>NC_134683.1:2500-602500 GCF_024713945.1 Dermatophagoides farinae
CTAACCTAACCTAACCTAACCTAACCTAACCTAACCTAACCTAACCTAACCTAACCTAACCTAACCTAACCTAACCTAACCTAACCTAACCTAACCTAACCTAACCTAACCTAACCTAACCTAACCTAACCTAACCTAACCTAACCTAACCTAACCTAACCTAACCTAACCTAACCTAACCTAACCTAACCTAACCTAACCTAACCTAACCTAACCTAACCTAACCTAACCAACCTAACCTAACCTAACCTAACCTAACCTAACCTGGCAACCGACGACTGACGTCTTTCATAGATCTCACCCTGGTATCACAGAATCTCAATGATAAAGTCAAAAATTGGACAGTTAGAGATGACATCCACAATAGTGACCATCGACCAATAATCACTGTTATAAATAATATCAGATTAACATCCTCAGACAGTGGAACGACGGTCAGGTGGAGTACAGCCAATATAGATTGGTCTGCTTGGTCATCAGAGATTGGTAACGCTAGATGGCCATAGTATTACCTGTGACGATATCGACAGCATTGATGACCGTCAACAACTGGACCTTGTCATCGCCATCTTCACCAACATTGTCCAGCAAACATGTGATAAATTCTGTGCGAAATATATCAATAAAAGAACTAGATGTGATACCTGGCATAAAGATAACGAGCTTCGACAAATTGTGATCAAACAGCGTCAAGTATATCGAAAAATTCGCCAATGTTACAATCAGCTGGCTCTTCAACGATACAAGAATGAATTCCAACAACTGCGGCAACAATATAGGGATCATCTTCAAAATCTGAAATTCAAAGCATTTGACAAACACATAAACGGGGAAGGACAAGCGAACTGTTTTCAGAAAGTCTCCCGTCTTATTAAAAACAGTGGCCACGTGATTGTCAAAACTATTGATGGAACAAATAGTCCGGCTGAATCCACAATCAAACTGGTCGATGCTCTATTTCCCACCGATGACATTGACAACGATACTGATGAACAAAAATCTTTACGTCGCTATATCGATCTCTGGTTACGAAAAAACCACACCGTTATCTCACCACCGCCAATATCGATGCATGAACTACATAGAGCAATCACGAAATTCAAAGACGGTACAGCACCTGGTTATGACGGAATTTCACCGAAAATCTTGAAAAACCTGTGGATATCATTTCCGGAAATTCTTCTTGCCATCTATAATGCTTGTCTAAGGCTGAATTATATGCCATACGTGTGGAAAACGGCCATTGTTCGAATCATACCAAAACCTGGCAAGGACGATTATTCAAAGACAAATGCCTATAGACCAATTGGTCTCTTATCAACAATGGGAAAGGCCTGCGAACGAATCATAGCAAACAGAATTTCTGGCCACCTGTTGAATAATGGGCATCTGTCAACAAGCCCTTGGTTTCGGCGTTCGTTGCAGGTAGGCCCACAGACCAAGCTTTTCTTAATTTGACCAGGGACATCGAATCGGCTATGGGCATTTCCAACAATCATGTGGGCTCTAATTTCGTTTGGACATCATAGGGGCATTTGAATCATGCCTGGCAATCCTTTCAGCTAACCCAGTTTATGTGATCGATTACCTGACACCGCCCATATACTTGATAACAACAATGGCCAATTAACAAATGGAGAGGAGAATTGGTGGAATCCATGGCCGGGGTATCATTCTGCAAAGAAACAAACCCGTGGTTGTCGTCCATGTTAAATTTTGGGCCCACTAAACTGGAAATAATTGTGGGTGAACACTTTACTGATGAAAAATCTGGGTCCCGACATTAGAAATGCAGGCGTATGCGGACGACAATTGCCATTATCGTATCGAGTCAAATGTCCAACGTGTTTTCCGATAAAAATCAATAATCGTTCTTACAATTGGCATATGAATGGGGAGCCAAAATGCAAACTGAGACCCTTACTCTGAACCCAAGACACAAGTGCTGTTCGTCACCAGGAGAATCAATAGGCCAATCTATCGCCCGGTAATCATGAATGGCATCGAAATCAAATCCGGTTGAACAAATGAAAATTCTTTGGCGTATTTTTGGATCACCGACTATATTATCGGCCACATATACACTATGCCGTCTCAAAAGCGGTCAAAGTTTACATGGCGGTCCCAATTCCATTGCACCGTAAAACATATGGCCTAGACCCACGCGTGCTCCAGCTCATCCATCCCTGTATCATCGAGCCTATTATCCGCATATGTGAGCCGTCGTTACGCACGCGTCGAGCTGTGGCAATAGCCACCCGTGAATCAAAGAACTTCCGACAAATGCTCAAAAACCCAATGGCACAAAAAGCCACCATGGCCATACCGAACATCACCGATCTTGGCCACTGTAAACAAATCCATAGCCGGTTTTCCCACTAATCGAACCTACTGATCAATTATCGTGCAACAGTTGTAAATGCTAGAGTTACCAAGCTATACAGCCATCTTGATTCTGATATTAAGAAACGGTCGATATTGAAGAAGTTCGAGTCCTCCGCTGAAGGTAACGAATCAAATTTTCATTTTAAACGTGAACCGGCCGTAGCCCTCCAATCAGAATCTTCATGAAATCGATTGTAAACAACCCATGGGTATTGGCAGGCGCTTTTATTGGCCTTTACTCAAAATAATCGCATCAATCACCAAAAGTTATCGGCTACCAGTTTAATTTACTTTGTCAACAAGTCTTGATTTCTTTTGTATTTCTAAGGCAATTGAATGGTCATCGGGTAAATCTTGGGTCACACAAGGCAACGTACTCCATGACAAACAACATCGGCACTGTCTCAACATCTAAAGGGCGGGCGTATCGACCATCGAAAGACACAACAACGGGCTGGCTAACACATCACCCCCGACCACCATCACCGACAATGGCAAACAACACCATTACGATTATGTGGCATAAAGTTTAGATCGAGAAAATAGATGGTATCGATCTATCGCATTTGAAAAACAATTGGCTAGACGAACCGGCAATCACCGGAACAGGAATTATGATTACGACCGAATTCATATGAATGTCCTCAAAAAGTGGGAACGAATGAATATGCTGGCCGAATGGAATAACACATATACAAATGACAAGGTTTTGGAACCACCATTAAAAACAATTTGTCCACAGCTTGGCGACGCGAGACAATTTTCCAAGGGTGATCAACAGGTTTCACCTTTACGCAACGCAACCCTAACTGGCTGGACATGGCCAGTATGGGAGCTACTTGGCCAGATTCCGTAAAAAAAATTTCATACGATATTGCCTGTATCTGCGGCTTCCTTCCCGTCCAGGATGCTGCCACACCTGATCAATGATTGGCCCACTACGATGCTCAAAACAAACTCGTCTGACGAAACGATTTCTGGCTGGCCTCCAGAACAACCACCGATCCAATCTCGAAAATCGAGAAGAGGGCCATTTTCTATTCTAACATTTGCGATTTTTGGCAGACGTGAACCGTAACGCAATTCATCAATTACGGCCACCATTAGTGCCAACTAGCTCGACTACAAATTATCGATTCAACGGATGGCTGAGGTCGCTTCGCCGTGGGAAGTGCGTCCTCCGGGACCTCGTCCCAAACCATCACGAGCATAGCTCGTGAGGTTTGGCTTGAAGTGCACTCCTCCGGGACATCGCCAAACCATCCACGAGGCAAAGCTCGTGAGGTTTGGCTCGATTTGCGGCCCTAACCTCACCTACACCAATTTATTCTAGTGAATTCGACACATACTGGTATACAATGTGCCATCACACATCCATTACAAGACATTATCATTTTGTTGTTTCCACACCACACCACAGTACCAGTAAAATCGGGTTTAGGGCGCACATTCGACTATGGCCATCAAACAACAACGATCACCACCGACACACACACATCAGCTCTCCATCGTTGTTTAACCATACAGAATTGTTATCACCTACACCGTAAACACACAAACATCGGACACAACAGCTGTTACAGACCCTACACACCCCAACAGAATACACAACATAGGGCCTACCCGGTTGTTTCGTTCGTGCGCCAACAGGGTCCCAGGACTAAGCCACCGTAAACAGCTACCGTTGCGAATGCGGTTGTTTTCCATGGTCATAGGATGAATCTTGAAGCATTATTCCACCGAATAACATGAAATGGTTGGGCCATTCAAGCCTATGAGCAAATCTAGGAGTCATGTGCAGTTTTGTTTGTTTACATTGCTCAAATTATTTTTAATCCATCCATGCCGGCTAGTTAGCCACATTTTTTTCAACAAATGCATTCGTGAATCATAATCGGGTACCTGGACCTAGATTTCTGGTACCAAAATTTACAATATTGATTCCGTAATATATTTTACCTCGAATAATCATAATCATCATAACAAATATTGGCATTTTCTCTCGAATTATCTCTATCTCTCAAAGACGAGTCGACCTATCACCTCACACCAGCTTCCATCATAAGTGAAATATAATCATCATATCGGTTTCTAAATAATATCGGGTGGTCAGTAACTTACAAATAGAAGAAATTTGGGGTCAAGACCTAGTCTGAAATTGAAAATCCGCTAAAAAATTTTATAATCCTAAATTTGATAATTCTAAAATTTGAAAATCCTAATCTCACAGTGGCATATCCTGGCGATCACCATCATCATTGTCATAAAAAATCGGGCGGCCTAAAAACGCTAAATAACAGAAAGCAACAACAAACTGGCTAAAATCTTAATTTTGAAAATCATAATATATCAAAGCTGATTTTTAGAGTGAATTTCCAGCGTTTTTCACTGATCAAACGCATCCTGGTTCGTCGATTTTCGCAATTGTTTTTTTTAACAACGGCGGGTTTCATCTAAGTAATCACAAACGGCTCCAGTTTCAATGAATCATTTCGAGTATCTACTTTGGGGGGCGGGTAAAAAACAGTTTTCAAGTTAAAATCGAATAATTTAAAATTGAAAATTTGATAATTACCTAATATCACAGTCGGCTGGCTAAATATTTTAAAAATATCTCATTACGAATCGATCAATAATTGAACACAACAAATATTCGGCATATAATTGGAGAATATCACAGAAATTTGAAAATCCTAAAATCAACTAAATTTGATATATCTAAATTTGAAAATCCTAATATCACAGTGGCATATTCTTGGCAACCATCACCATCATCAAAATCGGGCGGGTTAAAAACGAATTTGGCTCACGTATTTCACTAATCACTTTGGACCGACAATGCAATTGTTTTTCTTGGAGTGGGTTTCACAAATATCACAGTCGGTTCCATGTTACACGTATCAACAATTATCTGGGCGGGTTAAAAAGAAAAACAATTTCAATTCTAAGATCATCATCATATATTCTGGCTACTTATCTTTATTTCAGTCGGCTTGGCTTCCAATCACGAATCACGGATATTTGTCAATCAATGACTAAAATGGAAAAATAATTCATCATCATTAAATAATTCAATTGGTTAATCCTAAATATCACAGATGGACGGCAATTTGAAAATCCTAAAAATACAACGTGGTAGAATGTATGACGAACCAAAAATGAAAAAATCGCCAATCAACAACAACAAAATCGATACTGAGCAACAATCGAAATTCATCCATCAACAATGTACTTTGGCAATATATTAATCACAATTCTGCAGTCAAGTTCATCCAAATTTTTGCTATGATCACCATCGAAAAATCATCATCATCGAAAATTTTTTCCACCAATCGAGTATATAAACGTTTTTCTTGGCCATAGAGTCTTCGTATTCGCAACAGCCTATGGGGATCGGTCGTATGAAATCAATCAAGTTTCATTTCAACATTGCTTTCGGTCTCCGACGTTCGACCACATCAATCACACACAGCCATACACACCACACTTGTACACACTCACACCAACAGAGCTACACAATACACAGAATCACACCGGACACACACGCTCTGTTGGATTTCTTTGTTTTTACACACACAGGATAATTTACACATTTTTATTGGAATAAGCCTTTATTCAAATATAGTGTTATGCTGCAGAAATTTTTCTTCATCATATTTTTATGTTGTGTTGAAAATTTTGTTGCATACTTATATTTTGTTCGTACAAATTACATTGTGATCGTGTGTGCTGTGACATTTCACCGTGTGTCCCATCACCATCCAATCCATTTGTGTGATTCGTGCAACCATCATCACCATCGTCATCATCGTCATTCGGCCCATACACCTGTGTCCGTGGTCTGGCCAGGGTTCGTAATCATGGCCATTGGCAAGCGAAAGGATGTGTCGCCGAATGCGGAACTGCAAACTGGTTCCAAACAGCAAAACATCAATGCTTCATCATCCTCATCATCTGAAACATCTCTAGAAAAACGATTGATTTATGGTTCCAACAGTCAAATGATGCAACAACCAATTCCCAATGATCATTCCACCACATACAACGACGACGATATGCAGTTCTCACCAATCCTGGACAATAGAAAAGACAAACGAAATCTCACCACAACGATAGAGAAGATCAATAATAATTGTAATGATAATAATTCTAATCTTTCTTATGCCTCAGATACAGATGTCATGTCAGCCCAATTGGCTTTAAATGAATTAATGGATGTTAACGGCACAATTAAAGACGGCACCAAATTACGTGTCATCGCTGCATTAAATACAATACTGGCCTTGCAAAAAGAAGTGAAGGATTTACGGGACAAATTGTCCAATTATGAATGTCAACAATCTTCATCAGGTGCAACCAACAACAACAATAACATGAGCAACATTGCCATCTTTGAACAGCTTAAAGAGATGAAAAAATCAATCGAATCAATCAATGAAAAAATGACGAGAAGTGATGTCCCGCCAGAGACTGTAGAGTACCAACGGCCGGAGTCCTTCGCCACTATTGTTAAAAAAACAACAGCCCGAAATCAGCTTAACCTGGGCAGTGTCGTTTCAATTGATGGTAATGAAAATGCCGAAAATGTTCGTAAAGAAATTGCTCAACGTATTGTGCCCACTCAATATGGTATCAGGATCAAAGAAACGGCCAGTCTATCCAACGGTAAATTTGCGCTTCGGTTTGATAGCCCGGAAAGCAAAAAGAAATTTGATGATATTGCTACAACAACTGCTGGTTGGAAGTGTGAAGATGAAAGAAAAAGAAATCCAATCGTTTATCTCAAGGGCGTGAGGAAAGACATTCAAAAACGTGATTTGCCTGGTTTGATTACATTTTTCAACATACCAATTGCTGATCATTTGGAAGCCAATCAGATGGATATGGACAATGCAATTGAAGTCTGTTTCGAAAGGCCAAATAAAAATCCACAAAAATTTGCCAATTTCGGTATACGTGTCACACCTGCCATCCGAGACATCATCATCAACCGCTTGCAAGGTCGTGTCAACATTGATTACAATTATGTACATGCCGAAGACATGAATCCACTTCATCGTTGTTACAAATGTCAAGGTTTTAATCATCATCAAAACAATTGTCGAGAAGACAGACCAACTTGTTTACATTGTGGCGGCGATCACTACTATGAACAGTGCCATCTACGAAATGAATTGCCATTCTGCACCAATTGTTTTAAAAATCGAATCACTGATGTTCCATCTCACCGCACCACGGATACCAGATGTCCAGTCTACCAACGAATGTTAAAGCGTGTTGTAAATAGAATTCAATATGTCTAGACACGCCAAAAATTTTCCCGATATTAAAGTTGCTCAATTAAATGTTCATCACTCACCAGCCGCTCTTAATTCATTTCTTGATTATTGCACACACAAGAAAATCGACATCTTAATCATTAGTGAACCGCCCATTCGTAAGGGTGTACCAAACATCAACAAGAAATTTTCACCATTTTATGTCACGCCATCTGATAACAGCAGTCGAGTTCGCTCCTGCATTTGCATTCTCAATCCATCAATTCAGCCTATGATCATTTCACATTTATCGAACCACGATTTTATTGCAATTCAAATTGGGGACATCATCATAACGTCGGCATACGCAACACCATCTTATGACATCACACCAATCCTGCATCGTATTGCCGACGTGTCCAATTATGGGGGGGGTAGGGGGTTAATTATTGCAGGTGATTTTAATGCTTCTCATAAGCACTGGTTCGCTAAATATATCGATAAACGTGGTGAAGAATTGCTTGCCACCTTGCTACAATACAATCTCGACACAATCAACGACTGTGATATTCCAACTTATGATACCATCCGTGCCAATCGCCGGTTAACGTCATACATCGATTTGACCATCGCATCATCCACCATCATAAATCATATTCGCAACTGGCGTGTTGTTGATGATGTAAACATGAGTGACCACCGTGCCATCGTCTTTGATATTGTAAACAAACCGAATCTGATCACTGTATCGTCCACCACGAGATGGAACACCACCAACGTCGACTGGGAGTCTTGGGCAAACTCAATTCAGCAAGGGCTTGATGACCATAATCTCACCCGAAGCTACATCGACACCATCACTGCACCAGACGACATCGATTACACCGTCGCATGTATCACCACTTGCATCAAATCATCATGCGATCAGCATTTTTCCCGGTACGCCCAATGTAGACGGCGTAAAACGCCATGGTATAACGACGAAGAGCTTGTGGATCTCGTTCGCCAACAAAAATCTACATACCGGAAGATGCGGCGGTGTTTTAACCAATCACGATGGATATCATTGAACAACGAGTACCAGCGGCAGAGAACTGCTTACAGAACCCGTCTGGATATTCTGCGTGCCGCCCAGCTCAAACGAGATATCTTTGGCCAAAACGACCAAGACCATTACCAGCGCGTGTGTCGCATGCTGAAGGGCCAAGATATCCTCCCTGCACGTACGTTCATCAATTGTGATAGTCCAGGTAGCACCGTGCAGAATCTGGTAGACGATTTGTTCCCAAGTGATCACCAGGAAACTGACACACCACATCAAGCGGCTGTCCGTTTATCAATACATGATTGGATTTCCCGACATTCCGGCATCAATTCATCATACGAGCCTGTTTCACCGATTGAATTACTAAATAGTATTCAACGGGTTAAAAATGACAAGTCACCAGGTATGGACAACCTTTCGCCAATCATTTGTAAAAAATTCATCGCACATCATCTGGACATAATGGTCGCCATCATCAATTGTTGTTTACGGCTCTCATATGTGCCTTATTTATGGAAAATATCCGTGGTCCGCATCATTCCCAAACCTGGACGTGAATCATATGATAAATCCGGTAGTTACCGGCCCATCGGTTTGTTATCAATTCTGGCCAAAGTACTTGAAACCATCATGGCTAATCGTGTCCGTAAATTTATGCAAAATAATTGCCCGCTTTCTACAAAACAATTTGGGTTCATGAAAAAACGGTCAACTGAACATGCCCTTGTAAAATTAATGGATAACGTTGAATCAAATATTCAAAATAAATATCATGTGGCATTGGTTTCGATGGACATTAAAGGAGCGTTCAATCACGCGTGGCCACCTGGGCTGATAAAACGGTTAATTGGCATGAATCTGCCTGAATATTTGATTAAAATGATTACAAATTACAATGATGATCGGCGAATTGTGACAACATTTGGTGGCGTTACCAGGGTCAAAGAAACAAATTGTGGCACCGTTCAGGGTTCTGTTTTGGGCCCCCTTTTCTGGAATATAATTGTCGATGATCTTCTTCAACGTGATCATGGTCCGAATGTGCATGTCCAAGCCTATGCCGATGACATTGTAGCCGTGGTGGCTGATAAATCAACAAATGGCCTGGCCGAATCAATCAGTTCGCTAATTTCCGTGACCAAATCATGGTGTGATCAAAACAAATTAAAATTGGCCGCCGATAAAACTAGTGTGGTTGTGATGACCAGAAAATTAAAACCACCGACCATTCCACCGATCATTGTTGATAATAACGCGATTGCGTTAAGTGATAAAATGAAAATTTTGGGCATAATCGTCGACAAAAAAATGGATTACCGGCCGCACGTTCATTATATTATTGATAAATCTACAAGGATTTTCCGTCAAATTCTCGGTATGGCTAGATCAAAATACGGTTTGGGATGCAAAGTAATTCGCCAATTGGTTCAATCAATCATCGCGCCGATCCTAATGTATGGTAGTGCCGTATTTTTTGGTGCAATGAAATTCAAAAGTATACAGGATGATATCCGCCGGTTTCAACGTCCCATCGCCCAATTGGCCTGTAAATCATATCGCACTGCCGCGTTTATTTCAACCACCGCAATTACCGACATCATGCCATTTAATTTACAAATTATCGAACGTGCATACATTAATTTGGCCAAAATCCGTCGACGATATTGGATCAACAATGAACTGGCTGTGCCAGTGGACACCCCTGATGAATCAGAAATAGATCCAGGGCCCGGACCAATGATTTTAACTGGTGATGCAACTGTGGTCCCCGAATATCATGTTTTTACAAAATCAACGCTGACAAACCGTGGTATTGGCTGTTGTGTTTTTATTCTCGGTGGCCAAACAATCATCGACACATTGGTTTTTAGAATGCCTACGTATTGCTCTTTGTTACAGGCCGATCATTTTTGTGTTCTGAAAGCAATTGAATGGATAATTGAAAATTGGCCGTATCAGCATTCGGTTTACGTGATAAATAATAATCTTGGTGCTCTGGCCCATTTGATGAAAAAAGATAAAAATAATCTGGCCAACATGGCAAAAGATATTATCCGAACGTGCCCACACAATGTTGCCATCATTTGGAAAAAAACCGATCGGTCGGACAATATCTACAGGAATTGCAAAAGGGTTGCAAAACGGGCCGCTAATAGTAACCGTCCGTTCGACTACAGTATGGCACCAATGGCCACTGTCAAGAAAAAGGAACACTGTGACATCCTGGCCGAGTGGGACAAAATGTATCGGTTAAACAAATTTGGCACCACCATCAAACAAATCTGCTCTACTGTCGGGGAAGCAAGAAAATTCGCTCCCTATGCCAATTTTTGGTTGTCACAAACGCTCACTGGTCACGGGCAATTTGGCGCTCATCTAAAACGATTTGGATTTATTAACGATCCTTCATGTCCATGTGGAAATCCAAATCAAAGTGTCGTACATATGATAAATGATTGTAGACTGGCCAACCGTTTACGAGCCGATTTTAATGATGCAAAGCGGAGAGCAACTAACCATGATGAACGGACACGGATCACTGCTACCTTCTTCGAACAATTGGCCATGATGGTAGATATGCATCGATCCAATTTACATCGACAAATCATCAACGATACACATGATTGAGCCAATTGGCAAATGTAAACAACATTTGAATGAATAATTTCTTCAAAAAACACCAGATGGCAGCACCGTTGACATCAACAAACAAAAAAAATATAAAATCAGCTGCTTTTTGTTTTTGAACATTTTTGCCAATCAACATTGAACTCAACAGCCTGGCCGATACACATTGTGACACAGGACACTTGTTTTTAACACACCGTTTCTGATATTTATTGTATACAACACACTACACAGATCGGCCAGTTTTGGTCTTCACGAACTGGGTTGGCACCCGTAAAATGCCATCGTGATTTCCTACTCATCATGTGCAAAAGATTCGTCGTGTTTTTGGATTATCGATTGTTTTCAAATATACAACCATTGTTTCTGCATCACCATCATCGATATGTATAGCATGGCTGCTCTCCTCGCTTGTTACCACGGCGGTGGCACTTACACATTATCCTTGTTTTTATACACACACATTTATTCATTGAAATTGCTTGATTTTACACACTTCGTGACACATATACACAACATTGGACACACTGGTTACCGTCACGACACACAACATCTTTCAGACACCACACACCCACATCATATGTTACAGACATTGTGGCACATTGGACACAACATCGGACACAATTGGTTACCGCCACACTACACACACAAGTCCACCGCCGAGCAGTCATTGCTGGAACGTCCAACTGGCATCCGACAACACCACTTGTGACATTGAACACTTACGTATTTATTTATTTATTTATTTATTTATTTATTTATTTTTCATGATATCACACAAACAACACATTACACAGGTCGGATTGCCAGGGCAACAATGAACAACCACAATAATCAACCACGTTCATCATTTGCCCGTTCCTGAAGAAGTGTATGCATCGTGGCCTTTGGAAACAGCACATAGTGAAACAGTTCTTTTCTGCAAAACCAGATGGCAGCACTGTCGACCACAACAAACAAAAAAATATACGACAGCCGATATGCACCGGCCATCAATTACATTCACTGGTTGATACACGTTGTGACACTGGACACTTGTTTTTAATTTCTGTTTCTGATATTTATTACACACACCACATCACACAGATCAACCAGTTGAATCATCATCATGACAAGTTCTGGTATTGGCTGGATGTCCATACACCTGGTGGTGGCACACACTTGCATTTTTATTGTATGATACACACACAACAATCAATTGATATTTTCTCATATACACACTTCGTGACACATAAACACAACACTGGACACACTGCTTACCGTCACGTACACACAACACCTTTCAGATACCACACTCACATAATTTTATTTACAGACACCGTGGCACATTGAACACAACATTGGATACATCGTTATTGCCACTTCACACACACACACAAGTCCACCACCAAATGGAAACTTCGTGGATCCGACAGTGACCATCAAGCACAGCAACAACAGGTTGCCTTGTCACTGGACGCGACCGGCATCGACACAACAACACTTGTACACACATACACAACATTGGACACAGAGGTTGAAAGTCATGATGCGGCGTAACGCAGGATGGTACCTGCTTACGAGGATGCAAGTAAGAACCGGTAGCTCGGAGTTTTGCGCATCGCTTCGACTTCCGGTTACTCCGCCCGTCTGATTGATCGTAAACCTGATGCATGCACACACACATCATTGTTACACACCAACACCGGACACCTTCACACTTGATGCCATCCACCGCCAGCCAATCCACCAATGTGATTCAGCACCATGGCAATCATCCAATTGGTCTTGCACGATGAACTGGCCTCCTGATACACAATCGTGACACTGGATACTTGTTTTTAATATTTATTTATTTATTGTCATGATATCACACAAACACAAACTGTATACACAGATCAGGGGGTCAGGGGTCCAACGAGTGGGGCAGGCACCCGTAAAATGCTATCGTTGGCCCATTCCAGTTGGCACTTACCTGAATTGGTTATATCGATCCAGCATCAAGATATTGTTGCCATATTGCCATTGGAATTTCAATCGTTGCATTATTATCATGAAAATGTAAACATTGGGCTCAATCAGCTATTTCGGCACACATAAACATAATAGCTGCCCAATTGGCTGTTAGCAACCATCCATCATCGCATAGCAACGGCTAACATGGTTGCCATCGATTGTATTGTTCATACCATTGCTTGTTGCCATGGTACTTTAACTGTGTTCACATTGGCTCACTATGTGCTGCTATCACCATCATCATCATGATTGCGCATATCAGTATGCATATCATCATTGCAATCAATGCTTTTCCGCCTCGAACACTAAGACTACCGACCACACAAGTTGAAAATCGAGCATGGCTTCGTCACACACACATTGGTATTTAAACACAATGAAAATTTTAAATCATTGCGAGTCGACAACCTATAGTGTTATGCTGCAGAAATTTTTCTTCATCATATTTTTATGTTGTGTTGAAAATTTTGTTGCATACTTATATTTTGTTCGTACAAATTACATTGTGATCGTGTGTGCTGTGACATTTCACCGTGTGTCCCATCACCATCCAATCCATTTGTGTGATTCGTGCAACCATCATCACCATCGTCATCATCGTCATTCGGCCCATACACCTGTGTCCGTGGTCTGGCCAGGGTTCGTAATCATGGTCATTGGCAAGCGAAAGGATGTGTCGCCGAATGTGGAATTGCAACCGGATTCCAAGCAATTTGTTGTTAATCCCTCAACCCCGTTTTGGCATGCGACGTTTGGATTTGCATTGATCAAACCACCCGCACCACTACGTACCGGACATATTCAACATATCTTGGAATTGGAAAAGACTGGCCGACCAACCACCATGAACATTTTGAGCAAGCTGTCCCATCTGGGCCTGGCCTCGAATCATTATCATCATCATCACGAGAAAAAAAACCTCGTTTATTTTTTTTTATATTTATTTTACTTTTTATTGTTATTTTCTTTTTCTTTTTCTTTTTCATTTTTTTTTTTAATTCAAGATAATAGTCCTGTTCCAGGATAATAATTGTATTTTATTGAAAATAATGACCGGCCATTGCCGGTCTTTTTCTGGATATAATAAAATTTCATTTCACCTAACCTAACCTAACCTAACCTAACCTAACCTAACCTAACCTAACCTAACCTAACCTAACCTAACCTAACCTAACCTAACCTAACCTAACCTAACCTAACCTAACCTAACCTAACCTAACCTAACCTAACCTAACCTAACCTAACCTAACCTAACCTAACCTAACCTAACCTAACCTAACCTAACCTAACCTAACCTAACCTAACCTAACCTAACCTAACCTAACCTAACCTAACCTAACCTAACCTAACCTAACCTAACCTAACCAACCTAACCAACCTAACCTAACCTAACCTAACCTAACCTAACCTAACTAACCTAACCTAACCTAACCAACCTAACCTAACCTAACCTAACCTAACCTAACCTAACCTAACCTAACCTAACCTAACCTAACCTAACCTAACCTAACCTAACCTAACCTAACTACTAATTTAATATAAAAATCTTGATGAAACAAGCAATCGTTGCGATTTACAACGACCTAGTGTTGTGATGAAAGACATTTTTCAATCTTTGATTTTCTCTCCCACACACCGCGTCATATTGTATCCAATCTTGTCGATTTTCATCTTTGTCGTTTTCTTTTTCATTTCTTCACGACAATCATCGACACATACACCATACAAAACACACATTCATTTACACAGCCATCTACACACACGTCTTGGCCCGTTGGCTCAAACGAGCTTTGTTTACATCAATCTTTTTCATCCACAAAATTTCTTTTGTTTCAATTCACAATCTTTTTCATCACATCAAGCTTTCATTTATATCTTTTTGATTTTCTATACCAGTGATCTCTTTCATTCACTACTGGCTATAATCTCATCATTCTCATCAATTGGCTCTTCATCAAATTATTTCATCAAAATTTTATTAACTTGGCTCTCTATTTCATTAATTGGATTCATTCTCATCAACTGGCTTACAAATCATTGTTTTTCATCAACTGGCTTACAAATCATTATTTTTCATCATTTGGCTTACAAATCATCATTTTTCATCATTTGGCTTAAAAATCATCATCTTTTTTTTTTTTTTTTTTTTTTTTTTTTCATTAACTGGCTTATATATCATCACTTTCATCTACTGGCTTAAAAATCATAATTTCATTAACTGGCTTTTATTTTCATTTTTTTTTTTTTTTATCATCTTGGCTTTCAATTTTATTATTTATTTTCGGCTTTCAACAATATCAACAATTTTCTGCTCATCAATATCATTATCTGGATTCAGTTTCTGTAAGCTTTCAATTTTCTTATTGCCGATCATTACCACCATCACCGATCCTCCCATCACACACTTTATTATTATCACCATACACCAATTACATTGTTTATTAATTATCATTCCTTATTCAATTACACATATCTCAAATAACATTCACATTTGCATAAATCATTATTATTATCACACAATAACCTTTACCAAACCAATTTCTTTGTCAGATTCAATCACAAACCATATCAAACACAATTATTTTTTTTCTGGTAAATAAATAAATTTCTTTTCTTACAATCATACGAACCGACACCATATTCTTTATTAATTGTCAACATTAATCACACTTTCATGTTATTTTCTGATTACATAATTCCATTCACAATTTCCACTTTTCATAAACCATTATTTCTTCTTTTGAACTTACATCAATTCGGTATTGGGTCATCATCATTTATCACAATCACAGCTTCGATTAAATCATTCACATCTCATTGACATTGAATCATCATTTAATAAACAATTGGCTCATCATTCATATAGATCAATCAATTCAACCTTGATGGGCCCCACCCGTAAACCGACAGCTAAAAAAATCATAAAAGTTAGTGAGAAAGCATCTCCAATAACAGAAAATATCAGAGTGTCAACAGCATCTCCAGTCATGAGCAAACAAACCATAGAAATCATGGAGGATGACTCAAACGAACAACCAATGACAAACATTGATTTTACGCAACCATCCACCAGCAGACATATTGTTACACAACCAATCACCACTTCACACAATATCGCAACAACATCACACATGAATGTCAACGTTATGCCTCAACGTCATACATCAAGACATAACATAATCACAAGCAATGTAAATACATCAACAAATGCCCAATATACATCCAATACAGTGCCACCGTCCACAATCTATATGCCGACACAATCACAGACACAGTACACGTCACAACAATACACACAGCCACAACAACAAATCCCGCATCACACACAGACATACGGCACTTCATCATTTGATTATCGGTACTTACAATCCACAGTTTTGTCTAGACCTCCGACGCCTGTACAATTATCATCATCACACACCCACATGCCGTTATCAACACAACAACCGTTAACGACAACCATCACTCGCACAAACCCACTTAATTCAAATTTACAACAACCAGTGATAACAGAAGACATCCACTACATCACTGATGCATTAGGAATGGCCATGGATCTTAAAGGAAACATCAGCACGGAGAAAAAATTTCAAACAATAACGGCCTTGAAGATCGCAATCAATTTGCATACCGAAAACCAGGCATTAAAAGAGCAACTGTCAACCAACGCCAAGCGTAAGCGACATATCTACGACGAAGAAAAAGAAAGTATTCTAGGCGACGATGAAGACAGTCTCGACTCCATTGCAGAAATGAAAATGTGTATCCTGGATCTAAAACATAGTGTTAAAAATTTGACCGAAATTATAATGGGCCAAAAGAACAACAACGTAACCAACACCAAGGTGAATAAACCGGTTTCTTTTGCCGACATCGTAAAAGAAAACAAGAGTGCATCCACGCCTAGACACCAGACTGTGATTTCAGTAATCGACAACACCGACACCACCATAACCAGAAAAGTGCTATCCGACCTGATTCAACCAGCAAAACACGGCATTGATATGACTGGAGCTCAAGGTCTATCCAATGGCAAGATGATTCTAGATTTCCGAGATGAGCAGAGCAAAAATAAATTCAACAACATCGCTGTAGCCACAAACAAAATTATTGCTGAACCACCCAGAAAATTGGCTCCAACGATCTTCCTGAAAGGGGTGAGGAAAGATATTGACAAAAACATGATTCCAGAAATGTTCGCGAGCTTCAACCACCTAATCGAACAACATGTTACCAGCAATAATCTGGAAATCAAAAACCTGGTTCAAATCGTGAATGAACGTACGAATTTTCGTAACAGTGATCGGCTAATCAATTACGGTGTTACTGTCGATCCCAAGATCCGTGATATCATCATCAACGATATGGCTGGAAAAATCATTCTCGACTTCTCAATGGTCCACGTCGAAGACATGTCTCCTCTGCGGCAGTGTTACCGATGTTACGGATTTAATCATAAGGCTGAAAAATGCCAGCTGAAACCGGAAGACCAGCTCTGCTTTCATTGTAGTGGACGTCATCATTTTAATCTATGTCCAAATAAGCATCTGGAGCCTCGATGCACCAACTGTGTGAAAACTGGCATCAAGGACAACATCTTCCATAGCAGTGTGAGTAAAACATGTCCCGTCTACACCAGAATGCTAATGCGTATTGCCAACAAAATTCAATATAATTAATCATCAACCATCCAAAACCGAAAACCTCCGTATAGCTCAAATCAATTGCAATAAATCACCGACTGCTCTTTCACAGTTTTTAACCTTCTGCGACGATAATAAAATTGACATAGGAATCATAAGTGAACCTCCTTTACGAAACAACATACCATCAATCAACAGTAAATTTAAACCAATGTATATGACAAATCAGCTTCAATTACCGACGAATAATCAACGCATCACTCGACGACAAAGTGCTTCAAACAATCAATCAACATCCAACAACGACCAATCAAATAATAATAATCAACCAGCTGTTCGTGCTTGTATCATTTTACTTAATCCATCATTATCGTCAATCATCATAACACATCTTTCAAACAGTGATTTCATCGTCGCCAACATTAATAACATAATCATAGCATCTGTGTATAGTGAACCGCACGGCAACATCAACAATACAATCAATTGTGTGATCAATACAACGAATTATGCCAACAACAACAAATGCATTATAGCCGGTGATTTCAATGCTAAATCAATTTACTGGGGTGAACCAACATCAGATGAACGTGGCCACGAAATAATATTAACGATAGTTCAGTGCAATCTTCATATTTTGAATGAAGGAAATAGGCCAACTTTTGACACTGTGCGTGGTCAGCGCAGACTCACCTCATGCATTGATCTCACCCTAGTAAACGACAATCTTCTTGATCAAATCAACAATTGGCATATTCATGACGAAATTCATCTGAGTGATCACCGGCCTATCACCTTCACCATCACTGACCAATGTATTGATCACCAACAAAACCAATCGACAACCAAATGGAACACGACCAACATAAATTGGACCGAATGGAGCTCAGATATCGAGTATCAGTTGCATGATCACAATTTGTCCGCCACCACTATCAACAACATCAATGACACCAACGAACTGGATCTTGCCGTTACAATAATCACTGTATCCATTCAATTTGCATGCAACCTACATTGTGGTAAATATCGACACAAACGTATACGACCGGCTAAATGGACGAGCAATCAATCACTATTGGACATCACAAAGAAACAAAAAGCAATTTATCGAAAAATTCGTCGATGCCACAATCCGTTCACGATAGAGAGATTGAAAAATGAATATATGATTGCCAGACAGCAGTATCGTGACATATCACAATCTTTAAAAAATGATGATTTCAACAAGTATCTAAATGGCCAAGGACCAGAGAACTGTTATCAGAAGGTCTGCCGGATGCTCAAAAATAGTGATGTCATGGTTGCTCGAACAATTGAAGGTACCAACAGCCCTATCGAATCCACAACCAAACTGGTCAATTCATTATTTCCTGATGACGATTTTGACGATAGTAATGAACAACACGAGATACGTCAATTTACAGAAAAGTGGCTGAAGAAAAACAAAAACAATACTAGTGTGTCAGCTGTTTCGCTGCTAGAGCTGAATAATGTCATTCATAAATTCCGTGACGGCAAAGCACCAGGCTTCGATGGTATATCACCGCGAATTTTGAAAAATCTTTGGCTCTCTTTTCCTGACCTGTTGCTCGCTTTATATAATGCATGTCTTCGACTAAAATATGTACCGTACCTGTGGAAAAGCTCGATTATTCGTATATTACCGAAACCAGGTCGTGACGACTATAGCAAAACCAACGCTTATCGACCTATTGGTCTGATTTCCGTCTTGGGTAAAGTATTGGAACGAATAATGTCAATACGAATCACCAATCATCTTATCAGTAATGGCCACATGTCAGATTATCAATATGGTTTTATAGCTGGCAAATCTACTGATCATGCATTACTGAATCTACACAACGACCTGGAATCAGCCATCACCAGATTTAAGCACGTCTGTCTAATTTCGCTCGATATCAGAGGAGCTTTTGACCATACGTGGCATCCATTTATCATCAATCAATTGATCAATTATCGTGCGCCAAAATACTTAATCCAGCTGATTGATGCATACCAAAACGATAGACGAATCACAGCCAGTTATGGAGGCGTCACATGCAACAAGACGACCAATAGGGGAACCGTTCAGGGTTCAATTCTGGGGCCATTGATGTGGAATCTGGTGGTGAATGATCTTCTCCGCAAAAATTTCGGTCTGGATGTGAAAATTCAAGCCTATGCCGACGACGTCACCATGGTCGTGGCCTGTGATTGCATCAAATACATGCCGGTTAAAATAAATAAAATCCTGGAAATGGCCGCCAGCTGGGGACGTAAATGTAAGCTTACATTTTCCGAATCGAAAACCAAAATCATGTACGTTTCAAAGAAAATTGCACGTCCAATATATCCACCGGTAAGAATGAATGGCGCAATTATTGATCCAGTGAAAGAAACAAAAATTCTTGGCATAATAATTGATCATAAGCTTGATTATCGGCCTCATATTAAATATGCCATCGCCAAAGCCACGAGAATTAACAGAGCTGTAACTGGTATCGCTCGTAAGTCGCATGGTCTCAGCCCTCAGGTGCTAAGAATGATATACCATAGCATCACAGAGCCAATTATGTCTTATGGTGCCTTGATTACCGGTAGGGCTGTCAAATATCAGCATATCCAAAAGATCCTCAGACAAATGGTCACACCAATGGCACAACAAGTTGTAAAAGCATATAGATCGTCTTCATACATATCGGTTACAGCATTGGCTGATTTCACACCTATCGAATTATTCATTGGATTCAGAGCAGCAATAGCGACAGCAAGAACAACAGGTCAGTATAAATATAATGATTTACCAATTACAGTAGATATAAATGACGATCTCAACATCAATACAACGAGCAAAATTACCACCATCATCAAAGAACCATCAGCATCACCACCGCTTAGAATCATAATTAAATCCATCAAAACAACAATGGGCGTCGGTGCTGCATTCATGATTTTTAACAGCAATAATATTATTGGCGTCAAACATTATCGTCTTGCTCCTTATTGTATGCTACAACAAGCTGATCTCTTTGCCATAATGAAAGCAACAAATTGGATAAATGAAAATAGCAACAATCAAACGGTATATATCATCACCAACAACATAAGCACGGTACAACACATCAATCGTATTGACAGGAAAAACAGGCAAAGATTAGCAAATGAAATAATCGACAAATCCATTGATAATATTGTGATCGCCTGGAACAAAGTGGATAAAGCTGAACCATGGTATCACAGGCTCAAAAAATATGCAAAAATAACAGCCAACAACCGTTCACGAGATTACGACTACACCAGGATGCCCATTAGCTTCGTCAAAAAATATGAACACAACAATATGATGATAAGCTGGAACGATAGATATTTAAGAGATCGATTTGGCACAAATATCAAAAAGCTATGTCCGAATCTACATGACGCACGTAAGTTCGTCCCATACGTTAACAATTTCGTCACCCAGACGTTAACTGGTCACGGACAATTTGGTGCTTATCTATCAAAATTTGACATATCGAATGACAAAAAATGTTGCTGTGGTTTCCGATTTCAATCAGTTCAACACCTCATCAATGATTGTCAAATGTTGAACCATCTAAGACGTGATTATCGAATTTCAATCAATAGTACCGACGATGCCAGGGAAAAAACCAGGTTAACAGCAGTCTTTTACGGTAATATTGCAATGTTTGCTGATCAACATAGAAGATCAATTCATCGTTTACATCCACCGTAATCATATGAATATCATTAACCGGTATTGCATCGTGGTTGCCAAATATGCTCAGCTAATTTGATTACATTGCATGGCGTCTGCTCACCGATCTCCGGGACCACGCCAAACCGTCACGAGCATAGCTCGTGAGGTTTGGCTCGAAGCTCACTCCTCCAGGACCACCCGCCAAACCGTCACGAGCGTAGCTCGTGAGGTTTGGCTCAGAGTTCACTCCTCCGGGACAGCGCCAAACCGTCACGAGCGTAGCTCGTGAGGTTTGGCTTGCGGACATTACCTAACCTAACCTAGCCTCTGCTAGGGAAGGGATGGTATGGTATCTGCTTGCAAACATACACACAAGATTTTATCCAAACACACCAGAATTTATCCACACACACACCAGTTTTTATTATGTTAAACACACCCACATAAGATACAACATCTGTAACAGACTTCTACATACACACACAAAAACACTTTGCAGCAGTACCAAATTGACATTTCCGGGTGGCTCCCGTAAATCGCTATGTCAATTAACCAGCGGAGGACCAGGACGTGAAGCTCGACCAAAACAACAGCGTGACCACACATACACAACAATCATTACAAGAATTAATCCACAGTAATTTAATTTAATGTTCCACACAAACAATGGACACAACACCTGTTACCAGACCCTACACTCACACATAGAACACAACATAGGGCCACTTGTGGTCACGCGCACCAACAGTCCCAGGGTGGCCCCCGTAAACAGCCACTGTTGTGTGCAGTTGCCTAGTAATCAAAGTATTAACGATTCAAGCTGGAGCAAATCAAAATCAACATGAAACGGCATCTCATCATATTTGGCCATACTAGTCAACAACAAAAACAACATTAAACAATAGCAACGTAATTTATCGTCTGTTCCAACACAGCAACGTAAATCGATGAAATAATGTACCGGTAGTCCAAAAACAACAACAAACAGCGGCCTGCATCCTTCTCACAGCTTTCCGATCCATGATCCATAGTATAAGAAAATTTTGAAAAAAATCAACAGAAAACAACCGGATCAATGGTAGTGGCACTTCACAACAAAAGAGTCAAAAAAAATAACGGCATGTGAAGTATTAACTTCACATGCAATTCCATCATTGAAGTCTGTTCCAATAATTTGAAACGTCTATGGCTCATCCAATGGTATGTTTCCCGCCACATAAACGCAACAGACTATATGGCCTAAATATGGTATAAATCAAGTTAACATATGAACAAGTGCACAATGATCATCATCATAAAAATTAATAATATAGTATATATCATATTTCTGCGGCCCATCCATTTGAATATATCCGTCATGGCCAATCATTGGGTACCATCAACAGCAACAACATACGCCCCATCAAATCGAACAAAATACTTGCAGGATTTACAATTAAAAAAAAAAAACAACAGAAATTAACAATCAATATAATTATGACAAATAATAACAAATATCACCGGTATTGGAACGATAAAATCAACAGGTTAAAAACGAATACGACCACCATATAAAACAACAGAATCAACAAGAAAACAACAGTATTCAACATTAATTGACTAGAATCCTAGAGAAAAATAAAAAACAAGAATCAACAGTATTTATAATTATCAAAAATAGTAACAACATCACCAGTATTATAAAAACGATAAAACCAACCAACGAGAATATAAAACCGAAAAATCAACAAGAATAACCAACAAAAAACCAACAGTATTAATTAATTTAAAATCACCATGGACGAAACCAACAAACAACTAAAATCAATGATAAAAAAAAAGAAGAAAAATCAACAGTATTTAAATTCAACGAATAATAATAATTACCAATGAAAACAATTATAAACGACCACAATCCAAATCAATAATTTAAATAACAAGAATCAACAAATAATCGGCAACAACGATAACAATAACAATCAGCATAAAACCGATAATTTAAAATCTGAAAAATAAAATCAACAACAACAAGAATCAATAATATCAACAAGTAAACAACAACACTTACCAGTATTCATTTGACAAAATAACAACAACGAACGAATAGAATCAACAAGGCACCGCCAACGCATAAGAAATATTCTGTAAAGAAAAATCAATATGGTATACAATTAATTATAATGATTATCAACAATATCACCGGGCAACAAATGATGGTTTTGACGATTGAAAGAAATGATACAACCACATAATGATGACAACGATTCTAATGGAATATCATAGACTGATCTCGACACCAAACAGCACGATGATATATGAATATTAAAATGGAACACCAAGAATTTACCATCAACATTGGATATGGCTGGCAGAACCACAATACAACACCAGTAGCAACAACGAAACCAAAACCAGCATGGCAAAACATGACAATGGCGTTTTGCAATAATCATGACAACTGAGTGGCATTTACAATCAACAATTAATCATACAGTCAACATTGAACGAAAAAAAAAAAGAAAAATTGGCCAACTCACTAGCAAAACAACGTAAGTCATGCAAAAATCTTAGTCCATTCATAACAATGTCAATGTACACGCATGCACACAAACAAAGAAAACAAAGAAAACAATCTTTTCTTTTTGGCGCCAATTAACGCCCAACAAATAGATCATGAAACAAAAATCCATTTTCTTGTATACGAATTGACCATTATCAGACATAGTTTTTACTATTTTGTGTACCACTTGTACATCGAATACACCACTAGGACACAAAAACATGCTACAAATTTTTCAATATAAAAATCTTGATGAAACAAGCAATCGTTGCGATTTACAACGACCTAGTGTTGTGATGAAAGACATTTTTCAATCTTTGATTTTCTCTCCCACACACCGCGTCATATTGTATCCAATCTTGTCGATTTTCATCTTTGTCGTTTTCTTTTTCATTTCTTCACGACAATCATCGACACATACACCATACAAAACACACATTCATTTACACAGCCATCTACACACACGTCTTGGCCCGTTGGCTCAAACATGTCACAATACATAGGACACACAGGGTCTTTCTTTTCCTTTCCTTTTCTTTCTTCCCACACATACAAGAAATGGACACATTTTTATTTTTGGAATCATTTTCTTTATTCAATTTTATTGTTGTTTTTTTTATTATTATTTTACTTATGTTTTTTTTTTTCTGATCCATTGATATCAGTCTTTTATTTGATTCTGTATTATTTTTGAGGTCCTTGGTTTGGCCATTTCATCTCGGCTCAATTTCATATGTTTACTTTTTTTCTGATTTCATTTTCATCCTTTCATTCATCTTGGCTCAAATTCATTTGTTCATTTTTCTGCTTCAATTATCATCTTTCATCAATTGGCTTTAATTTTCATCAATTTATAAATCATTTTTCTTCAAAGACCCGGCTTACAATTTCATCAAGTATATCAGTTTATCACAATCATCAATCAATATCAATCTTTGCTGTGATCAACATTTGAAATCATCTGGCTCAAACTTCATCAACCAACAATCGTATGTCATTATAATCACATTATCCATTGTTTATTACACACATCACAATTCAATTGATTACACTGACCTTGTTTACATTCCATCATCATATTATTGTTTACATTAATACAAGATCACTGACACCATCATTATCATCAGGTGCCCACACATCAGCCATTCATCGATAAAACAATTAATTCTTTGGTAAATACAATCATTGTACCGATATTTTCATATCATTGATCAATTTGGTGTCAAAATTTCACATCTTATTGCACAGTTGATCTGTTTCATTGCTATCAATACAACACATCATTTTCATTAAGCACATACGATCAACACCATAACAAATAGTCAATTAGCTTTCAATACAATTTTTTTTTTTTCTTTTTCACACATCTCTTTTATAACCCATCAATTCATTGCATTTCTTCATCAATAAATTTATCAATATCATTTGTCTAAAACAATCTTTTTAAACACATTGGTGTCTGTCTTACAATAAATATTTCAATAAACAAACAAAACAAAATTTTTCAAATTACATAATCTCAATCATTATTATTCAATTTAATAAACAATTATTTCACCATAATCATTACATTCATTTAATCATCTTACGTGCAAAAAAAAAAAACAAACACACAACACTGGCTAAAAAAGTCGTGAAAGTTACTCACACATCAACCCTCCAATCGACACTTAGTCGGTCAAACACGTCATCACCAATGGAGAATCCATCTGATGATCGAATGGATGACGGCGATGAAGACCACCCAATGTCTTACGAAGAAGTTACACAACCAAGAAACACAAGACACAACACAACATCACAACCAGCTACATCTTCCAATTACATTGTAACAACAGTAAACACCACAATGCCACAACGACACACAACAAGAAGTACTGCTGCAACAAGTCATGCACAGCCACCAATTAGCACTGTACCATCAACATCAGCACAATACACATATCCACAATATATATCTGTCACACAACCAGATACATCATCAAATCATACTGTAACAACAGTGAACACCACAATGCCACAACGACACACAACAAGAAGTACTGCTGCAACAAGTCATGCACAACCACCAATCAGTACTCAACCATTCACATCAGCACAATACACATATCCACCATACACACAACCGAATATGCCACCAACAACTGTCTTCATACCACCACCACAAACACAGTTTTTGTCACAGCCATACACATACCAACAGTATCAAGTGCCACCATATACAAACGCACTCTCATTGACTTCCGGCAACACAAACGCCAATCCAATAAGTGTTCAAATACCATTAATATCCAGACCATCCACACCATTGAACACAACATCATCACACATACACACAGCCATACCATCACCATTGACAACCAGAATCACAAGACACAAGCCATCGAGCTCGTCGGATCAAGCACTGGATGCATACGAAGACGAACTCCAATATCTCAACGAAACACTGGCTATGGCCATGAGCCTAAAGGGCAACATCAACAGTGCCAGCAAAGCCAAGACAATTACGGCATTAAAAATCGCCATAAATCTGTATACCGAAAATCAAGCTCTCAAAGAACAACTGTCGGCCAACACAAAACGTAAATTATATACGGGCGATGAGGAAGAAGAAAGCGTCTTCAACGATAACGAATATGGCCAAAACACCATCACCGAAATGAAAACGTGCCTGCTTGATCTAAAGCATAGTGTAAAAAATCTTACAGATATTGTAATGAACAAACAAACCAGCAATAATATCGTCAATACAACAACAAAGCCGATCTCATTTGCTGATATATTAAAAGAAAACAAAACCACAGCAACACCCAAACACCAAACAGTGATATCCATCAGAGACAACACCGATACCACCACCACAAGAAAAGTGCTGTCCGAATTAATTCAACCGGCAAAACAAGGTATCGATGTCACAAATGCCCAAGGTCTCTCCAATGGGAAAATGATCCTCGATTTCCGTGATGAAGACAGCAAAAACAAATTCAACACCATCGCAGCCTCCACCGCCAATATCATTGCCGAACCACCAAGAAAATTGACACCAACAATCATGTTAAAAGGCGTAAGAAAAGATATCGACAAAAGCAAAATACCAGAAATGTTTGCTAGTTTTAACCATCAAATAGACATATACGTCTTAAGCAACGATATCGACATTAAAAAAGCAGTTCAAATTGTAAACGAACGTACAAATTTTCGCAACCGCGATAGATTGATCAACTATGGCATCACCGTAGATCCAAAAATTCGAGATATCATCATCAATGACATGGGTGGCAAAATAATTCTCGATTATTCAATGGTTCATGTCGAGGATATGTCTCCTCTACGACAATGCTATCGATGTTATGGATTCAACCATAAAGCAGAAAAGTGTCAATTAAAACCAGAAGAGCAGCTATGCTTCCACTGCGGTGGTCGCCATAACTACAACATCTGTCCAAACCAGCATTGTCCACCACGATGTGCCAATTGCATGAAAACCGGTGTCAAAGAAAACATAAATCACAATAGTGTCAGCAAATCCTGCCCAGTCTATACTAGAATGTTAATGAGAATCGCCGATAAAATTCAATTCAATTAATCATTCCACATCCAACAAGGACCGTATCTGCGTGGCACAAATCAATTGTAACAAATCACCATCAGCTCTGACACAATTTCTCAAATTCTGTGACGAAAGAAATATCGACATCGCCATCATCAGTGAACCACCATTACGCAACAATTTACCATCAATCAACAAGAAATTTAATCCTATGTATGCCATCAATTCAAATCGACCAACAACAAACAACCGACGAGTAACACGACGAAGTTCACGTATCAATCAATCGACATCCACCAGCCAACAATCAAACAGTGATCAACAACAGCCTGTTCGTGCCTGCATCATCACATTCAACCCAGCCTTACCATCGATAATCATTTCACATCTGTCAAACACCGACTACATTGTTGCCAACATCAACGACATTATCATCGCCTCAGTTTACTGTGAGCCAAATACCAGCATCAACGACACCTTAAATTGTATCACACAAACAGTCAACCATGCCAACAACAAAAAGTGTATAATTGCTGGTGACTTCAATGCCAAATCCTTATACTGGGGCTCGGACACCACTGACGATCGTGGTCAAGAAATCATGTCAACAATAGCACATCTCAATCTCAACATCCTAAATGAGGGCAACAAACCAACGTTCGACACTGTACGTGGTCAACGACGTATTCTTTCATTCATCGATCTTTCACTAGTGAACAACAACATAATCGACCATATTTACGATTGGAAAGTGCATGATAATGTCCATCTTAGTGATCACCGACCGATCACATTTATCATCACCGATCAATACATCAACAATCAATACGACAGATCAACCACACGTTGGAATACGTCAAACATCGATTGGAACAGTTGGAGCACCGACATTGAACAGCAACTTGACGATCACAACATTACACCAGCGATAATCAATAACATCAACGATCATAACGAATTGGATATAGTTGTCATAAGAATCACGAATTTCATACAACATGCCTGTGATCAACATTGTGGGAAATACCGAAACAAAAGAACAAGACCAGCCAAGTGGACCAACAATCAGTCGTTAAAAGACATCATCAACAAACAAAAATCAATATACAGAAAAATTCGTCGTTGCCATAATCCATTTGCAATCGAAAGATTAAAAAACGAATATTTGATTGCTAGACAACAATATCGAGACTTGGCACAGTCACTTAAGGATGATGAATTCAACAGATATCTCAACGGCTATGGACCAGAGAACTGCTACCAGAAGGTCTGCCGCTTGTTAAAAAATAACGACAACATGGTCGCACGTACCATCGAAGGTACATACAACCCGATCGACTCAACCACCAAATTAGTCGCATCGCTTTTCCCAGATGATGATTTCAACGACAACGATGAGCAACAAGTCATTCGCCAACATACCAACAAGTGGCTTAGTAAAAATAAAAGCAGTAATGGCATACCACCTGTATCAATCCTCGAGCTAAATAATGTGGTGCATAAATTTCAAGATGGTAAAGCGCCAGGCTTCGACGGCATCTCACCAAAAATCGTAAAAAGTTTTTGGCTCTTCTTTCCGGATATCATGCTTGCCATCTACAACGGGTGTCTTCGTCTAAATTATGTGCCATATCTGTGGAAAAGCTCAATCATCCGAATATTACCAAAACCTGGACGTGATGATTACAGTAAAACCAACGCCTACCGCCCAATAGGTTTAATCTCCGTCCTAGGTAAAGTGCTCGAACGAATCATGTCTATACGTATTACCAATCATCTCATCAACAATGGTCACATGTCACATCATCAGTACGGCTTTATGGCCGGAAAATCAACCGATCACGCATTATTGAATTTGCATAATGACATCGACACAGCAATTTCAAAATTCAAACATGTATGCTTAATATCATTAGACATCAGAGGTGCATTCGATCATACATGGCATCCTTTCGTCATCGACCAAATGATTAAATACCGCACTCCAAAATATCTCATCCAATTGATCAATGCGTACCAGAACAACAGAAGAATAACGGTTAGTTACGGCGGCGTTACGTGCAATAAAACAACCAATAGAGGTACTGTTCAAGGCTCCATTCTTGGTCCATTAATGTGGAATTTAGTGGTAAATGATCTTTTGTGCAAGAATTTTGGCTTCGACGTTAATATACAGGCATATGCAGATGATGTTACCATGGTCGTCGCGTGTGATTGTATCAATTATATGTCAATTAAAATCAACAAAATACTGGAGATGGCAGCCTGCTGGGGACGTAAATGTAAATTAACATTTTCAGAATCAAAAACAAAAATTATGTACGTATCAAAAAGGATTGCTCGTCCCATCTATTCACCAGTGAGAATGAACGGTTCAGTCATCGATCCAGTAAAAGAAATCAAGATCCTGGGCATAATATTTGACCACAAACTCGACTATCGACCACACATCAAACACGTTGTATCAAAAGCAACAAGAGTAAACAAAAGTATCACTGGCATTGCCAGAAAATCATATGGTCTGAGTCCTGCAGTCCTGCGCATGATCTATCACAGCATCACCGAACCGATTCTGTCGTATGGCGGGATTGTCACCAACAAAGCAACAACATACCAACATATTCATAAAATATTCAGACAACTTGTCACACCGATAGCTCAACAAGCCACCAAGGCCTACAGAACTTCGTCATTCATTTCCGTCACCGCATTAGCAGATTTTCCACCAATCGAATTGTACATCAATTTTAGAGCAACAGTTGCCACAGCAAGAGTAACAGGTAAGTACCTGTACAATGATCAACAAATTCAAGTGGACATAAATGACAACCATAACGATGATCCATCAAAAAGAATAGCAACAATCATCAGAGAACCATCAGTATTGCCACCAACAAGAATCATCATTAAATCAATCAAAACAGCAAGAGGAATTGGCTCAGCTTATATGATTTTCAGCAGCACAAACATTACCAGAATCAATCATTTCAGATTACCGTTATATTGTACGATCCAACAAGCCGACCTTTTCACCATCTCAAAAGTGTTCAACATGATACAAGAAAATCACATTCATCATACTGTTTATATCGTCACAAATAACATCAGTACGGCTCAGCATATCGGGCGACGTGACCGGAAAAATCGGCAAAGACTGGCAAATGAACTTATTGACATGGCTTTGACCAATGTAATAGTCGCCTGGAATAAAATAGACAAGAATGAGCAGTGGTACCAAAAGTTGAAAAAATATGCCAAAAGAACAGCAAACAACAGAACAAGAGAATACGATTATCAAAGGATGCCGTTAAGTTATATCAAAAAGTACGAACAAACAAAAATGATGATCAACTGGAATACCATGTATCACAGAAACCGATTTGGCACCAACATCAAACAGCTGTGTCCAAATGTACATGATGCCCGGAAATTTGTACCGTTCATCAACAAACATGTCACACAGACTATCACCGGTCACGGCCAATTCGGCGCGTATCTGGCCAAATTTGGAATATCAAACGATAAAAAATGTTGCTGTGGCTTCAGATATCAGTCGGTACAACATCTGATCAACGACTGCCAATTGTTAAACCGGCTAAGAAATGATTATCGATCCACAATCAATAATACAACCAACCCGAATGAAAGAACACGACTAACAGCCATCTTTTACCAGAATATTGCCATTTTTGCCGACGAACACAGATTATCGATTCACCGGCGACATCCACCATGATCAATTCATCGATTCAACTTATGGCCACTGTCCCGGTATTGATCACAATGCAACGCTTAGAGCTCATCATGCACAGCAACGTATGGCAGATCTCCGGGACTCCGCCAAACCGTCACGAGCGTAGCTCGTGAGGTTTGGCTCGAAACGCACTCCTCCGGGACATCGCCAAACCGTCACGAGCATAGCTCGTGAGGTTTGGCTCGATGTCTTTACCTAACCTAACCTAGCCTTACTAGGGAAGGAACTAGGTACGGTACTTGCAAACACATCCACACACGTTACACACCTACTAGATTTTAATTGTTAGACACATCCACTGGACACAACATATGCAACAGACGTTCATTCACACAAAGTACACAAATGCATTACCAGATGGCAGTGTCAGGGTGGCCCCCGTAAAAAGCTACTGTCCATCAACCACGGAGGAGTGCGTTTGCCAAGAATCGTGTTCACCGCAACAACATGACCATCAACACAACAATTAACCAGACAACACACACAGTAATTTAAATCATTGTATAGGAACACAAACAAGAATTACAACAATGTAACAGACGTTCACTTACACACACAAGAATACAACAACAGGGATACATGTTGGTCATGTGCACCGACAGTCCCAGGGTGGCTCCCGTAAACAGCCACTGTCGTGTGCTGTTGTCGGGTCATCACAAGAATATTGAATTGGTCAAATGTCAAGAATAATTTATGCAAGATGTCAACAACGCCATCCCCTGCTCAAACCAGGTCTACTATGCCGGTTCACGATCAGCAACGACAAACAAGAAATATAAACCAGATACAACATCCCAACAAGAATTCATCAACACAGATCTGTCATTATCAATTTCGATCCATCCAACAACGAACGAAATCATCACACATCCAACAGTTGGTTCCCCTACAAGTGAACGAAAATGGCATTACAAAATTTGATTCAAATATACATAAAAGTCATAATAATAATTTCAAAAATTGACATCGGCAGAATCGACAAACAAAACAGCAACAGTTGAATTTCCACCATCCATTCGTCACCAGAGTATCGGCATCATGATCATCGATTAAATATTTAACAAAAGTCCAGTACCAATCAATGAATAATAATGTATGGAATAAATATATCACAGATACAACTGGCATCGAAATCTCCATTAAGGACGACCACCATTGAAGCAACGAATAACGACAGTCGATATTTCTTACCAGCACTAGAATGATAAAAACAAGAATTAAAATCAACGAACAACAAATCAAATATCACAGATAATCACCGGTCACTGGAATTTCCGTCCGGACAATCACCACCAAAGTAACGAATAACGATGATTGATATTCCAAACCAGACTAGAACATAAAAACAAGAAGTAAAAATCATCATCAACAACAACACGATTCAACATATCACAAATAAACTTTGGCCATGGGAATTTCCAACTGGACGATCATCATCAGAGCAACGATTGATAAAAATCGATATTCCGGACCTGGGGAAATAAAAACGAAAATTATAAAAACCAGCAACATAAAAACGACAATTTTAAACATGATACATTCCACCAGTATATCAACACAGTGCTCGTATTCTTTTGGAACCATATCTCGAACAATTCAATTGGATGGCTAATTGGAGCCAATCTTCGATCAACAACAAACAACAACAAGTCAAAAATGAGCAGAAAACAAAATGTGGCCAAGCAGTGTGAAAATTGACGCCAACTCATCATTGAACAAATTGTAAGTCATATTCATGCACATTAATCGATCACAACAAAAATCAAAACACAACACAAACAGATGTCTTCATCACTGTCAACAAACACACGCATGCACAATTGACAGAAAATATACCGCCAAATTTGAGCCAACAATAGAAAGATCAATCGACCCGACGTAAAAACTACGTTTGGCGCCATTATCTTTAGCATAGAAATATGTAGACAACGCCGGTCGACATACGACACTTGACAATCACTGAGTTACATTGCCACTGTACAATGATAGATTTTGAACATTATGAACGACCAATAGATTTCTTTCTCGTAGTTTTTCCCCTCTTTTTCCCCCTCAATAACCGATAAAGCATTACGAACAGTGTAGGGAATTGATTTATCAAATGTATATAAGTCTCGACAAATCTTCAGATCATCAGTTCTCGCAGCCTAGTGAGTTATGCTGTCAGATATATCGACGACCAACAACAAATACAAATCAATCATCGATCACAATTTTTTATTTCATTCCATTTTCATTATTGTGATCATAAACACACCAAATTTTCTGTCTTTGATCGAACACAAACAGACACACACACTTTCAAATCGCATACACACACACACATATTGGCTTAGCCAACACACCAGATTCCATTTTATACATTCTATTCCATTGGACACATACACAAACACTGGACACAATTTAAATTAATTGAAATGTACTTTTTTTTTATTATATTTTTTATTCTTTGTTAGTTTTTATTCTTTATTTTATTGTCTGTTTTTTCCTTTATTTCCATTGATCGATTCCATTTTTTCCTGGCCGATTTGTATTGCCATTTTGAATGCCTTGATTGGCCATCGCCGATCTGTTTTTAAAAGAATAAAGTTCAGTTTAAAAAAAAAAAAAAAAAAAAAAAAAACCTAACCTAGTTCCGAAGACCTAGTGTTATGCTGCCAATCAATGCACAACATTTGTTTTTCATCAATTATCATCATTTTTATCAAGTGAAAGTTGCCATAGCTTGGAAGAAATTTCGTCAAAACACACACCATATCAACAACACAACACTTCGATACACAGGACACATTGTTTTCTTCTTCCACACTTTTTATCTTGTGTCTCTTCATCTACCATCGTTCCATTTCATCTTCTTTGCTTCAAGGATAATTTGCGGCAATCTTCCATTCTTCCATCCATATTTGTGATTCAAGGACGCTCAGTCGTCGGGTATAGATGGGTACCGGGAAAAAGACCATCACCAGCCGAAAAACGGTCAAAGTCAATCGTCCAACCAACAACAACACTGACGACGACCGATCCACTTTTCCATCACCAACCATGAGTCGGGCCTCCAATGATGATGAACGTATCGATAATGGAATCATTATAGACGATGATGATCAACCAATGTCGCATGTCGAGATAGCAACAACATCGGCACAACAAAACCTGAATCAACAAATTACAGTTAGACAACAACAACCGGTAGCTACAATCGGCAGTTTCGCAGGTGGGCCAATCTATAATAATGTAGTGTCCCAATATCAGCCTATGAGTCAATTTCAAGCTATGACCACGGCTAGTTATCAACCGCCACCATTTTCTCAATATGGCTCGACATCATATGCGTATACTCCATATCAACAATTACAAATCCAACAGCCTCATGTATCTGCGCCAATAACAACAAATCATGATTTACAGAATTTCAATTTTGTTATACCAAGACAACCTCAGGCAACTTCATCAAATAATCGATCATATAAAATATCAACAGCGGTGAAAACACCAATAACTACAACAATTTCTAGATGCACCACACCGATTGGGGATGATAATAAACAACTTGCAATTAATGATGATTTGGCATTCATAAACGATACCTTGAATATGGCTACAGATTTAAAAGGCAACATTACAACAGGTAACAAACATCAAGTTATCGATGCTCTAACTAGAGCCCTAAGATTATTGGCCGAAAATATGGAATTGAAAGAACAATTAAATACAGCTGGTAAACGAAAACGATACGATACCGACATGGATCCAAGAGATGAGGTGATGGATGACGATAATGAGTTTGTTACCAAATCGGAAATGAAAAAATATTTTGGTGATATCAAAAGAAGTATCAACAGCCTGTTCACGGCCATGACCAATAATAAAAATGACAACAACAAAAATAATAACAATCAAAATAAAACAATGACATTCGCTGAAGCATTGAAAGAAAATAGAAATACAGCAACACCCAAACATCAAACCGTTGTTTACTTACCAGATAATGAAGATACGGCCGTCACTAGACAAACTTTGGCTAAATTGATTCAACCCGCAAAAGAGGGCATAGCTATGACCGATGCAAAAAGCTTGTCCAAGGGTAAGATGATTATCGATTTTAAAGATGAAGCGAGCAAAAGCAAATTCGATTTATTGGCTAAAGCAACAAAACGACTAGCTACTGAGCCGCCGCGGAAGTTATCTCCCACGATTTTGCTAAAAGGTGTGCGTCGTGATATTAATAAAGATGAAATTCCAGCTATGATTAGCTCATTCAATTATCCTATCGCTTTCTACACCGAGACAAATGGACTGGACATCAAGAAATTAGTGGCAGTAGTGGCTGAAAGGAAGAATTTTCGCAGCGAAAGATTGATTAATTATAGCTTATCGGTGGATCCTAAAATTCGTGAAATAATTATCAATGAATTGAATGGGAAGATAATACTGGATTATTCTTTGGTACATGCTGAAGATTTGTCCCCGCTCAGGCAATGTTTCCGATGTCTCGGGTATAATCATAAGGCTGCTATCTGTCAACTGAAACCGGAACAACAAATTTGCTTTCATTGTGGCTTACAACATAAATTTGACGACTGTCCGAATAAGAGCTTTCCACCTTCTTGTGTCAACTGTCGCAAATCCGGAATAAAGGATAATGGTCAACATAATAGCATTAGTAAATCGTGTCCAATTTACCATAGAATGTTACAAAGAGTCGTTGATAAAGTTCAATACGTTCACCATGGATAGAGAAAATCAGCCAAATGCCCAACAAGTATATATCAAAATAGCACAAATAAATTGCAACAAATCACCGAGTGCTCTTCAACAGTTTTTATCCTTCTGTGACAAACATAAAATCGACCTTGCTCTCATTTCTGAACCACCTATTCGCAAAAACATACCAAACATTGACAAAAAGTATCGTCCCATGTATGCGACAAATTCATCATCATCCAGCGTTCACCAAGTGTCAAACAGTCTCACTGCAAGTAGCATCGACCAAGTATCTAGTGTGTGGCAAACATCAAGCAATCATCACGCATCTCATCACATTCATACAATGCAACAAGTGTCTATTAATCAACAGTTGCTTAACCATCTTCATGCATCCACCGTCCATCTAGTGCCAAATTTTAATCAGGTGTCTACTTCATCAAATGTGCCAGTCAATTACCAAGTGCCGAGTATTCATCTTCCGCCATCTAGTGCCCAACAATCAACATATGCCCATACGTCCCATGATCAACATGTGCCCATTACCATTCAGCCACAATATGACAATCATTCCAACAATAGCCAATCTTCCAATGACCAACAAACAATCAATGTCCAACAAAGATCAGACAATTCATCAACATCAACAACAAGTCATCCTGTCCGCAGTTGTATCATCATCTTAAATCCATTAATATCACCAATCATTATTTCTTCTTTATCGAACGTTGACTTTTTAGTGATTGAAACCAACAATTTTGTCATCGCATCTGTATATTCTCAACCAGTTGAATCAATTGAAACCACAATCGATAATTTAAATAATTTAACTGTATATGCTGGCAATAAGAGAATGCTGATTGGTGGCGATTTTAATGCAAAGTCAACTTTTTGGGGTCCACATAACGATGATAGAGGAGAGCAACTTCTATCGGCAATTATCCACAATGATTTGACATTATTAAATGACGGAATTAAGCCAACATTCGACACAACCCGTGGCAATCAACGATTATCTTCATACATTGACTTGACAATAGTTTCACAGAATATCCTCGACAACATCAGTGAATGGTCAGTTATAGATGATATATACAACAGTGACCACCGACCTATTTTAACCATCATCAGCAATACCAACATCACATCCACCACAAACAGGTCAACAGTGAAGTGGAACACTAACAATGTCAATTGGCTTGGGTGGTCAACTGCAGTTGGTGAAAAGCTGAGAGATTTTAACATTAGTGATAATGAAATAAATAATATCGACAATCAACAACAGCTTGACTTGACCATCGCCATCCTCACCAATGTGATTCATCAGTGTTGTGATCGATTCTGCACCAAATACATTGATAAAAGGACCAGGTGCGACAACTGGCACAAAGATGCTCAGCTAAAACAAATAGTGACCAAACAACGACAAATATATAGGAAGATCCGACGATGCCACAACCAGTTCGCATTACAACGATACCAACAAACTTATCAGCAGCTTCGACACCAGTACCGATCCCATCTTCAGAACCTCAAGTATGATGCTTTCAATAACGACATTAACGGGGAAGGACCTGTGAGCTGTTTCCAGAGGGTCTCCCGGCTGATAAAGAATAGTGGCCACATGATTTTTAAAACCATCGAAGGAACAACGGATCCAGTTGAATCAACAACGAAACTAGTCGACACCTTGTTTCCGAATGATGATCCAAATAGCGATAGTGATGTTCAAAAGTCAACAAGAATCAGTGTCAACAGGTGGCTACAGAGAAATAATAACGTCAGCGCTCCACCACCAATAACCATACAGGAGCTTCATAACGCCATTATCAAATTCAAGGATGGAAAGGCGCCTGGTTACGACGGTGTCTCGCCAAAAATACTGAAAAATTTTTGGGTTTCCTTTCCGGACGTGTTGCTGGCCGTATACAACGCATGTTTAAGATTGGGCTATATGCCATATATGTGGAAGACGTCGATCATTCGCATCATACCAAAGCCTGGAAAAGATGATTATTCTAAAACGAATGCATATCGACCAATCGGTCTAATCTCCATACTGGGCAAAACTTTAGAGCGTATAATTGCCAATCGAATTTCTGGACATTTGATCAACAATGGGCACCTATCGAAGAACCAGTTTGGATTTATTGCCGGTAAATCCACCGACCATGCCATCTTTAATTTAAATAGAGAGATTGAACTAGCACTGGCCTCCAACGATAATGTGGCACTAATCTCACTCGATATAAGGGGGGCGTTCGATCATGCGTGGCACCCATTTATTATTCAACAATTAATTGATTATCGTGCACCGAAATACCTGATTAAAATGATGGCCAATTATCAAAAAGATAGAAGAATCTGTGTAAACCATGGTGGTGTTAGTTGTCATAAAGAAACAAACAGAGGAGTGGTGCAAGGCTCTATGCTTGGACCGCTAAACTGGAATATCGTCATTAATGATCTTCTGGCTAAAAATTTGGGTGACGATATTAAGATGCAGGCATACGCGGATGATATTGCCATTGTGGTATCGAGCAAGTGCAAAACATACTTACCGATAAAAATCAACAACATTCTAAGAATGGCATATGATTGGGGCCAGAAGTCCAAATTGACATTCTCCGAAGCAAAAACGCAAATAATGTATGTAACAAGAAGAATAAATCGACCAATATATTCCCCTGTGGCTATGAACAATATTGTTATTGAACCAGTTGACCAAATGAAGATATTAGGTGTTATATTCGACCATCGTTTGGATTTTCGTCCACATATACAATATGCCGTTACGAAAGCAATCAATGTATATCGGCTAGTTAATGGAATAGCACGAAAAACGTACGGCCTAAGTCCCCGGGTGCTTCAGTTAATCCACCACAGCATGATTGAACCGATTATCACGTATGGGGCAGTGATTACATGTCATGCCACGAGATACCAGCATATAACTAACCATTTGCGGAAGTTGCTTAAGCCCCTAGCACAAAAAGCTACAAAAGCGTATCGTACGGCACCAGTGGTAGCCACATCAGCAATAGCAGATTTCCCGCCTTTGGATTTATTGATCAATCTTCGTGCTACCATTGTCAAGTCCAGAGTGACCAAGAAATACAATTATTATGATAACGAAATCTCGGTGGATATAGAAGAAGCACAAGAGCCATCAATCAATAGGCATATAAATTTTATCGTGCGAGAACCGGCCGTTATGACACCATCAAGAATCTTCATCAAATCGATCTTAACAAATCGTGGTATTGGCGCTGCATTCATGGCTTTCATTGACAACAACAGAATAGCCGTTAAAAGCTTTAGGCTACCGACGTATGGTACATTGCAGCAAGCAGATTTGTTCACAATTAAGATGGCTATAGAATGGACAAACATCAATCTGGGCGGACGATCAACGTATATTTTAACAAATAATATCGGTACGGTTCAACATTTAAAACGTGATGACCATAGAAGAAAGCAAAGTCTGGCCAATAAGATTGCCGCTACAGCAAGCAACAACATAACAATAATGTGGACCAAGGTGGACCGTGAAAATCAACATTACCGAAAATTGAAACAGGTGGCACGACGAACTGGCAAGTTTCGAAATAGAAGATATGATTATGAATACATTCATCTGAAAGTAATCAAGAAAATCGAATACAGAAATATGCTGGTCAAATGGGATGATAAATATAGAAATGATCGTTTCGGCAGTAATATCAAAAAGATTTGCCATCATGTCGGAGATGCCAGGCAGTTTTCAAATTTAATCAACAGGTTTCTCACCCATACTTTAACCGGACATGGGCAGTTTGGATGTTATTTGGCCCGTTTTGGCATCTCTGATGATATTGCTTGTGTGTGCGGTTTCCCTGTACAGGATGTAACGCATCTAATCAACGATTGTCCGATGACAAACCGGCTTCGTAACGATTATAGACTGGCAACAAGTAGATCTACGAATCCGAAATCAAGAATTGAGATAACAGCTATCTTTTTTGCCAATATTGCCATTTTTGCTGACATTCATAGAAATTCAATACATCAACTTCGCCCACCGTGATTTGTGAAATTTAGCCAGCCATTATTACATCAACTGTATGCGTATTGCTAAGCCTAGGAACGTCCACCTAATCTCCAGTAGCCAAATTATTGAAATCATCTTTATAGGTACTTTTCATCCTTTATGCACACAACACCATCACAGACGCAGTTTTTATTGTACCAACCACACATAAAAAACAACATCTGTCACAGACACACACACACACACACACACACAAGACACACCAACACGCATATAGTACCAGTCTGTTTCAGTTTCAGGGTGGCACCCGTAAACAGCCACTGACAGACGGCTAGTGGAGAGACACTTCATCAATTACTATCTTTCTTAATGGTGGCCGCAACATTTTATGTAAAGAAGAAATTTCCTGGTAACAGCTAATTCGTCTCTCTCACACACAGTAATACATATTGGCTCCATCCAATGCTGGCCGGCCTGCCACATTTTCGACAAATAATTTTGGCAATTGAAAATAATAAGTTGACCTAGTTTCTGGGAAAAATAGGTATAACAATGGCAAATCAAGTATAATTGACATCGATTCAATGAATAATTTCAAAGTAAAAATAACAATTAAAATAATGGCCAAAATCCTTCGTATCATCATCATGAACATGTTATCGATTCAAAACCACCATCCAGAATCGCCACCAGAATCAGGCAACATAAAAATTTATCGTTTGAACTAAAATGAATAAGTTATGAAAATAATTTGAATTTGATAATCCTAAATTTGAAAAAGTACCTATTGTATCACAGTTGCTGGATCATTTATCACAGATATAGTTACATGGAAATTTTTCGTCGATATTATTAAGAATGGTCAATGTCATCGAAATGGATTGTCAGATGATAATTGCTTTCCAGAAGCCGAACAGAATATATCACAGATTTGACCACCAAACAACTAGAATAATTGATAATAATAATTGATTAGACAAATAATTCCTAATAGTTAATTTAATTTAAAATACTTAGCTTAAAATAATTGTTGAAGAAATTGAAAACAAATCGATCAAAAAATGAATATAATATCGTGGCAGAAATACAATGTCAACAACATGAAAATCGAATGAGCAACAACAGCAACATCGTCAAAATCAACAACCAAATGATAAAAATAGCCACCACACACTGTGAGCCACAATGATCATCCGAGCATAATCAATGCATTGAATCTTAGTATAACATCAGCAGCAACATCATTAATATTAACCACCAGCTAGTAATCATATTGCTAGGACAATGTGATAAATTTTTCGAGACAGAAAAATTTTCAATATAAAAAGCCAACAAAACCACCGATCAATCGAGTTCCGAAGACCTAGTGTTATGCTGCCAATCAATGCACAACATTTGTTTTTCATCAATTATCATCATTTTTATCAAGTGAAAGTTGCCATAGCTTGGAAGAAATTTCGTCAAAACACACACCATATCAACAACACAACACTTCGATACACAGGACACATTGTTTTCTTCTTCCACACTTTTTATCTTGTGTCTCTTCATCTACCATCGTTCCATTTCATCTTCTTTGCTTCAAGGATAATTTGCGGCAATCTTCCATTCTTCCATCCATATTTGTGATTCAAGGACGCTCAGTCGTCGGGTATAGATGGGTACCGGGAAAAAGACCATCACCAGCCGAAAAACGGTCAAAGTCAATCGTCCAACCAACAACAACACTGACGACGACCGATCCACTTTTCCATCACCAACCATGAGTCGGGCCTCCAATGATGTATTTATTGTATCACAGTACCAGCCAACGAGCCAGCAATCGAGTCAGTCCCATCCAGTACAGATCCAGTCCAGCCATCTTCCACCAACTTCAGCATCACCATCAACAATTTTGAAACTTATTGCCATGATATATCCATCATTCTCATCATTACAAATAGAAATTAATGCAAAAGCAAATCATTTTGGCAATAAATTATCCTTTCGCAATCATCAATTTTCATTTAGGACAAGTACATATCCTTGGAAGATGTCCATTATAAAAATTTCTATTTTATTAGTTATTTTCTTTTTTATTCCTTTTTTTATTATTGTTAGTTTTTTTTTTCTCATTATTTTCATTGATTTATTATGATCGATTGTATTATTATATTTTTTTCTGATTGCCGAGATTGGCCATATGCCGATCTTTTATTGAATTGAAATAAATTATTTTTAAATTTAAAAAAAAAAAAAAAAAAAAAAAAAAAAAACCTAACCTAACCTACAAACCTAACCTCCGGGACATCGCAAAACCGTCACTCGCTTCGCTCGTGAGGTTTTGCTCGAAAGGCACTCCTCCGGGACATCGCAAAACCGTCACGAGCTTCGCTCGTGAGGTTTTGCTCGATTGTCCTCCCGGGAATTTGGCCACCGATAATCATTGTGTAAATATCCGAGCAGTTCATTGAATTAATATCAAAAAAACAAATAAATATTCACAAAACAGTCGATTCCGGCAATAACTGATAGTTATACCGCAAAACTGGATATTATAGTGAGGTTTAAATAAACCTTAGATTTAGGAAGACAGTTGGTAAGGTTTAAATGAACCTCAAATGTAGCAAAAAAAATGATACAGTAGCAAAAAAAATTGATACAGTAGCAATTTGAAATTGATACAGTAGCAATTTGAAATTGATACAGTAGCAAAAAAAAATTTGATACTGTAGCAATTTAAAATGCAGCAAAAAATTGATACTGTAGCAAAAAAAAATTAATACTGTATCAATTTAAAATGTATCAGCCTATTATTATACATTTGTAAAGTAACATATAAGTAAAAAACATAACCAGTAATGATAACGATGACATATCAAAACAAAATAAAAAAGGTACACTACAAATATCAGAAATGCCGAAGAAAAACCAATCCAATCATCAACAGGTGAATATATACTTCAATAATAAAACAAGTGAAAAATGACAACGAAGAACAGTGAACATAAAAGCTTGCCAAAATAATTTCAAAAAATAAGTAAAGTTTCTTCACATAGAAATATGGCGCACGAGTTTTCAAAATTTATAAATCGTAAACAATCCATTATCATCCACAAGTGTAGCGTATTTTGTCACGGTCATATGATCGATGCTGATATGACCGATGAGTCAATGACAAAAGCTAAAGACAAAAAAACGCATAAAAGGACAAGAACATCAGTGACGAGCAGAGTTTTTCTGTTCACGTTTTCTAGTGAGTATTATCTGTACATTTTTCATGATCATGTTTTCTTGTGCTCTTGTGTGTTACTGTTTCTCATATACCCGTGTTTTGCTCCAGTTTCATCAACCTAAACATCGATAAATTCTGGCTGGATCTTTGAGTTGAATCCATCATCATCATCGTAACCGAAAGATCGAACGTATTCAACCCATTGGAGAAATAATTAAAGAATCACCGTATTGCATTAACTTATATTCATCATACGCCTTTTTTTCTATTCTTTCATTTTTTTACATCATTATTATTATCCATTCCAATAAAATCAATTTTAATCATTTGCCTTCGTGTAACTTTCTGATCTAACAAGTCACAATTTAAAAAATCAAAGACAGATCATAATTCGATACAGATCGTGGCAAATGGCCAACCAAGAAAACACAATACAAAACAATGGCATTAAGTTGATAAAAAAAATAATTTGGATTCACAAAAACAAACAAAAAAGTAAACAATTTGTGTATGATGACTATTGTGACACAAGTGTACATAGTAAAAATAGTGACAACATGTGATGATATAAACAATTTACTAATCATCTCACATTTAGATCTATTGCAACTCTCAATCACGTCTGAATCTCACTTGTAATTGAAACTGAAATATTTCTCAATTCAAAATCGCGCAAATGAAAATGACACCTACTATGCAGTTGTCCGGGAACGTCGAGTCGATCAAGTTGATCAGAGATGATAATGTTAAATGTCGAGTTGATAGCTGATTTGAATTCACGATATGAAGATGAATTCTAGATGAACACATAACACAACACAAAACACAAATGAAATAATCACAATCTAATCAACACACAGAAATCCTCTTGACAATTGTTGATATATTGTCCGATGACTATGACGGTGATAACAATCATGTTGATTTAGTGACGAATACAAAAAAAATCACTTTGGATCACAACACTAAATCACAGCACTGGATCACAACAGGAAATTCTGCATGAAAGAAACAACAATTAGTCAAAATTTACTAAAAATAAACCAATCACTCACCATTCAAGGTATGGAATACACAAATGAATGGACAACACTTCATTTCACAAAACACAAACATATTCTGTCGAAAAGAAAATGAAATTAATTCACATCTTCAACAATATAATTAACAACATACCACTAATTGATAGAGATGACACCAATGAAACATTTGACAATACACCAACAAATCACTGCACAGCACTAAGCACAACACGAATTTGCAACACCACGCTGAGTTGATAATGATGAGAACTAAACAGATGATAATAAAACACTAAACACTTGACAAACACTAATTAAACACGGCACATCACAACACGAAATTCTTTTGGAAAGAAATACGAATCAATCGTTAATTCAATATTGTTAATCACAATCGAGTTGGATACTTCTTTAAATCATGTCATCAACATCTTGTTTTTATCATGGGCATTAATGGGTTAAAGCAAGCACAGATGATGGAAAGTGGCTTTCAGATGTTCATTTTCTGTGAGATGGCCACCGGCTGCTTTCTTGATTTGGTATCGTTTTGAAAGAAGCAGCTATTTATTGTACAGAATTGGGAGGTTGTTTTTATAATTTCCTCGGCTTTGATTTTTCATTTAAATCAGCATGTTTTGTGCATTGATGTGTAATATAGTTTCGAAAAGCACATGTTCACTTTATTCCATCATTATAATCAACGACACGAAACTTTGAAACAAAAAAAATCAGTAACCAATGCATTTTATCATAACGATCATCAGAATACATTGATCGACAATGATTCCGAAAAACACGTTGTTCGAATGAAAAATCACAACGTAGAAATGGAAAAAACAAACGCTCATTTCATTTGGTTGAAAAATGTTTTATTATCAGCTCGATCAATGAGTTGGCAAAAATGCAGAGAAATTAAATGATTGCAATGAATAGAAATAGAAATGAAAAACATTTAGTGTGAATAATCGAGTCATCATCGATTAAATCTGATCAAATTGTTGTTTCACCAGTGATAAAAAGTTGAACGTCATCATGCGCTTCGTTGTCCAAACCAAATTGCATTTTGAATGATAATTTGAATTTGAAAATTGTTCCATTGTACCATACGATTTTGCTTTTGGAATAAAAAAACAAAAATAAAATCCATCCAACTCTCTTATTAATAATTAGCATTAACGCATTTTGTTTTTGCTTGGCCATTGGTCTCTAAAATGATGATAAATACAAATACAGATTAGTTATTGGCAAAATTAGCAAAATTCTGAAACTTAATTTTCCGAGCACTGTTCATAGACAATGTACACTTTCATGATTTGGATACAATCATCAGCTGTGCTGGGTGAATGGAAAATGGATACATGAAACTTGATATGCATGCCAAGTGAAACCAGTTTATCAGCATACAATCATGAGGCCTTCAACTGGTGAGTTTTAATCGTCCGATTAATGATTAGAATCAGGTTAAATCAGCAAAATCGCTAAAACAAGACGACGAATGGCTATAGTTCATTCAGTCTGTAGAATCGTCAATGGCTAAAACGAGCTTGAGCAAACGGGCCAAGTCCCGAGTCCGGTCGTTACAATCGTCAGTGATCGTTTTTCTTTTTCTTCTAGAACAAACCGTATTGCACAGGATGTTTAAACTGTTGGAAATGTTGAAAGGTTAATAATTTATGAATGCCTGTACAATTTTCATTATTAATTTAACAATCAACAGGTCACAAGCGAAAATTGATGACTACTAAACGACTACGGTGGTTATATGTGCCGACATCGTTTGGACTCATTTTAATGTTGCTCGGTCAAGTGCGTAAAGTGCGTAGAAAAGACGACCAGAATGTTTACAAGCCACTACCGTTTGAAGTGTCCATGTATCGGATGCTTCCGTTACGAACACTGTCAAGAGTGTGGGGATGGATCAATTCGATTGAACTACCACAACCGGTACGAATACCGATTCTACAATCTTACGCAGCTGCCTTTGGCTGTGATCTGGACGAAGCACTGATTCAAGATTTCAAACAATACAAGAATCTCAACGAATTCTTCAAAAGAGAACTAAAGCCCGGTCTGCGACCTATCGCCGGCCAAGAACACGACGTCGTTTCGCCATGTGATGGAACAGTGTTGCATATGGGTCTGGCCAAAGATGGTCTTCTCGAACAGGTAAAAGGCATCACATACACGATGGAATCGTTCTTGGGCCCCATCACCTGGAAATCGTGCCAAGTATCGGAACGCAGCGATACATACCAGCAATGTCTGCTACAGAACCAGAATACTGATCTATATCACTGTGTCATTTATCTGGCTCCAGGTGATTACCACAGATTTCATTCTCCAGTCAACTGGACAGTCAAGTATAGACGTCATTTCCCGGGAAAACTGTACTCTGTACGTCCAACATTCGCTTCATGGTTTCCGAACCTGTTTTCGGTCAACGAACGGGTTGCATATGTCGGTGAATGGCAATATGGATTCTTTGCCATGGTTCCGGTAGGTGCAGTCAACGTTGGCTCAATGAGAATCTACTTTGATCCAGAACTGCGGACAAATCGAACGCAAATGTTACTTTCGGCCGCCGCACACTACGAAGAGAAACCAATGAATCAAGCAGTGGCAAAGGGCAATCCATTCGGCGAATTCAATCTCGGCTCGACCATTGTGTTGATATTCGAAGCACCGAAATCGATGCGATTCCAGATTGAACAATCGATGAAAATCAAATACGGCCAACTCATTGTTGATGTGCGTAATTCTAATGATGATTGTCAATAACACAATTGACCATTTAATGAGAAAACAATAAAACAAATACAGCTAAACTTTACATGTGTGTCAGACTTTTGCTAGTCAATTGGTCTCGTGTTGCTGCTGCTGCTGCTGCTGATGAAAGATGGCTTCAAATTTGCCAACAAACTCCAACAGCGACGGATACTGTTTGACCATATTGCTCAACACTTCGTATGTCTTGTCGTACGAATTGATGGCTTTGATATGACCATAGATGAGACACAATAGTTCCTGAGATACGGCACTGCTGCCTTCATCCACTTGGCGTGATGTCACACGAATCATTTCTTGCAAATATTCTTCCAATGCATTCTGTCCATTAGAATGGTCTTGTAGTCGCTATACACAAGCAAGTAATTAGTCAACAGAGCAATTCATTTTATCAATGATCAAAACACATACCCAGGCGATATCCCGTTGTTTGAGCCAGCAAAGAATGTTGTTCAATGGCCACGGCTTGTCGCATGCATAGCTAATTTTCGTGTGCTTGTCGTAGGTGTCCTTGTCCAGCCATGTGTAATACAGTTCAGTGTCAATAATCACCTTGTTGAATAAATCAATGTGTGCCTGACGCTCGGAACCATCACCCTTGACCGTAATGTGAAATTCGTTGTTGATGAATTCGACAATCGGCCAAAAGCCAGAAATCAGCTGGCGACCAAACTTGATAAACGGTAATTGGCCATCTGGCGACATCCATTCCGCGTTGGAACGTTGATCAATCCGGTAGTCAATCTTGTTCAATTCAAGGTATGCCCGCAATGCATTGACAAAGCCCAATTCTGGCAACATGATCTGCACGTTGTTCAACGATTGCACAATGACCACCTTGGTGTTGGCATCTCGTGTATTGCTGCTGCTGCTGTTGTTCAAATGTTTGACGACCATATCGGTAAGTACCATTTAGTAATAGTAATAAGAATGGCAGAAATTTCAATAAAAAACAATTTGACCAACTATAAATTGTGAATGATATAACAATAACAACATATAATAATAATAACAAATTAAATCACAAACGCGTGCAGCATGCACCCAAACAACAATCACTTGGTGGAAATAGAACAACAAACAAACAGCAGATGATTTTATACATGCCAAGCTGTGTTGTGTTTACATATACACACACGCACTGATTTGATTCCAATTGACCGCAACTTGTCCTTTTCGTTTCTTTTTCTCAATCTAATTCAATTTTCAAGCTAATCATCTATCGTTCAAAAAGAATCCGCTGCAACATGGCCTTTCTGCGACGACTACTGGTGCAATCGAGTGTTTTGGTGGCCACAACAAACAAACCGAAACAGTTGGTGCTTGCCAGATGCATAGCTAGTACGGCCGTCAACAACGAAAGCGAAAATTGGTTAAGTAAACTTCTCATGGTTCGTAAAATCGATACCGGAAAAGAAGCTCACTCCCGACTGCTTAGTGATACGGACAAAGTGTATGAATTGCACAGTAAGTAGTGCTCAAACACGTTAACACCACATATATTGTAAAATTGTAACATTAATAATTTCTAGTTCACGATGTCAAACCTCGCCACAAGGAAGAATACTTGCAAAACTTGTAATACGCTCAACTTGTCATTCAACAACTAATTCCGTAATTTGTTTTCCGTAGCCAAGCATGGTGCAACGAGATCCAGACAAAAAGTCCGGAAATCCGACTGGTTGGCAGCTGGAAAGTAGAAGTGGGCGATCTCGACCAATATGGTAACTTGTGCTGAGATAATGATGCTTCAACTTGATCTGGCTAATTTTATCCTGATGCTTTTAGTTCATATATGGGGCTACGACGGTTGGAAACAGGCATCACAAGTGTTCAACTTGATTCGAAGCGATCGAACACTGATGGCACTGGAAAAGGATCAAGAACCGTTTCTACGATCACGCCAAAATCAGTTCATGTTGTCGTTTAGTTTTTGGCCTAGTCCTCAACCGCAAGTAAACAATTCAATGTACGAAATGCGTTCATACGTACTAAAGCCAGGCACCATGATCGAGTGGGGAAACAACTGGGCCAGAGGAATCAACTTTCGACGCAACAATGCCATTGCCGGATTCTTTTCGCAAATTGGCCAGCTCTACTGTGTCCACCACCTTTGGAGTAAGCAAACACCATACAAAATATGTTATTCCATGCTCCGACTAATTATTGACCAATTCCAATGCACAGAATACGATGACCTCCAAGCTCGTCGTGAAATCAGAGAAGCTGCCTGGCGGAAACCCGGTTGGGATGAATGCGTCGCCTACACTGTACCTTTGATCCGGGAACTGAGAACTCGGTGGATGTCACCGAATCCATTTTCACCAATCAAGTGATAATAAATAAATCTATACATATACTAACAATAGCCAAGAGAGAATGATGACAATAAAAACAAAAACAAACAAACAAAACAAAAAACATTTACCTTTACATTGTACAATCTTTTATAACAAAAAAAATTACAAATGTAATTAATGTGCTGCACCAGCAGCACCATTCAGACAGGAATGGCAAATCTTTCTATGTAGTGAATCACTTCAAAGACAACCTCGATCATGATCAATATGATAATCATCCACTCGAGTCGCACGTGGTGAATGTCATTCAGATGACTGGAGAGCAGATCCATCAGCTCGATGCAATGATTCAGTTTCTCGTTCATCACCCTGGTTCGTTTGTTGATGTTCAGGTGCAGATAGGTTGCCGTAAACAATCGTTCAAGTTGCTCTCTGTCCCAGTAAAAATCGGGCGTGTCCAACATATCTGAACTGAGGTTGAGTCGATGTCGAAGGCCAAACAATTGGCCCGTTTTTTTAAACACCTGATCTCTGGTCAGGTTAATTTTCCGGCCTTCTTTCATGTCCTGAGTGATGTAACCGATGCTGTCGATGTAACGGTCAAGATTCGCTTCCCATATTGACAGTTTGACCGAAAGTGCAATGGCGTTGGAAAAGGCAAACTTGTCCAAATTGACGGCGTTCGGTTCGTCATTATTCATGTTCAAATGAATCAAACCTCGAGACAATCGGGAGTGCGATGATCCGGTGGTGAGCACGACATCAATCTCTTCACGTTCTTCGTTGACAATGTCTTGATTGTATGAATTTAGCTCGTAGTGCCGAAGCAGTTTGAGCACGAGACTGCATTCGCTGGCCGACATGTTCCAGAAAACGATCGAACCTTCGTCAAAAACGAAAAAGTCTCTTTTGTTATTCTCGTCTTCCAATTTGTATTTGGCCGTCATGTGCAATACTTGGCCATTCAGTTCGCTTTGAATGGATTCGTCGTCATATACCACTTGCTCGTATAGACCGTGTTGCACTAATGCAGAATGGAAATCGTCGAGGTTGTATTCTTCGGCAGTGCTCAATGCATAAACTGGTCGTTCACATAGACCTTCAGCTGTTTGTTGTATGGTACTCTTTTTTTTGGGCGCCCGTCGTTTGATTGAATTGATCAACAAACGGCCAGTATCGGTGAGACCAGTAGTAGCAGTGGTTGATGATGTAGTTTTCATTCGTATAACGGTTGGCCGACTGATTGGCCATTGTTTGAAGCCAAAAACAACCCGACTATAAATACGACTAATCATTATCATCGGAATCATTTAAAATAAACATGCATTCAGTGCAGAACACAATATTGTGTAGCATGTGACTGACGGTACTTGCATCGTTTAAACAGGCTGTTGTGTTGATCATTCATCATTCATCATTCAAATATAACAACGAACATTTATTCATCAAGCAAAATCAAAATTAGTGACGATTTAGATATAATTTTTTATAATATAGTAATAGTATAATAGGATAAACAACCAGAGCTACAATACAATTGGGAGATGAATATCAAGAATATCAAGATCATGACCGGGAAAAATCGAGGGCACAATAGCCCAAATTGAAAAAACACACACTGGTTAACGCGGTAATAGAACATTGCTAGAATAATGAATCACTGAATGATGAGTGCATGGCTGCAGTGGCGTTGAGATTGACAATCATCGATGGCTGCGAAGAATCTCGGATGATGAAAGGGGGTTGCACATTCTGCACACACTCACGCACACAACACGAAACTTGACTAATCTATCTGTTTGGTTCCTTTGAGGTTGCCTTTGGCACGTTGCTGTAACGTGGAAACGTGAGATTTTGGTTAGTCAACGAGCCAACTAGATTTTTTACAAATTACCTCGTCCAATTCTTTTTTGGTCTTTTCCTCCAATTCACGAATATCCTTCATGGTCAGGCCATGCCACTTGTCCACCCAACAAAAGACTTGCCTGTGAAAGTTGAGGAATATTCTTCGCTCGGTCTGAAAACAACAAATTATGGTGAACAGGAACAACAACAACAAAAAACAAAAAAAATGTCATACCTTTTGAATATAGTTCTCAATACGACCTTGAAGGCCAAACCATTTAAACTCACAAGTGACCAGTTTGTAGGAACACATGACCGGTTCACAACTTTTCTGCAAGCAAACATTGAATGAATCATATGAACAAAATACAAACACTGACAATTACTCACTCTCCAATCGTTGCACAATGGTCCTCGATTTGTTTTTTGTGATTTGAATTTCCTAGGATCTTCATCGGGCTTGTAGTCCTGCATTGGAAATGTAACAACAAAAGAGAATGTGATATACACACACACACACATGAATACATTTCAAATGTATACCGATGGATTGACAGAATCGTTGCCAATGTCAATGAAAACCACATCCCGTTGCTTAAGAAGCTGTGGATCCAAGTGGTGAGCGTTTTCTTGTGTCCCTCTGTCCGGTGAATGCATCGTTTCCACCACCAAACGAAAATTGTCCTTCATATAGTCTGGATTCTGTGGATGAAGAGAGCATCGTCATCATGTGATCATTGAATAGATAAAAAAAATGATACATACAGTGAGGATGGTTCTACAGTACGGGTAGGCATTCCAGGCTTCTTCGTGAATCTCCAACGAACCTTTTGGTGCGATTAGCCGAACAATAGAAGGCACCTTGGAATCAAGGTGGTAAATCTTGTAAGTGTATTGGCCTTTGTCAAATTTGCCATCCAAAAGTGGATAGTTGCTGAACGGCTCATTCTTGACCACCTCGACGCCTTCACCACCACCAGTTTCATTTTTCGAAGCTTCGGCAACGCTAAACAACTGTCCTATTTGATACTGGAAAAATCATCATCGTAATCAATACACATAGCAACAGAATAAAATGAAAACCCACCTCTTCTACCGTCAACGGCAGCACGACACGACTAAACAGGAACAAAAGAGAACAATATCATTTTAGCATTATAGTAATTATAATAACCAAACTGGACAATACTCACAATTCTTTGATGAGCATCGTCTGGGATTCAATAAAACAAAGCAACGACTGATGCAAATGATGATTTGGAATAAACAATCAACTGATACTTGTGTGTGTGTGTGTGTGACGACTATGACTAATGATGGTGACAACTGGAAATGCACACTTTACATGTGCATTGGATGGATGTCTTACAGACACCAATCCTGACTGTTAATCCAAGTTGATCCAAATTAATCCAATTAATGTGCGCGGAATGTAATCAACAATCATCAACAACAACAATTCAATCAACTAAAGTGGGTGTTTTGCCAATATAACGCCAAATAAAAGACATATGGATTCAGCAGACAAGGGTCAAAGGAATGATGATGATGACTTGCCACACAAACATGGGGCAGTGAAAGTAGCAACCAGCAGCAAATGTTGATCCAATAATTAGATTGCTGATAGATTTTTATAGGTGGATGATGATTATGCACACTGCTGGATGCTGTCCAATCGGTATATTGTTGGCCACACAATAAACAACGATGATCGTTCGTGTCTGTGTTTGTGTGTGTGTGTGCGTGATTAATCTTTCTCAACAGCTCAATGCAAATAGCAGACACACCACCAAGATAGCAACTATGATGACACCAGCAACATTCTAGGGTGTCATGCGCCCTAACAAACAAATGTAGCTTTTATTGAAAAAAAAATTCAATTATTGTGACAAATCAATGTGAAAAGATTTTATGAAAAAAAAAATTAGAACAGTTAATACACGTGACAAAATGAGTCATGTTTATTCGAATTATATTTATAACATGCATGCATGTGGCCCAGAGATTAGTGTGTTGGAAATGAAATGTCAAAAACCAAAATTGTGTAATTTCTTTCTGTGTGTAAACTGATTATTCATCATTGCCATACTGGTCATAGGGGTGGTGGTCGGGAAAAACCACGTTCGACGTGTAGGATCCCGCAGCCTTTACCGATTTCGATGGTACAACTTGCATTTGAACCTGGCCATCACTGCAACCTTGACACACGGGCAAGGCAACTGGACGTGTGACCAAAGTCTTTTTCTTGCGAAACACGAGCATAGGCACACGAACCATGACCGGAACTTTTTGGAAACCAATACCGATTTCTGGCGATTCCTCTACATATGCCTTTGTGTGCACATAACCGGCTGCTGGTGGACCTCGACTTGTAAACAGCGATCCCAATGAAAACGACATGCATGGAACGATGGCCACGAACGCAACCAACAACAGGAAAGCCTGCATGATGCGTTCTATTCTCTAGAATAATTGACTAAACAAATGAGAGAATCATTCACAAATCAATAGTCAATACTTACGGAGAATCTCATTCTCGAATATCGTACAATGTGTGTGATTTGATTATGCAACAGAATGTGCGACTGAAACACCAACGATCAAACAGCAAATTGAAATCAAACCAAACTTGTACAAGTCTTTTATATAAAAGTTCTCTCTGTCTGCACTTTATTATTATCTAATCCATCAGCAGCGAATCGTCTATAACATTCAGCGATCCTGGGCAATGATAAATTGCATCTCGGAATTCGGGACAGGTTTCATGTGTGTGTATGTGTGTGTGTGTCATAGTGCCAAATCTAGGCCAAAGATCAAAAGGTCACAGAGGACAGGAATGTTTGCACAGTACTAATGAGAAAATATTTTAATGGCAGCCCCCGACCAATAGACACTTTAACCAATGAGCAAAGATCAACCACAAGGTTTTATATATAACATTCAATGTGTGTGTATGGATGCATTTATTCTTGACAAGTTGGTGCTATTAAGTATGTGAATATGAATGATATAAAATCAGGGAGATATCTGTTCCGAGTCCATAGTTGTCACCAGTGGTTGCTGCTGCTGTTGCTGTTGCTGCTGACTCGAGAAATGGGTTGCCATGGGATACGGTCCCAAATGAATGGCGGAAGATGCGGGCAAACTGGACGGAAACATCCTAGTGGCCAATTGTTGCGTTGTTTGCTGTAGGTAGGCAATGTTGGCGTTTGGCTTGGTCTTGTAGGAAGGAAGACGACTATTGATCCTGGAATCGATGCTCAGCTCGTGTTGACTGAAATCAAACAGTGGTGGCAAATCGCGATTCGATGACCACTTTTTGTTCGGATCACGCAATTCGTCAAAGAATTGGTGTGCACAAGCATGCAACGGAGCTATTCGATGTGAAGGGTCGTAAGCAAACAGCTTCGATATGAGATCTAGAGCGTCGGTAGGTGCACACGGAAACAGCAGCGGCCAGGACCGTGGATACACCTGAGGAAATTGATAGCGGGCGTACTTGGGATTCATGGCAAGAATCTGCTCTTTGGTTGGCGTGCCCAGCTTTGATATGATACAAACCAATTGGTCGAGGCCGCTCTGCTCATAAAAAATTGGCTGGCCAAGCAACAGTTCGGAAAAAACGACACCAGTCGACCATAGATCTGCAGATCACAAATTGAAGACAATTTTATTGCACACAATTAAAGGGATTTTCAGTTTCACAAACCTATCTTTTCGTTGTAGTCGGTGGCGCCGAAAAGCAGCTCGGGAGCTCGATAGAATCGTGCACAAATGTAGGAAACGTGAGAATCGCCACGCCGTAAATGTTTGGCACTTGACCAAAAATAACAATAACAACAACAACAACAACAAAAATCATTGAGTAATGCGATGACCAAGTTTAAAAGACTCACCTCCCGAAATCGCATATCTTGAGCACGCCCGTTTCCGAATTAAAGAGAAGATTGTTTGGTTTGATATCACGATGACAGATGCCTTGAGAATGAATGTAGGCCAGACCACGGAATATTTGATACATGCACAGTTTGATGGTAAACAAATTGGTGGCAGGAACTGGCGACAGCGAACAAAGGTCACCATGCGGCAGAGAGTGACGTGAATTCTTGCGGTTTCTGTTGCTCTTCTGGATCAACATGTTCAGGTTGGTCGGTATGTATTCCATGACCAAATTCAGAAAAATGTTCGAGTTCTGTCCAACACCGAAACAACAAACAACGTCAGAGTTGATGCATCAATTCGCCATTGTAACACCTACCTTGAGATGGTCGTACTCGGTGTGGTAAAAGTAATACAGCAACGTGACAATGTTACGATGGTTCAGTTGCTTCATGAGCGGCAGTTCACGATTGCGATAACGTTTGTCTTGCAGCACGTGCTTGATGGCCACCTTTTCACCTTTTATAAAAGCAGTACGAACATGGCCAAACGCACCCTTGTCAAACACTTGTTCCAAGGCGATGCTCAACTCGATTGGATCGCTGTCTTTATCATGGCGATGATTGTTCTCATAGACAGTGAATTTCCTTTCGGACATTTTACTACTACTCATATTTCCAGTGTTCATGGCTATGGTTCGACCTTGTTTCTCGGTTGGATGGTTATGTGCTATAATAAAGTGGTAATCCCAAATCCAAAACAATCATCTATTGGTTATGGTTATGATTAACATACCGTTCAAAATGATTTGCTGCATCTGTGAATTGATCATACCCGAATATCACTAGACCATCGATCAACACAACGATGACAAAAACAACCAACTGAACAGACGATGTGATCAAATGATACTGGACGATGACGTCGTCGTCGTAAAATGTTGTATTGTCACTTGTTGATGAGCAGACAATAGCTCAACAAGGAAAATGACAGTCTGATGAATTGTCGTCGTCGTCGTCAATCATTGAATAAATCACAAGACATCAACCATACAAACATATGTATTTGGCCTTTGCTCATTGCAACCATCGTCTGCTCACTCGTTCATCACTATCGATTGGCGATTGTTCATGTTTGAATAATTCAAATTGATACTGAATAAATAATGTGGATTGTAGCAATTGTATAGCATTTTTTATTGTTACATTACAATGATTACACAATATATAATAATAATAACCAAATAAAAATAGAAAAAAGAATAAAGCTTTAATGAATATATATAAACACACACGGGGAATGGTCATAAGTAGACTGCGAAATAAACTCACTCATTCGTCACTGGTGCTGATTGTGAATGTTCCAACGATGAGGCATCGATAACGGACAACAAGGAACTTTGTAGCTTTTTGTTATCGCCAGCAATACAAGTGATGAGCGATACAATTTGCTTTCCAGTGTAGACGTTTGACTTCTGACGGATCCAATCGGCGAATGTAGACTCGGTAATGTAGAATGCTTTGATGTATTCTTCCACTTGAAGACGTTCGTTGGCCAGATAGCTTTTCAGGCTGCTTTTGGCAGTTTGTTGGTTCGTGTAGTAATAGTAATAGTAGCAGGGTGTCATCAGTTTTTCCATATGCGACAGAAATTGTTCGTAATCCAATTGCATTAAAGCTCGACCTTCGTTTGTGCATTTGCGAACAGTTGAGAATCCCTCGATGAACGTTCGATTCAAGGCACGCAACAGGCATTCCCAAAGAGTTATTGGAATTCGTCTAGACAACCATTCAAGTTTGGTCAACGGCATAATGTTTCCATCTTCATCATCATCATCACCATCACCATCATCATCATCACCATCGACGTGGTCATCTTCGATCAAACTGGCCGTAAGAAAGGTCAGGTCATGTGAATGCAGCAATTGGCCATAGGCAGCATCGAAGCGATTCAATTGCTCAACAATAACGTTGACATATGGCGAATGTATGGATGGTATCTCTTTCAGATCCCAACGAGTTTGTTGCATCTGTTGTACGATCGTCTCGTAAGGCAATAATTTGGTGACCACGGCGTATAAACACTGATACTGCAAACTTGCCACACTCGACCACATCTAGAGTCCGATACAAATGATGAATCAATTAAGAGTCGTAAAAAAACAATATTCTATACTAATAAACATACCTTGTCGTGGTAGAATTGAATACCCTTGATGAATCCGTCCTTTGTCAATTTCGACGTTTCAGCATTCAGACTCCAGGATGATTCATCATCATCTTGTTCATCGTCGGGTCGTAAAAACTCCAACAGCAACGGACAAAGGTGATAAAATTGACGGCCTATGAAAATCCTGTGGAAAAATCATTAATGACAATCACTCTTGACAATAACCACACTATCATCACACTCACATGGACTGGATGGCCATAATACGTTCACCAAGAGCATAGTGTCGATCGGCCAATTGAATAGGAACATATTCTGAAAGATCAGGACATGGATATTTGGGCATTGACCAAGCAGCCTTCGAAGGAGAGCAATTTGCCGATCCAATCTCGTCGTCTTTCAGGATAAAAGTCCCATTATTCGAAATCAAAGTCTCATTAATGCGTTTGATGAACAAAGACAATTTGTGATTGAGCTGCAATCGATTCGATTGTGATGATGGTGGTGGTGGTGGTGTGCTCAGCTGATTCACAACAAGCCACGACACCGGTAATGCATCTTTGGCAAAAAAGTGATAGACCACGTACAAATAATAATCAAATAGTTCGAGTAACGCTTGTATGATATCATGTGAAATTGGCCGCAACAGAAACATTATGTTCATGTAACGGCCCATCAATCGAACCACATTCAAAGCCGTGTTGGTGGTCACAATCTCCATCTTGGAGCTTGACACGGAATCGTTCGGTGGTCGAATGTCACATCGATCATCATCTCTGTCGGAATCAGAGTCGAATGTCTGCTGAGAAATGATTGTATCACGGGTAATGAGTTCATCGAAAGGCGACACCGATACCCGCAGCGATAAAACATCATCATCAGCGTCCAAATCGTCCGCGACAAAGTAGCATGCTCTGGTCGTGCCCGAAGCAACGGGCGACAGCAGCAATGTGGAAGGAATGGCTTTGGTCAGTTTGTCTTTTTTCCCGGTTGAACATTGTCCTTCGTGAATTTTCATTCGCAGCAATCGTTGTTTGATGAATGCAAATTCCTGCAGCTTGGCAATCAGTTCAAATTCATCGGTCGTTTCGATTGGACAACGGGTCCATATCTCATTCTCGAGGAAAATCTTCAACTCGAACATGGACACCTGATGATAGGATTGAACATAGGCTCTAGTCTGCTGATAAAGCGTGCTTTCCAATTCCATAGTTGGACTGGCTGATGGTGACAACAATTCATTCCGATGATGATTGCAAAGTTGGTAAAGCTGACAAAACTGCTTGCCAATCTCAATCATTCGCTCAGACACGCTCAATATCTTGATGAATTCTTCGAAACTAAACAGCAGTTGATCCTGGTGGTGGTGGTGGTGAGTAATCTGATCAACATCATCGCCCGGTGGCTGGTTAGTTGCTGCATCAGAATGCATCAAATCGGCATGGTTGCCCGGTTGTTGGTGGACAAACTTGACACTGGTGAGAAGAATCCGAACTTTGTGCTGAACGTCTGACCAAACTCGCAGTGCCCCATGTGAAAGCTTCTTGACTGCCAAATCAATTTCCTCTTTGGTCAAGCTCGATGGCTGACGTTGATAGAATGCAAGACAATGGTGATAGTTGTACATGACATCCCAAAGAGCACGACACATGTCAATCAAACACTGTAGGAACGATTCAGGATTCAGATGCTGACACAGTTCGGCCAACGGTTTGCGTTTGAAGCTAGATTCTGTGGCCGTGTGATGATGATGATCGGGCGAAAAGAGTTTGACGTAACCGAGAACAATGCCGAACGCTTTGTCGTGGATGGTGTTGACAAAATGGAGTTGTAACTGCTGCAGCGATGATTCTGTTTTGCCAATCTGAGAATATGCTTTGACCAGTTGTCGATAGGTTCGGACACAGAATCGATCGCACATCTTGGCCAACACGGCGTCCATCTGATCGCCCACCAACTGAATGGCCACCAGCAGTCGATCTCGCATTTCGGCCACACAACTATACTTTTCGGAAAGTGATTCGAGAATGTCCATCTGTTTGTCTAACAAATCGATGGCCGTGGAAAAGTTCTTTTCGTACTGGAGCATATAATCGATGCGTTCGACCGTCTCTCTCAGTCGTTTGATCGCTTGCAGACAATCGATGATCTGAATGATTGCTTCACGTAGTCGATGGTTATCGATGATGGTCATGCTGGTTTGGGTAAAATTTCGTTTCGATTCTCTAAAAGCTCGACGGCCATCCACACAGGTGTGTATGGCTGTTGCCAAATCCTGTTCGATGCATCGGACACGTGCCAATTCCGATTGAAAGTGACCATCGTTGGCCAGTATCATCTCAGTCAATCGTTTCGACACGATCGTCTGTTGACCAGTAAGTTTCTTTTTCTCTAGTTCAATGTAGTTGAGCAATTCATCGGCCTGGCTCAGTGGAGGCAATTTCGAAAGAACACACTTTTCCATTATTTTGGCCTGTTCCAACAAATCGTTATTGTTCCTATCGAATTCCAACTCATCACAGTCCGGTGACTGATGGTCAGCTGGTTGACTTGGATCAAGAAAAAACTCTGAGCCGATTGATTCAATGATGCCATCTTCATCCTCGGCACTGGTGAATGTTTTGACCATCTCTTCGTATGGAGACAAAGTACGTTGGCACCGTTCTTGCACATACGAATTGATCAAACAGTAATTGTATTCGATTGCCGTTGATAAATCAATCGTTGGCTTGCCACCATCTTCATCATGGCATACGCTATTCGGAGATGAAACACTGGATAATCGTGGGCGATCTCCCGTCGATAAAACTTTGGCCGAACTTTGCTAGACACGCGTGTATAAATTATTGTACAAGTTTCAAGTCTGAGTGAAATCAACTTACCACTTGTTTGAAAATTGATCTGAGCTTTTTGTTTCCAACTTCCATGGTTCAGAAACTTGATCAATCCATAATTGGATGTCGTCGATTCGCAAATCTTGTTTACAAGCACCACCACCAACATACACCTGTCAACATGCAAAGGTTTTGTTTATGCCTGTGCCGCGTACGTCCTCTATGGATGGCCATGCGACGAGCATTTAAATTTTGAAATTTCTTCTTTGTAGCATTTCTCTCTTCAATTGTAGCAATATATAATTTTGTACTGAATGTATAATAATAGGAAACAAATAATTTTAATGATGACATTTGCAATAAAGATTAAAAGTTATTTACAAACAAAATGGATACAATTCGTCTAGGTATTCAATAAAATGAAAATAATTATGGTAATAAGTTAGACCAAGAAGTATAAGATGGTGTGTGATCAACAAAACAAAAATGATAAAATAAGAAAAGAAAAATTCATTTGTGTGACACATTGAATGCTATTATTGTTGTTGTTGTTGTTGTTGTTGGGTGGTGATAAGTACAAAAAAGACATGATCATGATGATGCATATATATAGAAAACAATGAGTAATGAATAATAAGGATTTTTTTGTTTTGTTTCTAAGCAATCCAGTAATTTGGTAATAAGCTATCACACACGTAGAGGAGGTTGTAATTGAGTGAATTTACAGAGAGGGAGAGAGAGAGAGAGATGATTTCAATCAACGACCAGCCGTTGTTGAACCATATCCAGATTCGGCCAAGCCGGCTGCTTTCATAAAATTCATCATAGATGACGATGTCGATGCTTCGGATGCCGCAAATGGATTATGATGACGACCCATTGATGTCGACGATCCAAACATACCGGCTGCAGCCGCAAATTGCTGATGATGTGCAGCGGCGCCAAACAACGATGCTGTTGGCGGTGGTGGTGGCATATACCACGAATTCAAATATGAATGATGATTCAATGGCGGCGGTGGTGGTTGTGGTGGATATGGCGAATAAGCAGAGGACGATGGCCCAGCGGTTGTCGATAGATTATTGGGCGCTAAACCAAGATGAACAGTGGCTGAATGATGACTTCTGGTCGATTTATTATTATCACTTTTCTTTTCATTCGTTTGAAGCATTTCCAATTTTTCAATTTGTTCTTTGTTCAGTTTTTCAAGTATACTGGCACCACCTCCAGATGAATTGAGTAATGAATAACGAGAAAATATACTTTCACGATCAGGTGTGACCAAACCAGCCCGTAATGATATGTCTTGTAATGATTTGAATGGGTCAGGAACAATTGGCGATGAATTGGCGGTCGAACCTGGATAATGATGATGATGGCCCAAGGAAGGCCAAAGAGGAGTGGGTGCTTTCGATGTTGTAGTTGTCGTTGTTGTTGCGGTTGCAGTTGTTGGCCTTTGTGATTGTGATGCAATATCAACACTTGTACGACCTGGTAAAAATGCAGTCGAAGGAGGTGTTGGCGGAAACGGACCATTATTCGTAGCAGCGGCCGCTGCCGCAGCATTCAGCAGATCAAAATAACGTTGTTGCTGTTCATTGGGCAATGCAGTTGACGCAGTAGATGTTGTAGCGTGATATGGCAACGATGATGATGATGATGACGATGACGATGATAGTGGAGAGATCGGGGAACAATGATCCATATGTCTGCTAGTAGCACCCAACAGATAGTTACTAGCAGGCAATAATAGATTGCCGTTTTCCATCGAATTTTGTTGTTGTTGTTGTTGCTGCTGCTGTTTCGTTTGTTTGGATTTTTTGCCACTGGATGTTTCATTTCGATGATGATGATGAATATCACCATTATGATGTTGATGCTTATTGGATGATGGTCGATTCTTACTGTCGGATGATTCATTTTTACGTTTTTGTCCGCTAACGTGTTTATCCATCGATGGTGGTGGTGATTGATTCGTTCGACTCAACGTTGGTGCTGACGATGACATAAGATGATCTGTATGTGGTCGATTGAAAGCAGCCCATGCTGATAATGCTGCTGAATAATAATCATTTGTATTGGACGAAATGATTGGTGGTTGATTACGGCCATAAATAGATGTTGATGATGTTAGTGGTGATGGTGGCGACGGACGTGGCCACATATCAAATGATCCAGCATGTGATGGCTGAGGTGGTGGTGGTGGTGGTGCTGGTATTGGTGCTGGTGGATATAATGCAGGTAGATTTGGTGGTGCCGATAATGACGGTAATCCTGGGTGCGGAAATCTGGTAGGATATTGCTGTGTAATGGTTGTAACCGATTGGGATCGCGTCAATGTCGTTAGACCATTATATGGATCAAGTGCTTTCACAGTTGTGGTTGAATAATTTGAAATACTTAACAATACTGGATCGGATGGTGGTTGTGGGGGTGGTGGTGGTGGTGCTGCTGCTGGTTTTTGTGGAATACTATGAATCGGTTGTGATGTCGATTCAACGTGGGTAATAACGGGTGCAATGTTTGCATTCGAGTGTTGCTGTTGCTGTTGTTTGGCTTTCGATATAGACGAAGATGATCTATGACTTTTCATCATCGGAATGAACGATGTATTTTCCTTTTTGATATCACGTTCTTCGCTCGAATGTTGCCCTTTATTATTGAGATTGGCGTATTTTCTATCCTGATAAATGTTCCAGGCAATTTTGACATGCATACTGGCACCACGAATCTTTCCTTTGCGCTAATGAACAAGTGAAACAATCGATTAATTCATTTCATCATTCAATCAATTTGAATTATAGTGAACAAACCTCTTGTAATGATAATTGCGATGATGATGATGATGATGATGGCTGTTCGAATTTCATTGTTGATCGTGCAACATTCGGCGCTGATGCTACCGGTTTGATGATCACAGTCTGTGGCTGTTGCATGGTTGTCGAAACAGGCTTTCGACAATTGGCCATTGGATAATTTGTCAATGTGGACGATGACGTTGATGACATTGATGAATTATGATCATGTTCATAAGGTCTATTAGGCGTCGTGTTATTATTCAATGGGTAAGGCTACAAAATCAAAATGAACACAACAACAACAACAACAATTAGAACGAATCAAACATGAAATCATCAACGAACCGAATTGGCATTAGACATGTAAGGTGATGCATTGGCCAACGTCGTCGTTGTAGTCGTAGTCGTCGTCGATGCTGCTGTTGACGGCGCTGGTGGTGGCGGTATCATCATCAACGATGGTGACGGTGAATTTTTCAGATTACGTGCAAACAGGTGATGATGAGGTGTAGGTGTCAATGGACCACCGCCGGAAATATTATTAAACGACGTCAATGGTGGTGGTAACGGTGGTTGCAGCTGACGACTACTGCTGCCATCATAAGTAGATACTGCAGCAGCGGCAGCAGCAATCGATGCTGCCAAAAATCGTGAATCCAATTCATGTCGAAGTAATTCTTGACCTACATTATTACACACAAGACAATCAATCAAAACGATGAACAATACAATGAAACAACATACTCTGTGATGACGAATAAATGGACGATGATGCCGATGATGATGATGGCAACGGCAGCGATTGCATTGTGGATGGAGTAAAATAACTGGCCAATGATGCTGGTGTAGCCGGTGTTGGCGGACATTGACCACCACCACCACCAACACCACCATTACTACCGAATACGGGATGTACCGGTGATGATGATGCCGAACTGGACGAGGATATCAAGGAACCGGCACTAAACATGATAAATGAACGAATGAATGAATGAACACTGATTGATATGAGAGACAAACATGCAACATACCTAGCATTGGACCATAATCGATTATGGTGTCCATTGTTATTTTTCGTAATCACATTCGAACCGGTGTTGAATGTATGACTAGCCAGATGATGAGCATTGTTGCCATTATTACTATGATGAATCGAATTTAATGAATGATGATGAGGATAAGTATGTTGATGGTGGTGATGCAAATGCATATCGTTGGGCATCATCATTGCTCGATTATCATTGTTGTTATCAAAATGGAAATGTTTATCATCTGACTGTTGTCGTTGTGGTTGTTGTTTTGATGATGCAGTTGCAAATGATGTTCGAAGTGAATCATCTCTCGGTTCTTCTTTGATGTTCAATTCCGTCGGTTGTGGTTGCGGCGGCGGCAACAGAGCTGGACCCGGTTGATTGGTGGATGCACTACCAATCGATTGACTCAATTGACTTAGACTTGAAAGACTTGCATTTGGTCCATATGTGTTGGCTTTTGATTGTGGTTCATGATAGGACTGGTGATGATGAAGATGATGATGATGTTGATAGTGATACGGATGATGTTGAGTGTGGTGATGCATTGCCGATAAATCATCAGATAAGGAATCACATTTTGCCATCTTTGTTGATAGCTCAATTTTGTCATCAGAATTATCCTTTGTGGTTGCTTTTGTCACCGTTTCTCCTGGTGACAGTTCAAAAGTATAAACATCTTTGATCGTAGATTCTTTGGCCGTAGATTCTTGATCATTATTGGCCACCGTTTTCTTTGAACCAAGTGCCGTTGCTTTCTTATTCTTTTTCGTGGGTCGTTTTGAATCCTTTTTATTATCGTTTTCATGGTCCAATGACGACTCCTCAGCATTGGAATCATTTTCATCAGTATCATCATCATCGGATCGTTTTGGCTGTGATTTTTTCTTTGGTTTTAAGGCTGATTTTTTAGAATTTTTCAATTTCGATGTGGCTGGTGATTTTTTCGACTTTGACGTGGTCGTCGTCGTCGTTTTATTGTTGTTGCTTTTGTTGTTGATGGTGGTAGCCAATTTTCTTTTTGCTGGTTTTTTCACTGATTTCGACTTGCAAATGGCTGCTGTTGTCTTTTTGTTGTTGTTGTTGTTGTTGACAACACTACTGTCATGATTCTCATCTTCGGTCAAAATATGACCATCATCATCATCATGACTATCATCCTCGGTGAGAAAATTTTCAGCCAAATCATCATCATCATCAGCAGCAGCATTAACATCGTCCACATCATCGTCATCATGAGAAGCGGAAGAATTAGACGATGAAGAATCTGGTCGTTTACGTTTTTTAGTTGCTGTTTTCAGTTTCTTTTCAGTGATTTTTGATTTTTTATTCGCAGTCTGAGTTGACGATTTCTTGGTTGACTTTGTTTTCAGAGAAGCTGATTTTTCCAGTTTTGTCAAAGATTTAGACCGAAGTATTCGTTTTGTATTTTGTTTACGATTATTTTGAACCGGTTCTTCGAAACCGTCATCTTCATCCTGGTCGCTATTGTTGCTATCTCCGTCATTCGATGATTGCGAAGATTCGGAATGCTCATCCGAATCGTCTCTGGCATTGGTGGTTGATTTAGTCTTTTTCGCGTTTTGTTTTTTATTATTATTTACAGCTTTTCCAATCGATTTACCGGTGTTCATTTTAGCTGCCGCTTTTCTTTTTTTATTCCTACTACCCAGTGGTCGACCGACAGTTCGTTTGATTTCTGGCGTCTGATCATCTACTTCATCCTCGTCCTCATCCTCATCATCATCATCATCATCGTCGTCGTTGTCATTATCAGATTCAGATTCAGACTCAGATTGAGCAGCAGATAGACCATTATCGTGTTTCTTTTCATCATCACAAGAACTGTCGTCGGAAACGGGTGATGAATCCATTTCCTCTTCGGAATCTGACTTTGATCGTTTTGTTTGTTGTTTTGTCGTTGTGGATTTTTTATTATTATTGGCTGGGGTTGATTTTTTCCATTGCTTTGATTTGCTTGTTGTGGTTGTGATTGTTTTCGCTGAAGATTTAGAGGTCGATTTGGCCGATTTCGATTGTTTTGCAGTTGGCTGATTCTTTGACTGTTGTTGGTGTTTAGTTGATTTTGTGTGTTGTGTTTGTTTAGCCGATTTCGAGCATTTCGCACCTGAATGGTTTGAAAAAGAAAAAAGACAAAGAAAATAGCCATTTGATTAACGATGTTTTCTTGTTTGTTGAACGAAAAACCAGTAATCATCATCATCGGAATAATAATAATAATTATAATTAACACTGAAAAAACAAACAAAACAAAACAAAACGAAACAAAACAGTGGTTATGACGATGATGATGATCCAGAATTATATTTTGCATATGCACGAAACAAACTTGACAAATAAATCCTACATCAAAAGAGCTTTGTTGTGCCCGAAAAAAAAACTCATGGCTGGATGTTTTCCACGACTAACAAAGCAAACAAAGAGAAACAGACAAATGATGGATGAATGAGAGCATACAATAACTATGATGATGTTGGCTGCTTTCGATGCTCATAAATCAAACGAGAGGATCATCATCATCATCATCGACAACGACAAAACTGTACTTTTGCCGATTTCAGAGAGATTCAAATTCAATTGGAAATTGAAATTAAAACCAAAGACAAAATTGATTTCCGAGAACATTAACAAATTGTTCATATCCAAATGAGACGATAAAAAATATGGTTAACCACCAGCGATAATAGCTACCTGCTGACTTAATACTAGTAGGCTATAGAATAACAACAACAATTCTGGACATTTTTCTCTTTTGATCAAGTTAGTTTTAAACTAGCGAGAAAATAAAAAGTTTTAAATGTGTGAAAAAATGATTCCCAAACGAAAAAGATTTTTGCTGAGCGCCAAGACAAATGACTTGCTATCGACTATACTATAGTGTTCCCATCCACTGATGATGATGTTGAAAAAAAGTTTTATCCAAGTTTCGATAAACAGACACTCAGTCTGTGTGTGTGTGTGTGTGCGAGTGACTAAATCAAAATGGCCATAAGAATGTCAAAAGAAATGCGGATTTTTCTGTTTCACTTTACATTCACTGGTTCAAATGGTGCATAATTTATTATATGAAAATAACAACAACCAGAGAGAAATATTCTTCAGACATTTGGATTTCCATTCCATTCCATTCCAACCACACACAAATTTAGTCTTTCTGCTCACACACACACAGATGGAACGAGATTGCTTACATATTGAGAAAAAAACCAAGAAAACTTGGAATCAACCAAACAAATATTCAATGAGAAACAACTAAAAAGGAAAAATTTCAATCGTAATGTGGACAGGCAGATTTTCTTCTTGTTTTTGGATGATGAACAAGAAGGAAAAAAACAAACGACCGATTGTCCGGGCTGAGTGTGTTGGACCGATCCAAACGACGGAACAATTGGGCTATTTGTATGCATAAAATACAATGCATTTATTTTCGGCTATTGCGCCCAGTCAAACAACGTTGTTGTTGTTGTTGCAATCCAAAATGATTTAGTTCACAACGGAAATTTTTTCCACGGTTATTATTGCTTTGGCGGGAAAAAAAGTATCGATGGATAGAGAATTGAATCGTTTAACAGAAAAAAATTGTTCTTAGTAGATAACTGGTTAAATAAAACTACTGGAACTTCTGATACTGACAGGAGAACGACTAGTGAAGAGAAATAGAAAAATCCATCGTATGTCAACCCGTCAACTTCTTGAAACACACCAGCCAGCCAACTAGCTATTCTTCAATTTATACGTAACGAAAGATGGTGTAGAGAGAAAACCAGAAAACGAAAAAAAAATTATTCAAAACTCTGGCTATGTCGATGTCGATGGTAATGGTGGTGGCGGTGGTGACAAATGATGTCACGCATGAAAGCCATACATGCAACAACAACAATAACAACAACAACAACACTCGCACAGGAATGAATGTAAAAAACCAGATGGAAATATCACAATCATTCATTGAACGAGACGATTATGAGATATATAAGTACAGTGAATGCTTCAACGAATAAATATAAATATCACACACACACACACACACACAGACACTTGAGAGATTCATTGATTATTATTATGCATATCATTATCATTGCTAAGATGGTCATTTCTACATTTTACAGACAGTCTCAATGAATGGACTGTGTTGATGCAGTTGGATTGTTTAAATATAATTATTCATTAGTCACTATCATCGTTCAAACAAACTAAAACCAATTAACCAATCAATGAATTTCGACTATCAAACACATTCGGTTCATCAAGATCAACTTTTCATTAGAATCAAACGATGAATCTAAACTAAAAAATATTGGGAAAATCTCCATTTCACAGTGTTTCAAAGCGAAAAAAAATAAAACACCCACAATGAGAAAAGAAAACAATTTTCAACGAGTAACACACACACAGACACAGAAAGACAGAAATCGGTTGATGATTCATTCATGAGAATGCAGAGCGTGGCAGCCATATTCAAAATCCCACGTTGACTGCCACACTTTTTTTCGTTGCGTTATGCAAAAGCCATCTAAGGACCGAATAGCATCTTCATATAATGAAATAATAATTTGCTGCACACTAACATACACACACAGAGAGACAGAGAGAGAGACCAGGCATTAAGCATTCTGATAAATTATGTAACACACACACACATACACACAGACAGCAAATGATCCCTGAATAAGAATCGAGAATATGTCAAGAGCGAAAAAAAGAATTTATGCATCTTTATAAGGGATTCGCATGTTATTAGCATGACTAGAAGTAGAATACGAAAATCATAATCATAACCATCATTATGATAATGATGATTATAATAATTAACCTTTCTATCTGCAATGTTGCCGAAATCGATGAATTTATTGAGGCAATAAAAGTACTAATATAATGTACAATGTCAAATTTGAATGATAAAATTAAATGACCAACAAATAACGGACACAAGTGAGTTTGGTCCATTTTCTTAGCCAAATCGAGAGAGAAAATAAAAAAAAAACGAAAACAAAATTCCAGCAGCAACTAGATTATCAAATGCCAAGGGATTTCTCTTTCTCTTTGCTTTCGATTTTTCTGCCTATCAGAAAAGAAACTGCATTTGTTCGATACTTATACAGACACACACACACACTGGATATATAAACGTCGACGAAATTCGATACGGCACGATGAACAAGCGAGAAAATCATTCATTCAATACATCCACAAAAAAGATATATCGATCGATTGAAAACGAAATGATCGATACACACAGACAAATGAAAATGGTATGAAAATGTAAATGAAAATTTCATTCACTCAATACTCAATAGTAATCATTCCAATGATAAATATAATGATGATATTGGATTATCATCACATTTTCAATTCTGAAAAGAGAAAAAATGAATCTTTGTGACGCCAAACATAATATTTCCGGTATATTTGCAACCAAACAAACAGAAAAGTGTTGAAACCATTTCCGTTTTCTTTCAATAGACAAGTGACTTTTGGCTACTTGTCCTTTTTTTTGCTGGTGATGGTCAGAAATTCAAAATTTCCCATATTTACGATCGTGATCATTATCAGAGAATCAATCAATCAATCAATCGATCGATTGTAAGCAAAAGACTTACCGGTCGTGGCTAATGTTGAATCGGAATCAACGTGAATGTTGTTGTTGTTGTTGCTGTTGCTGCTGCAACTATTACTACTATTGTTCACATTCAACACTGGATTCGTTGATGGTGGTCCATTATTTGAATTCGTGTTCACTGCCGATGAGGCGGATGTTGATGATGTAGCATTCACCTTTGTCACCTGGAGTAATGAAAAAGAAAACATATTAGTCGAAAGTTTTAAAAAATCAAACCGAATAACATGATTTAGGCGTTCATATAATTTAATTAAAGAAATCAAAGTTAATTCTCTCGCATTGTCTACAAACACAGAATGGAAAAACAAACATCATTTATTTGCCAGTTTCAACCTGAATGACATCGTTATTGGATCTATATGTTAAATGTTCATGGAGCCCGAAAACTGGTCATCATTCTTCAACGTCCATAGGTCGTTTTTCCTGTACAACAAACTAGACACACACAGTTTGAACATTTTTGATGAATAATTCTCGGTTACGGTAGAGAAAAAGAGCCGTCAATGATTGGAGCGATATTCATTCATTCATGACCAAACTTGTAATTAACACTGATCGCCACTTGAACTGAAAGCATTTCGCATTTCAATTCAAATCGGTCCATATATGAATCAAAAAACCCACTCAAGTTTTTTTCACAATAAATTCCACACAAGAATATTTGCAATTCAATTCGGATTTTTTCAAAATCCAATTTCAACTGGAATTGATTTTTTCAATCACAATCGACAAAAAACACATGAGAAGAAAAATTGATGGCCGATAAAAAAATTATCATTTCAAAGTTCATCGAATGACAATCGTTTAAAAGTTTTCATTCATTCAACGTTCAATTCATTTCATTTTATTTCATTTTTTTCTCTCATCATATTATACAGCACATACTTGAACAAATCCTATTACTGTATATAGTCATAGTTTAAGCCAGAGAAGAAAAATATTTAAAAAGTCAAAAAGATAAGTGAAGAAGATCAAATCACTCAGACATGAACATGGGACATTGGCCGAAGCCAACAAAGTTGTCAATGCTCTATGTTTGTTTGTTTGTCAATATGTTGTCGTTGTTGTTGTTTGAATTTGGCGCGACAAAATTCGAATGCAAACCAACAACAACAACAACAAAACATGGCCATGATCTGAGGTGAATATTTTATTTGTCGAGGCATAAAAATTCAAATTCATGATCATCAAGCAACTAGGATTTGTTGTTGTCTTTTTTTCGAGGAAAAAACACGACCTCGCTGAACAATGACCTTTGATCTTTGTTTGATATAACAAAAAAAACATGATTATCAAGATGATAAATTCACAAGTGTAGGCGGAGGTCACCTCCAATAAATGCTAAATCGATCAATCGCTGAAAAGAGTGAAACAATTCGGATACAATGTGATGACGATTAAACCCAGTGATCATCACCATAGCTTCGAGGCTTGAACAAATAAACGAATGACATGAACAACATATATATCATATATCAAATTAATTAATCAGTGTAATTAATAGAATCAACAAACACATAGTGCAGGGAAAATGAATCAGACCAGGTGAGAGCGTTCAGATCGTACTGACACAAACACTAACAGATACACACCACACCATACCAAAAACCAATTGACATGATTTCAGAAATGCAAATTTTCAGCAAGCAGGCCATTATTATCAAGAGAAAAGCCAGCCATTGGTCATCATCATGATCGGATCGATCTAGTAAATGATAGGTTATCAAACTATTCAAATCAAAAAGAAATTCAAAAATCAATCCGAAATCTGCATGTCAAATTAGATTCCAACACAGTGCTTTTCGATCCAGAAGGGAAAAAATCTTTCTGGTCATTAACTGCGAAAAACTTGAAAGCCAATTAACACACAAGTTGCATCATTATCTTTCCAGAGTAGTTTATAGTCGTCGTTCATATATTTCACGCTCCGATGAATACACAGCAAAAAAAAAATTCAGCACCAAAAGAATTTTGCACAACAACAACAACAACAATAACAAGCAATCATCATAGATGAACAACAAGACAAGATTTAATTTTTTTTCTTGCAAAATAAAGACAAACACAAACAAAACGATGATCATGATTGTCATAATGAAATGGCTAAAAATGAACAAACTGCTCAAATCAATCTGATGTGCATGTGTGAATAAACAAAATTAGGCTGCCGTAAAGAAAAATGAAAAATTTCAATCCAACAAAATTTTTCATTTTTCCGTTACGCTACAATATCATTAAAAAACGATCCACAACAAAACGGAGATGACATTACAATCTTGTTCTGTTTGATCATTTCGGATTCAATGATAGAATGATAGAATCCCATAATAAATGGAGAATCGTCCCCACCAAGGATGAATGGGCGCCGATCAATCAAACAAACAATTTTTTTCTCGTCGTTGTTGTCAACAGAATTGTTTTATAGTTTGAGCATCCGAATCACAACAAACAAGGAATCGAAAACAACCAGACGGGCCTTTTGTCAAAGATTTTTTCCCATTTCTTTTTGTTATTGGAAACTTTTTCCTCAAGTTTCGGGTGTGTGTGTGTGTGTGTGTTGCAAAAGAAATCAAATCGGAACAGAAAGAGGAAAAAACAATAATAATACGAACAAATGAAAGGGCAATATTTTTCATATGGAAAAATAAACACAAACAAGTGACCAAGATTGTTTTTCATTGCAACAATTTGAATTTGAGCGAGTAAAAAAGAAATTTGCATTTGAAAAAATCGAATCAAATCAACACTGGTAATGGCCATCATGATTGGAATGAAAAAGCCAAACTCAATGCTCATTCAAGTGGATCGTGGAGAAGAAAGAAACCAAGCAATCAATGATCATCACAAACAAACAATCCCAAATCATCATTTGTGTCCCGGTTTTTTCCTGATCCGAAAATTCAAAAGTCCGATACGATGTTAATGATAATTACAGTAAATAGGAAATAACAACAACAACAACGATAACAATAACGACGACGACGACCAGATCGATCAAATCGGGATTTTTTCAATAGTTTATCACACACAACCAGAGCGATTAAATAGAGAGAAAGAGAGAGAACAAAGCCAAACCAAAAAGCTAATTAGCATCCTCTGTGCTTTACAAATGCTATCAGCGTGATTCGATCATCATCATCATCATTAGTCCGTAATACGTGTAATACTAATACAATGAACAAGACCTATTATTATTTTCATCGATCGATCGATTCTCATTGATCAATCATCATCATCATCATCATATAAATTAATTATCAACATCTATTAATTCAAGGTTGAATAAACAGTGGTCAAATGACATTTTTATTGACCAATCAAAAAAAGATTGCAAATCAAATTGACCGGAAAAAGAAGGGTAAAAATGAAATTCAATCGAAAGCAAAAGTTTTTTGGATGATACCTTTTCATCAGTTTCATTTTCTTGCCATTTTGTCTTTCCATCATCATCATCACCATCATCATCATCATTGATTAGTGATGGTGCGTTGTTCAGAGAATCGATTTTCATCATTCTTCAGTTGCAGGATTGGACCAGATGAATTTTTCTTCTTTTTCGATAATCGATTTATCATCATTATGATTCATTCTGGATCACAGTCATCAGTTACAAGTTCAATAGTAATAATAAATCAATGAGTCGGAATCAATGTCAAACAAATTCTTTCATCACATCACACAAAAATTGATACAACAAAAAAATTTTGAATCTGAAAAAAATTTGTAGCAAAAAGCAAAGAAAAAAATTCACAGCACTCACAAGAATCAAATTTGCAATTTAAATTCACACACAATGAAAATATTTGGACGAGAAAAAAAACACCGATATATAAATGGAGCAGGATTTTCATACGACACGAAATGAATACATTGACTTTTTTGTCTGTTTGTCAAGAGGTGAAAATCTTCAGGCCAGAATTATGTAATTGAAAAGAAAAAGTGATGTTTAATGTTAATGAATTTATCAAGTCAAATCATCAATATTCTCAAGCTGTAGGCAATTTCAATTCGAGATGGATGCCGGAAATTTCCCGACAAACAAAGAATTTGGATGATTCGGCAAGAATTTGTTTCGCTTATTGTTTTCAAATTTAAAATTGAAAAAAAACAAAATCAAATTGTTATTACAAACACACACAACAGCAGCAAGAAACGAACGGAACTCACATTTATTACATTTGATAAGATAACAAAATACAAATTCAGACATAACAGAGATTTATTTCGGCCACACAATCTGATCAGATCAATTCACACACAAAGATGAGAAACAGTCGTACGATGTGAACACGACGACGACTGTCGACCAACTGACGATTGAAATATGAACACAACATGCACACACACACACAATAAACATTATAATGGAAACCAAACCAAAGTATGAAAAACCAGCCAGGCAAATTGTGAATTGAAAAAAATACCGAACCTGAACACAAGCCAACCAAGCGAACAAATAAAAAGGCCCATATAGCCAGCCAGCACAGCATTAGAAGTAGTAAAGTCGGTTCCATCTTTCTCATTCGATTTGGCTGCTTTTCCATTTTTCGTCATTTTCTCTCTGTGTATATTGTGAACACACTAACCAACAAACCAACCAACCAACCAACCGACCGACCGACCGATCAAACCGAACCGAACTGAATGAACAAAACAGAATAGAATTCAGCGATAACAAAAAAAGCCTGCCATAAACAGAAAAAAGCCCAACTTGAAAACATGACGAAAAAAACTAGCTATATTCGAGCAGCAGGCAAGCAAAGCAAAGAAATTTGAATCCAAAAATGCAGAAAGCGAGAAAAAAACTAGTTATGAGAAACAAGGATCTGCCAGCCAGTTAAACTACCACCTATACAGAGACTTGATTCGGATCTTGACTGAGATGAAATATCCATTTTATATAGCAAAAAAATCGGGAGTCGAATCTTTTGAGGAAAAAAATTTAGCCAAAACATTATTGCATACATCCCCAGATGGATTTTTTGGTTTCATGGAGCCATTTCAGTGCAAACGGTTTTTTCTCATTGCGAGAAGAGAATATGCTGCTGCAGAATTCCGAAAGAAAAAGTTTCGTTTCACCCGAACAAGAAAAAAAAACGAAAAGCAGAAGCTAGGATACTGGATTCTCAGAATTGAAAAAAATACACATACATCCCGTAACAAGGCAATGGCAATGAATAGACCCTTTTTCCTGTTGTCGACTTGATTATAATATGAAGAATCTGCTTCAACATCAACGCGAGAAAAAAGCACACAATTCTATTTGTCTATCATCATTGCTATTCAATTCGACTGCGTGTGTGAATGTCAGATAAAATGTTGATTGGCAACGGAGAACCACAATGTAATTCAATATCACACACAAATACAACTGAACATCTATATATATGCTATACTACACATTAACCATTATCATCACCATCAGAGAAAACCACAGAATAATAAAATTAAAAATGGCCATTGCATTGCATGATAATGATGGTGATCAGTTTTGTAGAGGAAAAAATATTCAAATCATCATCATCATGTTATCCAAGAGTGATAACGGAACCTATCAAATGTTTTCATTCAATATTCACTCAACATATATTTATAATAATAATGATCAAATGAACAATCATTGGATCGATTGGATCAATCAAGCAAAAAATCGATCATCAAGGCGATGTCTTAAAATGGACATTCACAAAACAGACAATATGATTGCATCATGAGAAATGAACAAAAAAAAAATCAACTAACCTTGGTATTGGTCCAAGATGACGATGAGGCTGATGGAGACGATGCAACTGCAGTCATCGACAATGATGATGATGGACGCGTGCTACTGACCGATTGATGATGGCTAAGACTATGATGCGAATGTTGTTGCATTGCAGCTGCACGTGCAGCCGCTTTACGTACGGCTTCACGACGATTCGAACATTTAATAAGATCGGCGATTGTTCTATTATCTTCAATAGTCTCTTCACCATCATCATCATCGTCATCATCATCATCATCGTCGTCGACGTCGTCACTATCATCTTCATCCGACGAATCAGAATCATTCTGGGTATCATCATCATCATCATTATCATCTGAATCAGAATGATCAGAATCCAAAATTTCATCATCTTCATCATCAACTTCGGAATCATCATGATTACGACGGTTTCGACGCTGTTGTCGACGTTGTTGTTGTTGTTGTTGTCGATTTGTGGTTGATTTACGACGTTGATTCTGTTGTCGTTGATTATGATGGCGACCAACAACATTATCATCTCTCACTATCACTATCACTATCATCATCATCATCGTCATCATCATCGTCGTTGTCGTCATCATCATCATCATTGCTGGAAACTTGATTTGATTTCGATGATGGGACATTGTTGACTTTTTGCTGATTGGTCGTTGCTTTTTTATTTTTACTATTAACCGCTTTCTTTTTCACTGTTGATTTCTTATTGGTCGTTGTTGTTGTTGTTTTGTTTACCGTTTGTTTATTTTTGACATTTTTGCCCATTTTCGATGAGCTGTTGTTGTTGTTGTTGTTGCTGGATTTACACGGTGATTTGGATTTCGATTTTGTTGGCCGTTTTTTCGGCTGTTTTGATTGTATGGTTTGAGATTTACATTTCTGCAGGCACTTGCTACAAGCTGATTGGTTTTTTGCATGTTTATGCAAACATTTGATTGGAATATTCTTTCTAGTTCTGTTATCATTGTCCAGTTCATCATTTGATTCTTCGTGTTCGTCAAACTCATTCTCATCCTCGTCATCGTCGCTGGTATCAACAATTTCTTTGGATGAAAATGATTTTTTGCTGGACAAATTGTTGGACTTTTTATTGTTTGATTTTTTATTCGCCAAATGTTTCGACGGTGAAGCTCGAGGTTTTTTACACGTTTTATTATTGGTCGTAGCTGATTTTTTCCTAGGCGAAGATGATCGAGATTTTTTACCATTCGAAAGACTTGTTGATTTATGATTCGTAGATATGAGTAAAGATCTTTGGGCGATTCTATCATTTCCAACGTCATCGTCATCGTCTGATGATAAAGACGATGACGATGTTGGAGATGGACTCCTTCGTAATAATATTAAACCATCACAATAATTATTGGTCGTATTCGACAATTTGGACCTTGAACCATTCATCAATTGATGATTACTATGGTTGATTTTGGAATCATTTTGTTGATTTGTACAATGGCTACTATTCATTTGTTGCCAAGTCGTGGATTCAACATCGGATTCGGAATGATAGTTATCCGATAATTCTGACGATGATGAACGATTCGGGTCTAGTGATTTGCGGATACGTTCACTTTGTTCGACAGCACACTAATTGGTGGATGAAAAAGAAAATGAAAAAAAAATTGTGTTAAAATCTAATGTGTCCACGAAAAACTTAAGAAAAAGAGAGAAAGAAACGGTAAAAATAACTGGCAACATCGAATAATCCATAATGGTGAAAAAAGTGGTGGCCAATAGACAAACATAACAATAAAAAGCATATATTTGACAATCCAAAAGGGATGTCAATGGATTTTGGAAGAAATGAAATAAAAAAGAAAAAATAAAAAAAAACTTGAAAATAGCCACCACTAACGATAGATTTCAATGGTAGGATGAGGGCTGTTAGTCACGCTGCTTATCCATTATTACCATCATGGTGGATTTCAACTGTGGCTATAAATAGACAATGTTTCCAATGAAAGAAAAAAACTAAAAAACCAATACGACTTGTTGAAGAAACAACTTGCATATGGATCATGTATACTTAGAGATCATCTGATAAAATTTCTTTTTTCATCAACAAAACAAGTCAATCAGTGGGAAGAAATGGTTTTTTTCAATTTCAAAAAACAAAACAAAACAAAAAACAAAAAATAATTCAATGTCTTCAATTCAATAGACAAACCGATTTTCGCGCCAATCTTTATTGCAATCTCATCTGTGGCTTATTTTCTAAGTTGATGAAAACGTACAAAACAACAATCACATGTGTATAATGTAAATTGGCGTACGGCACGAATCGAAATGGGGCGTCTGCTAATGCCAATATACACGACAATGATACCAGAAAGCTACTAAAGGGACCCGAGAACCGACACCACCATAATCATCACTGGATATACAGATCCATCCGGCAATGAAACCAAACAACAAAAATAACTGTATTTGAATCATTGTGTGTTTGCTATATGATTCGTGGTTGTTCCATTTGGGAATTCACTACATCTCACTACATGTCTCTGTAATGCTGCTGTTTTTTGTCGTCATTGCTTGTATCACTGGGGGTTCACTATAGTTTTTCATCATCATCATCATCATCATCACCATCAACATGAGAATCGTCAAAAACAATTTGGTGAACATTCAGGACAAAGACGATACAACTTTTTTCAAGGCTTTCTTTTCTTTGAGCCGATGAAAAATCGGTGAATGGTTAATGTGTACTGTGATTCGTGTCGACCGAATACTGAAAAACTTGATAAGCAAAGGTTCCCGCGAAAGTTTCAAGTCGAATGGAAAATGAGTGTTTGTTTGTTTGTTTGTTTGGATACTGAATCCATTCACTTTGTCGTTGTTATTCAATTTTTCCTCACTGGATCCTGTTTGTATTGGTTTCTAATATTTTTTTTTTATTTTTTATTTTTTTTGTTGGCAATTTCATGTTTGTCTCAAAACAAGAACGACTCATATCATCAGAATTGTAAAAACAAACAAACTCGAACAAAGTAAGCAACTATATCACTGCTGTATCAATAATAAAATCCAGGAAAAACCAATTGAAATGCAAACAAGACTTTCATTCAAGAATCAAATTTTTAAGCCAAAAAAATATGAGAATGGGCTAAAAACCACAAATTGATAACAAACGATAATGGAAAAATAAATTCAATTTGCAACAAACGAGAAAAAACTTACCATGAGATCGTGTTCATTATCAAACACTTGTAGAGCGAAATTTTCAATCAAATATTCGGCATAATGAATGGTTCTCGATTTTTGTATCGCAAATGTTTCATCATCATTCACATTATCATAAACACCATTCTCACCAGCTGACAATTTATCAACATTGGACAACGACGATGGCGAGAATGCAGAATTATTTCCGGAAATTAAATAACCACCACCATCACTATTAATCAAATTTGGTAAATCACCGATAGAACCTTTGACAAGTGGACAATTTTTTGTGCTCACTGATTTTCTGTTTGCTTTAGTCGTTTTGGATTTGCTTGTTTTTGTTTTTGAATTTGATGAATTTTTCGTTTTCGATTTTCTTGCCGAATTTGTTGTGGTCGTCGATGATGATTCTGATGTTATGGTAGAATTTAAATTTTGTTGTTGTTGATCGGCTTTGGCTTTTTCTTTGAAAAATTTAAAAACCTTTGGTTTCGCTGTGGTCAATGTTTTATTGAGATCAGATGATGATTGTGATTGATTGTGATTGTTATGGGTGGTGGTGATGGTTGATGTTGTTGTGTTGTAATGAAACCTCGATGACGATGATGATGGCTGTGTGAATGCCGAATGATTTTTGAATGCAGTTGCAGATGAAACATTTCGAAATGCAAACAAATTACCGTTTGGATCATTTGTCAAGTTGAGATAATGGTTATGGTTATAATTGTTGAAATTATCATTCAAACTTCTACCACTATGATGACTATGATGATGATCTGGATAATTAACACCATTCATATTACTATTTGTATTTGTATTAATCGAACCGATGCCATTTTGTTGTGATTTGATTTTGTTGCCCAGAGTATCATTATGATAACCACCATTCAATGATGTTTTCGATTTTATTGTTGAATTCAATTTACCATTCAATAATGGTTGGCATTCTCGTGCTAATAAGTTCTTTTTAAATGGCAATAATCGTTGTTGATTAGTTTCAGAGGTCAGCGAATGATGGCCATTGAAACCAAGATAATTTGTTGGCTGTGATTGCGTCGATATAGTTGTTGCTGATGCTGTCGCTGTTGCTGATGATGATGATGATGATGATGATGATGGCAGTAAATTTGTTGTAGACGATGACTTTTTGTTTGTCGTTCCATTTGGCCGATGAACACTGAAAGTGTTACCATTTTGATGATTGTGATTGCTACTGTTTCCCTTTAGGCCTCCATTTTTCAGATTAGACAACGATGACGATGATGATCCGCCTACACTACCACCACCATTGACCGCAACACCTAGAAATTCGAGCAAAGTTTGGATCAAAGTGAAAATGAAAAATTTGGCCAAATATTCACATCCACTCAGTCAGTCACTCATACCTGCGGTATTTGGTGATGATGTCGATGACGTTATTCGTCCCGTTATCGATCCGATATTGGTGGTCGATGAAGATCCATTGAGACAACGTTTTAGATTCGAGTTTGTTTCCAATGATGTGGTGGTTATCGCCGCAGATGATGATGACGATGAACAAGAGGATGAAGAAGAAGAGGAAGATGATGTAACCGATTCAATACTCGATAATAAAAGGGGGAATGGCCGTCCAGTTACTTTAGTAGTGGTGGTCGCCGTCGTTGGTTGATTATTATTTGTGATGATTGTTGTTTGCAAAGAACAAGTTGGTGTTATTGATGATTGCAGTGGTGTCGGTGGTGGTGGGTGTGATAAGCCACTATTACTATTATTAGTGTGGTGATTGTAGCTATTCTGCTGGTGATGATTATGAGATGAAGGTGGTGGATGGTGGTGAGAATGATGATGATGATGATGGTTATGATGATGTTTCAAGGCGTGAGTGGTCTCCATTCAGACCATTTCCTTTTCCGTGCAATGCCAGTATCTCTTTTGTTTTGAGGAAAATTGATTACTTTTAGTCGATGGCTAGAGCATTTTTTTTTTTATTTTCGACTGATCACGACCATCTTAATTATGAAACATGATATATCGCGGCCCAATTAAAGCACCTTTTGGATAAATTAACTATACAAGAATAAGCAGATTAAGATCAAGACCAAAACTTTACATCGATATATATTTAATATTCAAAGGCAAAACACCATTGAACTTCTTGAACAACATAGCAAACAAGCAAAAAACAATGGACAAATCGATTATCGTTTTGGGATTCAGATTCGAATTAGAATTCGGTCAATCAATAATGGATGAGAGAATCACACAATCACAACACATTCAAAACATTCGAAACACACAACAAACAAACACACCCACCACTAAAGCTCATCATCACGCTGTAAAAATTAATCAGATGATTTTGAAAGAAAATTTTTTTATTTTGAAAAATTGAATCAAACTATTGATAATCATCACGGATTATATCAATAATCGATGTGTTTGATGAACAACATCATCATCGGTAATCAGACCCACACACCACACAACAGCATCAGCATTAATCAACAACAAAATTAAAAAAAAAAAAACAAAACAAACCGACGTAAACACAAGTTCACAGTTTGGCGGCCAACTGAAGACTGAACGACGACGAAATCGACGACAAAGCCGAAGAAAGAGCCATTATGGCAGCTCAAAAGAGAAAGAAAAAAATATTTGCACACACTAAAAAACGATCGAGGGTGAGCAGGAGTTGGTGAGATAAAAAGAAACAGAAACAAATGTGACGATGATGATGATGATAATGAGTAGCAAACATTGACGTAGCAATACTATAGTAGTCGTAGTAGTAGTAGTTGGATTGTATTATTCCGTTCCTGGATTTATTCCATGGAATGTATCCATTGTATAGCATAACATTGTTGCCTACTACTACTGCTACTATCTCTCCATGCATATGTTCAGATGTATGTCCGTCGAAAAAGTGAGAGAAATGTTCGGGATAGGGCGAGTAGATTTTGATTGATAAATAAGAATCGAATAAGATAGATAACCACTTCTACAAACCAAACTCCACCATCCATTGCTAGACCATCTACCGATGATGATGTTTCATTGGTGCACACCACTACCGCATTGTACTAGCATCATAAGCTCCGTTCTTTCCATTGCTTTCGGTGGACGCGCGTACAGAAAGCTGTTCATAATGAAAATGGCATTATGGAATGTAACAAAAAATAAAACAAAAAACAAACACCATAAGCCATTTTCAAAATGAATCTAAATTTCAATAGAAAAGCATAACCACTGAGGGAAAGAATTTCAAGACACGGTGAGATGGAGAGAGGAAAATAAAGAGGGGCAGATCATGATGACGATGATGATGATGATGATGAGCTCGTACGTATAAACAATTCGAGATGAAGACGACGACGTTTAAAATATTTTTTTCGTTATTTCGTTACTGTGTCTTGCTTACACATTGCTACTGTCAATTTGTCCCTCGGTTCAATTCCCTATTCTTATGGCCACAATAATTCTTTGCCTCCCTCTTTGACATATTCACAGAGGTCGTAACATTTGATTGATAACGATCATCATTGGCCAAGCAATATGAAACAAAAACGATAATTCTCACATTGCAACATACAAGATTAACATTTCAAAAAAATAGAATCGGAATCGTGTGGATGAGGTGACAATAAAATTTCAAAACTTTTCCAGATTAGAAAAGTGAAAACAAAAAATCCAATGAAAAGCCAATTATTTTATGGGCACAAAAATAGCAAAACCAAATCAGATTGAGAAAGAAAAAAGAAAATTTAAATTCCAGAACTAGAATGCGTCCAATTAAAAAATTTGAAAAACTCAATTTGTGTGCACGAGTAACACTGCTACACTGAATTATTATCTTTATCGGGCGTCGATTATATGTGCAGCATGACAAAAGGCAAATTTCCTTTTCTGAAACACACAGACAGACACACATACACACACACACAGTGAATGTGAAAAGTCATAGTCATGGAAAGAGACGAAATTTGAATTGGCTAAATGAATAGAGAACGAACGAACAACAGGCCGACACACACACTTAAGACTTGAATCGAAATTGACGATAAAGAGAAAACTTTGGCCAAGTCTCTCTCTCTCTTGTGTTCGTGTGTGCTTAGCGAGCGTTAAATTGGCCAAATAGCACGAATCGAAAGATACAAAACAATGAACAAACACAGACACACCGACATAGGGATGGAAATCATATTCTCTAGGTTTAGGAAAGTTGTAAAAGAAAATTTAAAATTTTTTTTATTAAAAACAAACAAGGTGACAATTTTTCATTTACAGTTACAATTATTACAATTATTACAGTGTCAAGACATGATGTTCAATTACTACTACTCGACAATTGACCAAACAAAAAAAAATAATCGATCCGATTCCAATAAAAAAAATGTTGATAAAACCGAACATGAATGAACAAAAAAGGTTTTTTTGGTTACAAAAAAAATGAATGCGACAAAAAAGAATCAACAAACAATGACAGTGACATAACAATCAAACAGTTCCATTATGAATTACGTTCGATCCATGAACATACTTGCACCAATGATGATGATCCCGGTGATGAGCATGTTGTGGTCGACGGTAAAGTCACATCGATATAATTTGTCGATGGACGTTGTGGTTGCGCTGATGCTGATGATGACGATGATGACACAACATTTGCCTGTGTTTTAGATTGCTGTTCGTTCAACGATCCAGTCGATGAACCTGTAGTGCTAGTTCCACATTCGGTAGATCCAGCTGAATTTAGACTAGTTACACTTCCACCATGTTGCTGTATACGTTTTTTACCCGACGAATGAACATTTCCGTTCACTTTTGTCGCCGATTGTTGTGCATGATGATTAGTGGTTACAGCCATTGAATCAGTCGAACGTTTTTTTGAATTCGATGCTGTAGTCATTGTGGTTGCTGCAATCGTTGCAGTTGATCGGGTACGTGGCAAACTTCCAGTCATCATTGTCTGTGAGCCATTACGACGATATTGGTTCGATCTATTACTTGCAGGGGTTTGATGATTATTTGGCACTTTTGTCAAATGACCAAACGAATGGGATGATGACGAATCGTGCATCTGATTCAACGAACGACTAGCTGATAAATCAATGGTCGATTTATTCAATTTATGACCACCACCATAACGTGTGGGCGTTTGTTGCTGTTGCTGATGACGACTTTGGATCTTTGCCTGTGCTGTGCATTTTGACCTCGAAGATCCGTTTACTGAAGTGGTGGTGGGCGTTCCAGAACAAGCCAGATAGATATTGTGACTGGAATAATTTGTGAGAAACTTTCGATGATCCACACTCAACGATGATGATGATGATGGTGTCGGAATACGAGAAGCACTTGTGGAACCAGAAACCAACGAACATATGGAGGTAGATTTTGTTTTATGCGCCGGTGTAAACCGTCCATTCACCACCGGAACTTTGGATCTATTGTTGTTTGCCGTAGTAGTCGGTATCCGTGATAGTGGAGTCACACTTTTGTCGCCATCAATAGATGGACGACGTGATCTCGTTATTGGCTGCTGCTGTGGTTGTTGCCGTCGTACAGCAGGTGTTGGTTTGGCCAGACCTTTGATGTTATTATTGCGATCATGAATGGCAAAATGTCCATCAGTCTGTGCATTCATAGCTGATGATCCATGATCCGGTATCGAACATGAGGATGATGATGTTTGATGTGATTCATTCGATGACGTCGACGATCGACGGCCATTCATTCCTATTGATGAATGGTAATGATGGTCAATGTTATTCGATAGTTGTTGTCGCTGACGACGCACGGAAATCGGTGATGAATTCACAGACGAATGATGCAGCCGAATCGATGAATCAGGCCTATCGAGTGAAACCTGCATCGTAATCGCTTGCTGTTGTACTGATTGCCGATTGGACGTTGTCTGATGAGAGCAATTTAGATTCGATGATGATGAATATGGCAATGATGATACTCGTGCCGAACTCGTGTAACGATGGCCTGTTAAGATTGTGAAATGGTTAGCTGTGATGGTTCATTTCAATGTGTCCATAAAGCCAACGAATAAATACTCACCAAATCGACAACGACATGGGTCATGCTTTTCCAGATAATGCTCCAATGTATCCCTGAAAATTTTCATTATTGTAATCATCAATCAATGGTACGCGTTATTCAAAAATATATAAATGGCGCCACAATCATGACGTTGCGTTGATTATGTCACAGATGGCGTGACCATGCTCAAAGATGACTCCAACAAATAATGCAATGCTAAGCAAAACAGGCGCGATCTGTTCATCTGTGCTTCTGTGTGTGTGTGTCGGTGACCTAGATTAGCATGAATGTGGATAGAGCAACTTGGAACTTGTTCATTTGGTTTTTCCAAATCAAATAGTGTGGTTAAACGCGCCTTATTTTCATGATGATTCAAATTAAAACAAGAAAGGAAATCGCAATTGTTGTCGTTGCTGTTGTTTAGGGACTAATGAATCATCATCATCATGATGATGTTGTTTGTTCCAAATATGACCAAGTGGGCAACATTTTTTATTTTCCGAAATTTTCAATTTTTCAACAAACAAAATGTAATGATGAGCAATTCAATTTCTTGTCTGCCGAGTATATCAAACGAGAATCAAAAAGTGTGGATACGGATGAGTGCAGAATAGAAATTGTGCACATCGCTTCCACCACCATCATATATAGTGTATGTATGAATGTATCAGATATCATTACAAGTTTGCGTGTTAGTCAATATTGTTGTCCATTCACCACAATAACCAAAACCGGAACTAACCCGATTTTTGTTTTCAATACATTAATACTATTACTTTCTGTGTGTATGTGTGCTTATAATGACTAAATAATGAACCAGAAAAACTCATTGAATCATAAGAGTTTAATTGATTCATCATTAGTTGTAGAATTTTGAAATCTTTTTCATTAGCAAAAAAAAAAAAAAAATTGAACCACTTACCATCCACCGCCAACACGGACCATAACGTGATTTCGTAAAATCTGTTCAGGAGAAAAGGAGAAAGGGAAAAAAGGAAAAAACGAAATTGTAAAATTAGTTCATGACAATTTTCAACAAGAAATTGATATGAAAAGAAATTTTCTGCATCAAAAAATTTCACGGCCATGACCCAGTGTGTGTGTGTGTGTGTGTGCCAGAAATTAGCAATTTGACACGTGGAAATCACACAATGATAATCATATGTCACACCGTTGCCGGTTATTTGTTGATATTTAATCATATGATACCGAATCGTACGAATGTTTTCAATTTGTTTGGCGCCCTCGGTAAACTCTCAATCATAATAAATTCATATATATCATATATAAATAGATAGATATAGATAATGAAAGTGTGTAAAATTGTGAAAAAAAATTTCTCAATGACCTTTTCATGTTGCACTTTAAAGTGAGCCGAAGAATTCTTCACATTTGGTGTTGAAGCACTATAAATATAAATGAATAAATAAATTATAATGGCACCATGAATCTTTTTCATTCGTTCCGGTGTGTGTGTGTGTGTGTGTAAATTCATAAATAAATCAAACCAGCTTGTTTTTTGACTAGTTCCTAGATCGATTTTCATTAATTAATTTCCTATCCTGAGCGATAATTGGCTGAAAATGAATGATTCAATCATCGTGTGATGATTGTATCCATAACTACTAGCTAGATTGAGAAAAGACCTGATTGACAATAAATAAATTAGCATCGAAATGCAATCAAGGTTCGTTTAGAACGATTCTCCAGTTTCCGTCAATGTATCAGCCCAGAAGAGAAACTCTTTACGACGTTGAGGTTTGATCTACGTAGATTTAGTGTTATAATGAAACGCGTATTTTAGAATTCTATTATTCGATAATTCGAATAATATTTTGTATTTTGTATTTAATATTATGCTTTTTGAAAATATACTGGTACTTGATTTTCATGCTTTCAAATAAACACATCGTGTTATTTGTTTTAATAATTGTTTGTGTTTTATTTTGTGATTGAATTGATCTTGATTTATAACAAGCTTTCTAGCACACGGATCGAGCTATCGAAGTTTGGAGTTCAACCTACGAATTACGAATTTCACATCAATCTATTGGTCGTATCGTGCTTGAAACTTGCCAAGCCATCTGGGATGTGCTTTGGCCAATACATATGGCGGTTCCAACTGAGGCCGATTACCGTAGCATTTCAAAGTCATTCTGGGACCTCTGGGACATGCCTAATTGTTGCGGTGCCATTGATGGTAAGAACATTAGAATACGCTGTCCGAACCAATCCGGAAGTAGCTTCTTTAACTATAAAGGCTACTTTTCAATCGTTCTCCAAGCAGTTGCAGATGCCTATCACCGGTTTAGGATAGTCCGCGTCGGTTCTTGCGGAAGGTAATGATAATTAATGTTTATTGTTAACATGCGTATATACGCTTACGTTTATTAATGCTATTAATATTATTATAGATCAGCGTATAGTGGAGTGTTCTCTAATTCCCAATTGGGAATAAATATGAGAACTGGCAACACTCCATTCCCTAGGTCTGTAGATAGACTACCCGGATCGGAAAAAGAATCACCATTCTTTTTCATCTGGGATAATGCCTAAACGCTTGAATCTTGGATGATGGCCCTTTTTGCGAGCGATCAAGCCGCAGCATGGACAATTTGGAATCATCCAAGCGAGAGGTAATCAATTAATTCATCCATTTTTAATCATATTAACCGTTTTTTAGGTTTTCAACTATAGATTAAGCCGGGCAAGACGCGTAGTTGAATGCGCCTTCGGAATAATGGTGTCGAAATTCCGCTGTCTAAATGCTCCATTGTCAATGAAGCCAGCAAATGTAGACAAAATTGTGTTAGCGTGTTGCCTGCTACACTACATCATTATTGACAAAGAAGGAAGCCCATATACACATCAGGAAGTAGAGAGGACGGCCACACAATTCCGCAATTCTGCCGATTCTCGTGTGCCATTTGATTTGGCAAGAAATTCTTCTTTACTATCCAAACACGTTTGAAATGAATTGATGGAATTCTGTTGGAACGAGGCAAAAATTCCATCACAGCCATACTGTTAAAGCAAACGATCGACGCAGTCATAGTTTGGTATAATTATGGTATGAATGACATTTATCTTTATTGAAACATTTGTCGTTATTTATCATTTGCTGTTGTTGTTTCTTTTAACAGAAATTCGGTTATCTGAATTTTTGGATATGGTAATTGAGAAATCAAATTGTCCATCGATTCACAATACCTTTTTATGCTTTCTGTTTGTTCCAAATATTTTATTTTACTCTGTAAATTCATTTTGATAATTTCTAGTGTGACCGTAGCCTAAATTCATAAATAAATCAAACCAGCTTGTTTTTTGACTAGTTCCTAAACTGAATACCATTAAACTGGCCTATTCAAGTGGAGAAAATTCTTGGCTTCAATTTTCAATTCAAATTAAAAATTACAAGACAAATGCTCTCGGTAGAAAAACAAATCAGTGGTCGAAAATCATCAGATCGATTTTCATTAATTAATTTCCTATCCTGAGCGATAATTGGCTTAAAATGAATGATTCAATCATCGTGTGATGATTGTATCCATTCCTACTAGCTAGATTGAGAAAAGACCTGATTGAGAAGAGTGAAAGGCACAAATTTCGATGCTAATTTCTTTATTGACAATAACTGAATGGACAACAATAACAACTGGGTAGAAGCTAAATCCAACAGTCTATGGCGATGGTGCTATTCAATTGAATTTTTTCCGAATCCATGAGAAACTACAACAACAACAACAATAATAATAATAATAATAACCAGAAAAAAAGAAAACAATTCTCCCGAGAGCAACCCCCAATAGAGTGCGAGTTGTTAATGTACAAAATACTGAAATAAAAACCCAAGTGAAAACGAATCCGGTTCGTTCGCGTGATTCCTATTCAGGCAATTCGTAATTCATTCGAAAATTCGGTTATCCACCAAATGGCGAACAACAAGAAAACAGACTGACTCATACATTCAGTCAACTGCCGCTTTATTTTATTTCGGTCAATTTGTTTTAGTGAAACAAGCAGGGTAGCAGGGCGAGAGACATACGTTCATTACTTACCCGTACAAAAATTAATGTCCGTGTATCACCAATTCGATATTTTCCTTCGGATAAATGTTCTAGATAGAATTGTACCGGACATGTACAACGTGATAAAAGGTTGACAACCTGTGAATGTAAAGAATAAAATGTTTATTATCCATTGGTGGGTGGGTGTGTGTGTGTGTCATCAAGACACGCTTACCTTTTCATGTAACGATTCGAGATCATTGTTGATTATCTGCTGTTGCGGTGTATCATCGTCATCATCATCACAATAATTGGATGGCTGCTGTTGTATCATGTATGGTATCTGTGCATGGCCCATACTCTGCTGTTGTTGATTATCTTTTTCAATCTCCTGATCAATTTCCTGTTCAAATTGGACGAGTGTTGGCGCAAGTACACCTTCAGTTTAAAGGGAGAAAAATGATTGTTAGTTGTGATGAAATCTTAGTAAAACGCTTAGTAAAAAGGATAAACTTTATGGTTTATCATTATAAGTGATGTAAAACGTCAACTAAATTACTAAAATAGATTGAAATAAAGTTTAACATTAAATATGTAATAATAATAATACGTTGAATTTAGAATTTAGATTTAGTTCGATTATAGAATGTTGACGTGTATTTTGACATCTGCGCCATCGTTTCACGACAGTTAGTTGTTGAATGTTGAATCATTGGAATTCCGAACAAATTAAAACATCCACAGGGTAATGGACATTTGATGATCATAATGGCCCAAATATATTGTATGGTGTGATCATCATCAAGTCAGTCTATCTAATCTAAATCCAAGTCCACATCAAGCCTACCCCATGGAAAAATTTGTGGGCTACAAATGTGAAAAAGTAGCTCAAAAATTTTTTCGCTTTGAATTTAAATTGCAATTGCTTAATATTTCCGTTTCGTGTATGCGCGTTTTGCATTTTTTAAGTTACGTTCAAAAGTTTAACCTGATGACTATTATGCATTTCTTAATAAGTTCGAATTATAATAATTCGATTTATGATTGCAAAAAACATGTTTTTTATGTTTGAGTTTAAATGTAGAAATCGAAATTTGAATGTTTCAATTTTGAAAATTTGAATTTTTTTTTTTGGTTGTCTATTATCAACAGATGGTAAGGAATTTATTGTGTTCTTAATATTTATGTTTCATGTTATTATATTTAAATATAGACAAAATTTTCTGGAATAAACATTTGACCTTTGCCATTTGCAAATTGTATACATAGATAAAAGAAAACTCATCATAATCTTGTTGTATGCTGATTGCTATAGATAAACTCACATGAAATGCATCAATGAATAGACTGAGCTAATTTTGTTTTTGAAAAAAAAACCACAACATACCGAATTTGGCGCCATAACGTGCCACTTCCAATAGGCATAGGACAAAACTTTTTTCATTCTTACGACTAACAAGATCTTCGGTTTCAAAAAGAAGACATTCATGTATTTGTATACGGCGACACCATTCAATAAAATTGGCAACATTATCACGTGCTTGAAATGTTCCAGGCAAAGCATTCAATTTGATGGGCACTAGATCACGGCGATCCATTGGTGAATGATGAGGATCATTATTCGTAATATCACTATTTATTATTGCTGCTGCTGCTGTTGTTGTCGTTGTTGTTGCCATTGTTGTCGTTGAATTCAATGATTGTAACGAAAGCAGTGAAGGATAACCCCCAATAACAGCATTATTGTTGGTGGTTCCATTATTAGTATTCAACATACGCCATTCACGAGCTTTACGAAATACTGAGTTAGCATGTCTATAGTATAGTAATGGTGGGCATCAGATTAGATGTGATTACAACAAAAGTAAAATAACTTACTGGCACAAAATGACTCCCGTTTCGAGTCGCTGTAGAAAATTGTCACATGTCAAATCTAGACCATACAATGTATTGAGCCATTCGGCCAGATCTTCTTTCATGGCAATCAGATATTCTTCATTCGAACGAAATGGACGATAGGATTTTCGCTCAAAATATCCAGTTCCAAATTGTTGATCCGTTGTCGATGTTGATGTGGAGGAATAGGATCGATCCGAATCGGTTAATGATAGGGCACATGCTGAATATGATCGTTTTGGTTCATTTAAACATTCGTTGTTCATCATCATCATCGTTCCACAATGATCCGAGGATGATGATGTCGATGTGGGAGTTGGTCGCCGATGAGCATTCTGCATGGGCGATATTATCGATGTGGATGATGAACTAGTAAGGCTTGTTTGTCCTGGACTGATGCTAGAACCAACACTGTTCAATGATTCCATCATTGTAGGCAGTGCTGGCGGTATTTGGTGGTGGTGGTGGTCATCATGTCGATGTGAATGCGGCCAATGATCGGTAAGAGTCATTTTTGTTCGTTTTAAATCAATGTAATATTTATTTACACTTGAATCACTTGTTGTTCAAATTTGAATTTGCTTTATGTTCACACGTGATCAATCATCAATGTAGAAATGTTTTCGAAACGATCGATCGATCAAAATCAATCATGATGTGATGTGATGTGCTGTGATGATGAGATGCGGAAGCAAAGTGTTGTGTTGATGAAAATTTGTCGCGCACAAAACAAAATCTATTTAGGAGAAAACAAAAAACAAAAATCAAAGATCAAAAATGTTGAGTCGATTGATTTGATGAGAATGTTTTCAACAACCAACCAAAAACAATGTTTTCAATAAAAAATTTGCAAAAAACTTAAAACTTGACTATGACGACAAATGTGACTAATTAAAATTAAAATCATAATAATTGTGTGTCTCTTGGCCAAAATAAGATTCCTCACTACTATATGTTGCCATTAGCATTTTACAACAGCAGTGAACACCACTTCAACAAGACTGAACTTTTCAATTCTTTGCTTCCCAGTTGATGAAGATGACTAATGTCTGCGACGAAACAAAAAGAAACTGAGAAAGAAAATAAAAGTGAATGTTTGACTGAATGAACTCGTTCAGAAATGAATGAAACTTGAATAAAAAAATCGAAATGATCACCAACAAATCGAACAGGAATCAAGTTAATCACCTAACCACGGATATTACTTGAGAACCACTAAAACAAGCAGACGGAATCGTCTTCTCATATAAGGAAGATGATTTGGTTCAGAGATAAAATACAAAATGTTTATTCATCATCATCATCATCACCATGATAATGATCATAAAAGGCAATTCTTGGCGACGCGATGATGGAAGAAAAACTCATTTATTCCATTGGATAATTTGTTTTCCGCAGCAGCAACAACGATAATTTGGGTGAATCAAAACGGAAAACTTGTAATTTGAAAATTTTTCAAATTGAAAAACTGTCATCCATGATATACACACTCAGAATCAGAATATAGAATTCGGTTTGTTCTCCCAAGAGAGATGTGATTCTGAAATGAAAGACAAATGGATTGACTTGTTTTAGTAAATTTGTTTTCTTTCTTTTCGAATAATCACTTGTTTTTCATCTCTCCAAACTGTCTGCTTCTTTGCCGTTGGTTGTTGTTGTTGTCTGGGATGGTATCTGCTCGATTCCTTTATGATGCAACAATATTGTTTCTTTCATGGTGTAACGTGTATGACACATTTGAAAAAAGTTGAAATGTAGTCGAATGGCAAAACAAAACCAACGTGGGCGTAACATGTATAAGAAAGTGAATCACAAATTCTGTCATAAAATGACAAAATTCTCAAATGGCTAAAATCATGTCACCATTTCGTTGTTGATGATTTAAACATTTCGGAAATGTTGTGTTTAAACATTTTGCAGTATGTATTGCCAATAACGAATTAATGACAATAATAATCAAACAAAATAATAATCATAATCATAATGATCATCATCATCATCATCATGATGGATGTCAAGATTATTTCACACTTTAAAAAAGACTTTTTTTTCAAAAAAAAAACCGGAAAACAGCAAACAAAATAAATAATCGACGAAGCAAATATGGAAGATGATAAATATGCGAAAACATTACAGAAAAATAGACAGACAGGTAACGTTGGATTATGTCGGATTTATATATTGCGGCTATTAATACTAAACAAATATCAACATCATTAAATTGACAGATGAAAAAAAGAAATTAACAGATTAACACACGTACACACACGAGACATAAGAAATGACAAACAGCCAACTATTCATCATCATTGTGTGGATATATAGAGACGGACAATGAACGTTTGTTGGGTTTGTTGTTGTTTGATCTAATCCAATCCGATCATCATTTCTCAATGGTAAAAATGAAACGAATTTGAATTGCATCGTGATCATCATCCATACAGGTCGTGACCAATCATTCATTATACACGTGAGCCAATAAATTGAAATAATTTTTTTCTCACAAAATAATAAAATGAATTTCAATTTGTGGCTGAGAAATATTTACTATTCAAAAGTTTCCATAGACACAATTACCGGATTTTTGGAACCAAATCGATTCAAGCTTACCCAAAAAAATAATAAAGACGATTCTTAGGTAATGCAACTTGAAAATTAAAAAAAAAAACGAAATGAAAACATAAAATAGATAGATGGGAAAAAGATAAATTTCGTCAACTGCAAGACAACTATTGAATTACACAGAGTGTTTAAAAAACAAGAATTACAACGATGGAGAAGGATGGTACGACCGAAACACAGCATTAAATTTATAATAAATAAATATATAAATACAGGTAATAACTAGACATATGACAGTGAAATTACGATGGCAGCAAAGAACCTTGAAAACAACGGAAGATCGACACAAACATGATGATTTTGCAAGAAATAAACAAACAACAACAACAACAAATGAATCTGGGCAATTTTCGAAAAGTATCAATTTAACAATGACTCGACACATGCACATGATGCCAGCATAAATTCAAGCACAAAACAGACAAATTGAATCCGTGTTTGGTCTAGTGAATCTATTGAAAACCAGGATATATCAATGATTCACATTCAAGGAAACAAAAACAAAATCGGGATTCAAATTTCAATGAGAAATATGTATGAAACAAAAATTCCGACCAGCAGGATGCCGCGAAAGGAGACCAATAAAATTGCCCTAAAGAGATATAAAGGCAGAAAAACAGGAAAAATTAAACTGTTAACCCATTCAGCGTTTGGTTTCAGTTTCACCATCATTCATTTATTCATTGAAATTTCCATTTTCAATTTGTTCCAAATGTGAAACTTGAATTGAATATATAGTAATTATAATTATATTGTTCAATGTTCAATTCATCGACAATTAAACATTGCGGTTTTGTGGCATGCACGAACTAACCATATACACAACTCGTGATCATCATCATCATCATCATCACGATAGGAAGCTATGCGAATAAAACATAAATTATACACTACGTTATTCATTCCAAGTAACAAACAATTAATTCATTTCAATAATAAGTTTCTGGAACACCGCATCATTTCACAAGAAAAAAGGTTTGGTATACCATCTTCTGGAACAATCAAGACAAATACAAGTGGCGATAATCTCTGGCAGATGCTGTTCATACATTTTCAGCTATCGTGCTTATCGCCATTCACTTATGATCCAGGATCATAGTCATAGTCATAGTCATCACTGATAAACAACAACAAAGGCGGAACATGTAATGACATAATCAACAGACAATTTTGATAGTTAAGTTCATCTTTTTTCCCAACCAACAACAATTCACAATATTTCTCTAGAAATGAAAATACGACATTTTCAATTTGGAAAAAATTCATTCATTCATATTCACCCCACACATCATGGCATCCATCCACACGTTGATGATGCAGTTGTTTCTTTTCTGGGCCAAGTCTCCCTCCACAACAACAAAAACAATCGACCATTTGTTTTGGATATTATGAAAAAGTTCCACACACACACACACACACACAGGCCATTACAACTAACGATCACTGTGATGTAGTTAATGGTGGTGGTCGATTCAATATAGATGGAAAATGGATCATAACATTCATAGCATTGGACAGTTTAAATATGTGGAGATATAATGATTGTATCGATAATATCGTGTGGTCTCTTTCTTTTGCCCATTTTTCTATATCATCATCATCATCATCATTATCATTTTGATTCATTTTGGCTCATACTTACAATGGACAATGGTCATGTGCGAATGATTTTTCTATGGTTCATCATCATCATCAGTCCAATATAATCTCGAATGAATATCGAATGTTAATGTTTTCATCGTGATTATGACGATGATGAATGATGATTGTAAAATGAAACAAATATTCAAATCGAGCAACAAACTAAACCAATTGTCCAGATTAGGAGCTCAGGATTATTGACCATTTCATGATGGATATCATTTATCGATTTATCGATCATCATCATCATCATCATGGATCGATCAAGGATTTTTTTCACATTTCACAAACAACAACATTTAATGAAGAAAAAAATCATATGCGACTGAAATTAAAAGTTTAGGATGGTGAAAATTTGGCAATAAATGGCTCATTTTTGTTTCACTCAAGTCCAGAGTCAATAATGATTATGCCAAGACAAAATGTCCATCAAAATCATCATCACCATGGCTACTGTTTAACAACTTGTTATGTTCATTACCGATATCAAAAACGAACACCCACCATAAGCAACACAAACAGACACAGAAATGCTTAAATTAATAGCCAAAACAGTGATGAAAGTATCATTATTAATGTTAAAGTCAAAATGTCATGTCCACTTGGTTCACTGTGTTGATTGAATAAAATGACGGAGGCGTTTTATTGCCAGTTGTTTGAAATTGTTTGAAAACTCAAAAATAATTCATCAAAATAAAAGAAACGATGATCGATTATCTGGATCCGGTTCGACTTATCCACTATACCCAAGATTGATCAGTGTTGTTTCGTGTTTGTAGTAGTGAGATCTTGACAAGAAATTAACCTCAAATACAATCAAGATAGAGAGACAAGATAGTGAGATGTAAAAATCAAAGAATTCGATGACTGATTTTACAAGCAATTTTTTCTTTCAATAGTGAACCGGCACCAAGCAAGTTCATTGAATTCAAAAACAAACAAACATGAATTGTGCATTTCTCTGATTTCTCTCTTTTCCTCATCATCATCAATGTTAATGTAAATAAATATTACAACCGAGAAAGAGAAAAAATAATGAAACCAAGATGTATACAGTGAGAATCGAATACATTCATGCAGAGGTCAAAGTGCAGTAATGTCTTAAAATTCACCATTAAGCCTGATTAGTTTGGTGTGAATGCTAATTTGTTTTAATTAATCAATGAATGAAATTGGCCATTTCAATTCAATCAAATCGATTATTAATGGATCCATTTGGTGCAATGAAATCATCATCAAACATCCAAGACAATGAGTTGGTTGACATAATGCAACTGGAAAATTCTGTTCATTATCATTTCTCCTTCACAACATAAACAACGATTAGTTTGCTTAAAAAATGATAAAAAAAAATCGATCAACAACCATGTATTTGGCATCGATTTTTTAGCATAAATTGTTTTTCATGTAGAAATAGAGGACAATGTACAAATGATGCAAATCAACATAACAACATAAAGACAGACAGATCAATCATCGACACTTGAAGAGATGCATTATCAGCCATCATCATGTATTTGAAGCTGAAAATTCTAAATTTATCATCAAAAAAACAACAACAACAACAACAATTCATATAGCAAACAAAACATATGTGTGTATGTGCAAACAACAAAAACGATAAATGGAAAAGATAAAAAACATACAAAATAATGGAGAGAGATGGTAATATGGATCCGGATCTATTTTTGGACATTCACACAAAAAAGCATGATAGCAAGGTAGTTTTTTCATCGAAAAAATTATTCTTTCAAAATTCACGAACAAACAATCGAACTGGTTAACAATCGATGATCAAAAATGGAACAATCATCATTAGAACTCATAACAAAAATGGATATTTTTCGCCATATTAAAAAATAATTCACATACCTCAAAGTGGAAAGCCGAATTTAATGAAACACATCTTTAACCGAAATGAATCATTTGGTGAAACTTGAAAAAACTTTAACCTTTGGCCAAATAACAAACACACACACACACCCAACATCATATGTCGATGTTATATATAGACGGGAATGTCAGCCAACTACTAATACACCACTACGACGATGTGCTCTAAATGAACTCATCATCATCAGAATACTCCCACACACACACACTTACATACAAATACGAGCAAGAAAGACATGTCATTCACATTGGACAAAGTTTTTGGTGTTTAAAAAACAATAACAGTGATCATTTGAGGGATTTGAAAAATAATTTGCCAATATTAACGGCGTCACGGCAAAGTCGGACCATCATCAATGATAAATGATTGGATATTTGATATATCTGATACAAATGTATGCATCATCATCAGCAACATAATTATCGATTATGACAGGCTTATCTAATGTGTACAAGTAAGCAGGTAATCGAATAGTGGTACCACTCGATATCATCAGATATCATCATCATGATTACAAGATTAAAATCAGGTCTTGAGTTTGCTTGTCAAAAGAAAATCTTTTCTGTTGTTGTTGTTGATATTCAGTGGCGAGAAAAACGTGGATGAATGATGTGAATAAAATGGCCAACTGACCGGATTGAATAAGAACATAACTCGGCCAAAATTTGACCGGTTAACCTGTGTGTAAAATACGATCAAATATCGAATATAATGACTACGATGATAAACAAACCAAAAGCAACAAAATGAAAAGCATCCATAATTAATATGATGATGATGGTCATGGATGGCTCCAGGACGGATGAATGAATGGTTCGTACGGCAGAAGCATCGAAACAGCAAAAAAAATTTGTTTTTTCTCAATGGCGAACTTGACCGAGAGCAAGGTATAATCAATTTTTTTTCTCATACTCCATTCCGTTTGTTTGTTGCACTGATAAAGAGCATCATTATGGCTTCAAGCCACAACAAACTTGAAACAGGGCTTGAAAACGAGTTCGATTCATCGACAACAACAACAACAACCGAATAGACCTATCCATCCACCACCATTCATGTATCGAGCAAGCCAACATGATAAAATGGATACATCAACCGATAAAAATTGGACCAATGTATCTAACGATGCTAAAATCGAATCGAATCGAGATGATGATGATGGCAATGATGTGATGGCCATCAAGTCACCAACGTCGGTTCAAGTCATGTCAAAATAGAAAACCATTTGCTTGTCCAAGTATGTGCAAGAGGATGTGTAGATCATATCAGAATAGGCATTCCATTATTGAAAATTTGAAAATACAATCTACTTGTCATTGAGAATATATTTTTTACACTTGATTTCATTTTGTAAACAAACCTTCTACTTCAGAATCAAAAGAAAGAGATTAAATGTCAAACTTTCAAAAAATGAAATGAAAATAGAATTGCATTTCAAGTGTTTTGCCAATAATAATAATATTAGTATTAGTAATAGAAATAGTAAGAATAAGAATAAGAATTTGAATAAAAATAAAAATAAAAATAAAAATATGGCCACCAAATTCAAACAAATGGTACGCAGACTTTTTGAAACTTTTGGTCCACAATGAATCATGGGATACTACTACTATGATCATGATGACGATGGTTATAAATAAATAAAAACATTTCACAACACACACACACACACACAGGACATAGTTAGTTATACACAATACACAACTAATAAAACAACAATAAAAAACCATCCATTCACATAGTGACAAAGACTAAATTTGCATATTACGATTTTGGCCTGAAAACGTAATGCTTTAACAATCTGGACTTGGTTCAAAATGGTTGTGAATCTTTGTAATATAGCAATAAAAAATCACTGAAATGGTGTGAAACACGAGTTTTCGCGCTTTGTGATGTAAAGAGAATCTATTCGTTTCTGGACAACAAACAAAAACCAATTGACCGAATGACCGATATCACCCAGTAGAGATCATCAAACAATTCGATACATTCATTGTGTATCGATTGGAAAATAATAAAAAATGAAACTTGGAAAAAATGGCCAAATCAACATCTTTATGCGAAATGTAAGGAGTTTTATTTTATTCACATTTCATTTTGGACAATCTTTTAAAAATTTTAAACGTGTGACAATGTCCACATTTTTATCCATTATAATTATATCATGCTTCATCATAGTCAATTTGTAGATGATGAGAAACTAAACATCCAGTATGCTTGGAGGAAAATTTGATTCCTTCAATTTGATTATGATTTGTCTACATTCTATGGTCATCCAACCATCACCGACGATAATAAAGATGAATTACCTAGAAAGAGATGATGAGATTTTTTCAAGTTTCAGTTATCATCGAATGTCTCTATAATCCGTTGATGAATTTGAGCAATAAAATTCATCAACATTTTCTCGAACCTGGAACTGGAAAAATTTGCATGCAAATACCACTTTTCTCATCATCAAAGAGCCTGTTCAGGAATTTTAGAAAAACTTTAATGCGGAAATGAACGATTTGCATCGTTTTTTTTCTTGCCAACAAGTTTCGGTTTAAGTCTTTTTTTCACATTTTAAAAGAAATAAAAAACTTTCATGTGATAATTTCAATGATGAATGATGGTTGTCGTTGTCGTGAAATTCATTGCACGTTCCATCATCATCAGACATATCAAATTCGATGCCTGATGATGGTGATGATGATGATGATGATGATGACAACAAATAGATCGATTTGATTGATCGATACCTATGTTTATTTGAAAGAGGATTATCGATCGGAAAATCAAATTTCATTTTGTTTCCATGTTTATTTGGGAAAAGAGGACAACGACATTCTCATGAATATAATCCAATAATGATGACCACAAACAGTTTGTATGTGGCTTTTATTTTTATTTTTTTTATCAGTGATAAACATGATGAGATCACCAGATAATAAGAATCACGAATGGAATTTGCAACCATTTTCTCTGGCAAATTGCAGAGAGAAAAAAATTTTTCCCAATCCATCAACAACAATAAAAAGGGTTATTTATTTATTGTGGCTAAAATTAGCATCCTCATCATCATCGACAAATGTGTGTGACCTTTATGATGCATGATTGGTTGACCGCTCAGAAAGGTCAAAGATTCAAAACAATTTATATTTGAAAATATGAATAAAATGAACAACAACGACAACAATAAATAAGAAATGCTTTTGAACAATGAGAAAAATTCAAAATTCAAAATTCAAAAAGAAAACTAGATCACCAACACAGATAATAAGAAATAAATTGCCCGGCCTTTATATTTATCCATAAGTTTCAGCACAGAAGCTCATCGGTTGACATTCTGACTGTCATCATCATCATCATCATCGAGCATTCATTCATCGATTTTTTTGCTAACAAATCATTTTCCTTAATGAATTTTATTGTCCAGCAACGACAATCATCAAACGGCAGCAATGCCAAGTGCGAAAAACTTTTCTTTCTCTTTCTTTGTAGGAAAAAAGAATTATCCCGAAACAATCATCGACATGATGATTGACATGAAATGAAAATGGATTGTCCAACATATCATTATCCCTTGATTGTAATGATGTGGATGATGATCCAAAGTCATTTTTTGTGGATTCAAACTCAAACAACACTTACATCTCTATCCCATAGTTGTTACAACTGTCAAATTCACTTTCACATACAAATCAAGCATTTTAAGCACCCCATGAATGAATAAAGCTTTCATAATCATCATAAACACGTGTTCATCGTCATAATTTTGGCTTGAAAAAAATTAACCTGAAGCAAAAAAAAACCATTCAAACAATTGATGACAATGGAAAACGTACGTATTGCCATCACCACCATCATTCATTAAGAATGACAAATTCATACATTCACAATGGTCAGCTGATAATTACACATCACCTTTGTTGTTTTGTTGAAACAAAATGAAATTGTTTCAAACATGTCATTATCCATGTTTGTAGTATTTATCCACAATCAACAATCATGGATCAATGATTGTTAAAAATGTATTGAACACGATCGAATCGAATCGAATCGAATCGAATAGAGAATGGATTGAGGATAATGTAATTCATAAATAACAATAACAAAAAATCACCATATCATAAGGTGTTAATGAAATGCAAACGTTACACCTACAAACAACAAAAAGTCCACTTACATGATGATGGTGGGTGTTGTCTCTGATTGAGCAATCAATCATCAATCATTAAATTGTAGCGTATTATTATTAATAAATGGATAAATGGATGATGAATTTATCAAACAAAACAAAACAAAACTTTCAGTAATTATGATCAGATGGATGAGTGATGACGAAAACAAAAAAATCAACAAGCAGCCATCAAAATCAAATGATTTTCCTCTACATTCATCATGATGACAAATGTGTATTGTGAATTATGTTGAAATTTTGTCACACCGTTAAATCCTCCGGATGAATGAGTGAATCAATGATGATGATATGACGAACACAAACTTGTAAGGCTGATGGGTTGTGTGTATGTGTGCATTTGTGTGAATTTGACAATGATTTTGATGGCAAAACAAAACATAACATAAATGGAAAAATTGAACGAATCATTCAACCAGACAAAACGATCAAGATTTAGATAGGTTGTTGATTGTCATAATAAATCGAGACTAATCACAGAATGTTAAACAGCAAAAAATGATGGAAATTTGAGACAGAAACTCGAGAGGAAAAAAAACAAACACCAAAACAAAGAAGCCGGTACCAGCATACAACAACAAACGAAAACATTCAGTTCATATGCACATTCATGAACAACAAGACAAGGGCACACAATTTTCCATGCTAGGCGCAAGCACTGTTTGGATTCTGGAATCGCGAGTCATTCATATTGTGATCAAGAAATTCACAATAAGAATTTCACTTGGATCGTTGATTTTGGTGCAACACAATCATCATCATCATCATCACGATTCTGGACTAGACCAAAATAACAAATTGGATCGCTTTTCAAGAACGATGTAGATGTATGCAACACAATTCGTTTGAATGTAGTGTTTGTCGCATCATCATGATTTACATGCGCGTTTCTGAACCTAAATTCTCGATGAACATGAAATCACACACACACACAAAGAAAAAGAGAAAAAGTTCGCGATTTTTTTTGGTCAAGTCCACAATTCTAATCATGATGATGATGATGACGATGAATAGGTATCATGACAAAATTGTCAGCTGATAATTTTTGTTGTTGAATTGACTGAAAAAAATTCTTTTCAGATTCGGCAACTGCCACTACGATGTGATATTGGTTAAAGCACACACACACACATACATAAATACGAAACACAGTGACCAACCAGACTGGATTGGCGCCTAAATCACGATGTTTGTCTAAATAGTTTTACACATTACGAAAAAAATATCTAGTCAGTAAATATCGAGAACTAGCTAGAAGCTTGCTTGGCGACTTTTTGCCAACTGACTTGAATTTTTCTTAAGCTCAACTAACTTTGAATATATCCAACCAACCAACCAACCAACATATATACAAACAACACATGGACAAACATTGAACAAGAGAGAAAACATTGAGAGAGCGCCACTCAGTATAAACACATACACACACACAATACATCATTATTATCATCGAAATTGAGCCACACATACATATTGATAGAGAGGAAAAAAGGATGTCTCCTATGCTGGTGTATGATGATGATGATGATGATGATGATCGTTGATGATAATGGTTATGGCAATGATGATGATGGTCGTGTTGGTTAATTTTTTTTTTCTTTATTCTCAGTGGCCACAAAATACTAAATGTTTTGCCTTTTCTAGAATTGGCTATTGTGTGTGTGCTGTAAGATGAACAACAACAAAAAAAGTTCTATTCTGTTTATGGACGAATCAAGTGTTTATTATTTTGACCATTTTAAGGCGTTGATCATGATGAAATTATTTGAGATTCACGAACATCTCACAGGATTATGATGATTCAACTTTGTGTGTGATCGATGCAAATGTAATTCATAAATGTTAAAAAGAGATGTGCAGCTGTTATTCTGATTGTTGATTTTTTTCTCGGTTCGTTGGTCACACACACATACCATACACACACCTTGACTTGATGTAACAAGAAAACCAGATAAAGGGTGTGTCATTCGGTGCAATACCGAGTCGATTCTATTGTTATCATTTGTCATATAACAGGGTTATTGATGATGATGATGATGACGAACGGACAATAGAAAATTAGTTTCCGGAAAAAAAATTCATTACATGTCATTGTCTATTGATTATGGACGAGTGTTAATCATGTCCAGGTTTTGAGTGTTATTCGTTCATGCAAAAAAAAGGATGCAAGAAAATGGAAATTTTCGATCAACTCAAGTTGGAAAATGACGACGATAACGAAAACAACAAACAGAGAAGAAACGACCAATTTCAAGCCAAACACGCATTGACAAGCATAGCTATCAACGGTTGACAATCACAAAGATTGCAGTATGTGTAGCATACACATTTTTGTTGCCCTTCATACGAACATTTCTTATCGAGAAAAAACCGGCAGTATTGATTCCATATGGCCGTAGCGTAGTTTGTAGTGTGTGTGTATGACACACGAGCACACACGCCGTTGGAATTTTTTAGTTTTTAAACTAAACGATTTTTTTCACAGAAGTAGCGAAATGACCCATCAGGGTTTGACCTCGAAACAGGGACTATGATTCTATTGTCACAGTGTGTTGTATTCAATATTGTCAACGAAATTGATGACCTTTCTTTCTACTGTATCAATAGTAGTGGTGTTGGTCAGATGAAAAAGTTGACATTTTGAATCTACACTACAGTCAATAAAAATTAGTCCTGAATTAATATTAATATATAATATCACAGATTTTTATGGCCAAATCGTAATCACAACGGTAATAGTCGACCTCAATCAATTTCGATTGAATAGATATCGATTTCATCAATAATGATAATGATGACATAATCAAATCGATTCATAGAATCTAATCGAAATATCAAATGTTTTGATTGATTGATTGAATACTTAATTGATAGGATAGGGAAAACTTCCTTTTGGCCCATTGATTTTCATTTGATCAAATTCAAGGAAACGAATTTACCAACGGACGACCTTAAAAACCAAGAATTGGGAAAAAACGGGTTATACCTGCCAATTAAAAGAGAGAGAGAGAGAGAGAGAGTCAAGACCTACCCAAGATTGCATTTTCAATTTATCCGGTCATCAGTGTCATGATGATGATGTTGATTTGAAGTAGAAAAAATTCAATATTTTGATTCAACATCATCACGATGGCTACAAGTAAGACAATGTGAACCCATTCAAGCGAGCAAAGTCAAGTCATGTTTTGTGTGTTCAAGTTTTTCATGGACATGCACACAAAACTTATACCCCTTCTCTGACACACTATTAAAATAACCTGGCGCGAAACAAGATCTATGACTAAGAATGAATAGAGCAACATGAAAGAAATGGGCCATCAAAGGCCATCATCATCATCATCATTTTATTTGACCTACCGACTGAGATTACAACAAAAGCAATCAACTTTTTCAAGATGATGATGTTTCCTAAGATTTATTTGTTATAACAACAAACACAGGTTGCCTTTCTCTCTCTCTCTTTGTTTATGGCCATCATAATAGATGAAAATCTTTCAAATTCAAATTCACAAAGCTATTATGTCTGGAATAGTTGTCTATTAATTGTTTGTTTTATCGATTTATTCGATTGACGACCAACAATGGGAAATGATTCGGAATCATAGGCAAAGATAAGATTGAAAGGAATTTTCTGGCATCAGAACACACACACACACATGACCATGATCCGATTTATTTGACTATTCATTCAACACCTACAACAACAAAACGACGGCCAGCCAAATGGACACGAAATTTTGTTGATTGCGTGGGCCATTATGATCATCATCATGATCACGAATTAAATGTTGTTGATCATCATATGAATCAAAAACAGAGATTGTATTTGCACAATGACAAATTTAATTGTGCAGTTGATAAACTCTTCAATTATACAATCATTGAAATTTTACATTTTATAGATGAGATTCTCACGAAATCAAAAAATGGAACTTACAATAAATTCAAAGATGACAATGACGCCCAGCTTCAATTGGATTGAAACGAAAAAAGGCCAAGCCATATATTCGATTTAATAATGATGGGCTTTGTGAATCTCAGATCCAAAGTTGGTGCCAGTCAAACTCAGAATGAGATGAAATTCGAATTGACGATTGACACTGAAACAAGAAATAAAAAGGAAATCTCAATCAAGTTGATTTAAGCCAATAATTGACTCACCGATTCGTTCATCATTGAATGATGAACTGGAAATAGTTGCCGGGTTTTTGCCACCATTATTCATAATCAATCGAATGAATTATCATCGTTGCTGCGTGTTCGGTTCATTGACCACCAACATCTATAGCGAATGCTGCCACTGCTATTTCTGGAACCTTATCGAATACTGGCCATTTCCATTTACATTTTGACCATTCGGTTGAACACACACACATGTGACAATTGATACAATGGACAAACAACAGATGTTCAGCTTTATCATATAATGCACTAATTGAACTCTAATTTGTTACAAAACAAAATTGGGTCGATCACGTGAGGATTTTAGTAATTAGTTGATGATCAGTATGAAAATTTTCTCCGGATGAGGGAATTATTAAAAAACGAAACCCAAGTCAAGTATTGATTGAATAATTGTGATAAAACTCGAAATGACAGTGACAACAAAATTGTCAACAAGGAACAAATACTGGTTGCAAAATTGTTACCATTTTTTTGGTACAACAAACGTATTGGTCGGTTTGTATATCATTGTGTGTGGTGTGTGTATTCATTCGAACGTAACCAACAGAGGCGACAATTGTTTCGAGAAACAGATGATACACACACACACACACACACATACATGCGGTGAATGTTTCTGTCTAAATAGTACTTTCGATTTTTCTCATCATCATCATTAACGCATCGCTATTATGGGGCAAAGATGGCTATATTTAGCCAACAATCAACAATCTTAGTATAATGATGATGATGATGAGTATAGTCGCGTGCTCGGCAACAGTAAGGTATCATAGGTGAAATTCACCGGATCCAATTATTATCATTGTTGTGCCTGTATATCAAACAAAAGCTATTTAAATTTGAATTCCGGGTATCGAAACTGTAAGAATTTTTTGTCCAATAACAAAACATGGACAGAGGAATTTTGCTGAACAGAGTGGAAAAGGTAACCAAAAAACAGTTCCGTACTTTTCATCATCAATTTTGTCGAACCAAAGCCACTTTTTATTTACAATTAACAAACACAATAATAGACAACTGATAAACGATACAAAATGGATACAAACAAACAAATAAATAAACGAACGGGAAATGAAATGAAACAAAAAAACAAAACAAAACAAAACAAAACAAAAAGAAAAACAAAAAGACGTCAATTAGAGTCGATTTTAAAATTGGAATTTAAATTAAATTTCTTTCTTTCCTTTTTTGTTTTGTTTGCTTTGTTCTACCTTGTTTCTTTTATCCATCCTTTTCTCTCTCCCTATCTCTGGCGAGGATTTCTTTATTCACCCGGCTTTGTGTGTCGTAAATTTGTCATCCTTAACTTGTATCTATTTTTTACCCCGTTATTAGCATCATCATCATCATCATCGTTTGAAATGTAAATTTTGTTTCTTTTTAGAAAATTGTCCAATCGTGATGATGATGATGATGATGATGATGATGATGATGATGATGATGAGGGTGGATGTATGTGAGGAAAGATTTGAAAAATTTTCTTTCATTCATTCATTCATTCATTCATTCATTTCGTTTGTTTTGTTTTGTTTTGTTTCCATTTTTCCATCGTCATTGAAATGGAAATATCGTGTGTGTTGGCCAGATGGAAATTTGAATATTTTTGGCAAAACTTGGTGGATCAAAGTCGAATGAGATCAAATTGAATGGAAATTGATCTGTATTAGTACATAACGGAAACGAAATGCCGCTTGTATTATTATACACCTGCAATGTTGAATGTTTTGGTGAAATTCCGAAACCAAGACACACACACACACACACACACACACACACACACACACACACGACACACAATTTGAAATGTAGCCAAAGAAACAAAACAACAAATTCAATGCGGTTGATTGATTTCCCTTGTTTCTATGGTTGTTAAATATTTGATTGACAAATAGGATCAATTTGAATAGTTACAACATATTCAACTTTGATTTAGAGAAACATTCATGACATCAAATTGGCTCGAAAGGGGAGCACAAAGAGGGGTTTTCGTTTCTTCGCTGTGAATAATTCCAAATTTGTATGCAACAAAAACATGTTCATGTGCGTTGGCGACATGTACTTTGAGAATTGACATCGTTCAATTGAAATGTCCAGAAAACAAACGATTGTGGTATATGAAACGAAATTGCATTGGCTCCAAACATGTTCATCATCATTTTTCCAAGTCATTGGTGTGAACCATTTTTATTCACTGTCCTTCAACACACGTATGGATTGGCCATTGTTACACTATTCCTTTCCTATTCGAATCAAAGAAATTCACAAATCCCAAAATGGGCAAGCATCTTGTCCTTGTGAACTGTTTGCTAAGAGGATTGTGTCCTAAACAACAAACAATCCGAGATTATCCCAGATTATTCGTCTCTTTTGTCGAAACAATCGAAATTAATTTTTCTGATCAAACAAAAATCGGTTTTGTTGTTGTTGTTGTTGTTGTTACTGTTTGATCCTAAAATAGGAATGAAAATTACCGACAAAACAGACAGACTTTTTAATACATGAAGATATTTTCTTATTCTATTATACAACCAACAGGACATTTCCGGTTTGATTGATTTTGAGGCCAATCAAAAAAGATTTCGGCCAAAATTTACAGGTTATTTTGGTCAGAAAGAAATAGTAATGATCACTTTCAGAGCAAACACCTGTGTTAAAACCCTAAATTTTGTGGCAAAAAAAACGATGACATTCAATTGATATATATCAGATTGTCCGACCGATTATTTGTTATTGTCATAAGTGATAGTTCTATATAACGTATCAGTTAGCAGTGGAAGGATCGGTGATAAAAGACTTTTGATTTTTTTCGTCTCAAACCTAAATCGATTGGTTTTTTTTCACCATTTACAACCACAGTGAATACGAATCAGCCAAAGCATAGATGTGGAAAACTAAATTGTGGTCATGATCAAAAACAAAAATGCAAATTCAAAAAATTGCCAATCACAATCATTCGATTGATTTCATCCTATCACTATTACTTATAGGGCAACAACGATTTTGCCCTTTTTGTCATCGAATAAACTGTGTTGTTCATCGTTGTGTCCATCATAAAATCATCAACATGGATTATGAAATGGTTGAGATGAGAAATCATAATGGAATGAACATGTGATTACAACACGAGTTTTTCAACAACAGCTAAAAATTAATTTTCTCGCCTCAACTCAACTCACAAATCAAATCGGTCAATCGAATGACTTATTGGGAATGAATGAATACATCACTTAACCATGGCCATTAACAACAATGTTTCATGGACAAAAAAAACCATAAACAATTCATAAATATACATCAAGTTAACACGTGAAGAAATACTAAATTTAAAAAAAGAAAAGAAAAAGATTCATACAATTTGATCATCATCATCTAATAAATGGATGGAAAATCGACAAATGAAACAAACAAAATCAAAGCTTAAACATGTGAAAGTGTAGAAAAATGTAGAAAAAAGGGGCGAAAAAAACCAACCAGCATGAGAAAGCATGAAAAAGTCGGGAGAATTTATTTATTTTCATTTCTGGTAATGGCCATAAATTTTCTTGACTTTCTCTGTTGGTGCTATATGCTATGTGTCGAATATATGACAAGAGCCATAATTTTCCTTGTCCATTCAAAAGACAAAAAATTGTCATGTGATAGTCATGTTTATTCATACCGTTCTTTTATTCACATTCGAGGACATTCAACTTGAAAAGATTTGTTTTGTTGTTGTGTCGAAAGCCAGGTTTCAAGTGGAACATCATCATCATTTGTCTGTTTGTTTAGTTTGGTCCAATTTCTAGGTCTTGGCCAATACGCCCAAAAAATGAGCACCGAGAACAAAACATTAACATTAACAACAAATTAATGTTTTTGATCACCGAGAAAATTCCGTGGAAATTTACAAATAAAATTGGAATCGATTCTCATGAACGAATGAATGAATGAATGTGATTGAAAAAAAGAATCGAAAGTCAATTAGATTTGAAAATTGATCAAAACAGATGACAATGAGAACTGATGGCTTTTGGTGACAAGAATCTTTGTGTTTGTTTCGGACAAAAAAACTGGATCCATTTTCGATTTGTTTGCAAGACCATTATTGTTCAAGTTCGAGGAAGAAGCAATAACAAAATTTTTCATTTTTCAACTCATCATCATCAACATGGCTGTGACAAATACAGCAGCACACTTAAACCAGAAAAAATTCAAAAAGTTTATTTTCAATCACTCGATTCGTAGTTCTGAGTTCAGAATAGGCCACAACAATGTCGGAGAATTTCGGCAGAATCTTTCGTTTCGCCCCAAAAAAAACTTTCATCAATTCACCATACACAAAACACGAATTCATATATTTCCAACAAACGAAACGGCTGAAAGAATTGATAAAAGAAAACTCGAACAAAAAAAAAACAAGAAAAGAAAGAACATGTAATAAGAAGCAGAAATCTGATCGACACAATGAAGGAACAACAACAACAACAAAAGTTCCTGAAACGTTTGGTTTGTTGTTGTTTGAATGCCACTTTATATTAGTTTTAGGACGAAGGAGACAGGAAAATTCTTTTCTCTCCCTTCGATTCTAAATTGGTTTGGTTCGTGTTATTGTGCAGTTTCATTTTTTTTTTTTTGTTCAGAATACAATAGGACAAACTTTATGGATGCTGATACTTGTTTTTGTTTTGCTTTTTGTTTTATGGATTCAAAAATCCTACACTTTACGAAAATCAAACCAAATAACACAGTTAATCTCAACCTTAAATTCAACAAAAGTATTCGATTGTGAAAACATTTGCAAAATTCCAACTATTTAACATGACCATTAATCAATTGATTAACAAAAAATATGCATCAATTATTCAGCGTATTCAGGGCCACAACAAGCAGCATCATTCAGAAGCAAAAAATTGTCATTACATCACTCGACTGAGCTATATTGAATTTCAAACAAAAATCAAAATCAAAATCAAATTTTGACATTTTGACAATGTATAAATCGATAGTGAATGATTGAAATTGACAACCCAAAAATAGAAAGTGAAAAGAATGGCCATCGGGCTCATTCACATGCTCACATGCTCACATGCACTGGTTTCAAAAATTGTCACGAATGTAATGATTAAATGATGAAAAAAATGAATATGGCTAATTAGTGTAAAATGAAAGGTAATGATTATGTGGATGAGGCATAGTCATTGAATAAATGAGTTGCCAATTAGACCACCAATGATATATAGCTCAATGATGATCATCATTATCATTCATTAGATTCGATTAACTTGAATCGTTTTGAAAATGATATTAAAAATCGAATCATCATCTTTATTGTCTTTGTCGATTAAAGAGTGATTGATCGATCGATGATCAATCAATAGGTCATAGAGAAATGAAATTGAAATCGATATAATCAGTTGCCGTTGCTGTAAAAGTAGATCAAATCCATCTCTATGAAACAAAATAATAAAACAAAACAAAACGAAAAACGAATCGACATCAATTCATTTTTCAAATGAGAGAAAATCAGTTTAAATTTTTCTAAAATCAAGGAAATCAAGCACAAATGATCCACTGACAATAAATTCATTCATAAATTTATTTCCGTATTATTTTGTTGTTTCATCAATGACAAATTCGAGTTGAGCATCTTAATTACGAAATGAAAATAATTTCAATCATGATCATCATCAAAAGTTTCCAATCAGTGTTCAACAAGTGTTTCGGAATATCCAATCAATTACCGTATGAAATCAAAGTTCATTAACGGCGCTATAGTCGATAATTTTCGGCGTAAAAAATAAAGTGTATCGTATTGATTGAACAACAAGTATCGATATATCGATAATAATACAGCTGGACAAAACATTTGTCGATAATGGTTGAATGAAAAAGAAACGGAAATGAAATGAAAAAAAATTTGGTTGTAAATCGAATATAAACACACACACACGCACAAAAGATGACTCGATTTGATATCCGTAAACGTGCCTGCCTGTTGTGTGCATACATACAATACATGACCATTCGATCAATGGATACGGGATGATCAATCGATAATGATGATGATATTATAGATGGCTATTGTGAACACCCACACTCAGCATCATCGTTTGAATGGCTCATTAAGTGAAGGATGAATTGAATGGGAAATATTAGCAAGGAAGTAATAAAATGCTCAATGGATCGATGAAGGAATCGTTGCACACATTTTTCTTGTATACATTATACATACATACAAAGGTTTGTTTTATTCATTTTTTAAATTTTTTTTCGCAATTTGAACATATCATTTTTTGTTTGTTGGGTTTAATAACAATTTTTTTCACATTAAAAACCTAGAATATATATATGTGTGTGTGTGTGTCATCCGGATCGATAGGATAGGGAATATATAAATTTACTAAATCATCACTAAATTGAGACAGAATAGATAGAATATTCGAGAAGAAAACAGAATCCGACTCGCTGAGTATATATGGTGTGTGGATTCGGGTGAACTTGTTGTTTATGAAGAAAGCAAATCAACATTGCAAGGTGTGGTCGTCGGTCGATTCAACAAAATTTTCTATAATCGGATGGATAATAATCTAAAAAACCTATTTTTTAAAACAATCAAACACAAACATTCAATTGGGTGTGCGTGTGAGTGTGTGTGTGTGTGTGTGTAAAATTCGAGAAAACACAAACAATCAACAAAAAAAGAAAGGAAAGGATTGAAAAATATGTGACATGACCGAATGAGGGTTTTTATCTTTCAGGGTTTCAATAATAATAATAATGATGATGATTGAAAGATATCGATTAATTATCAATTATTATTATCAATTTGGATGTGAGTAATAATAACAATCAATGATAAGATAAGATAAGATTAATAATAAATTGCAATGATCACACATACCCCTACACACACACAAACACACACACCGAACATGTTTCATTTAAATAAATTCATCATGGAAAAGGGAACGAACTGGATTATTGCATTGTGTGTTGTGATGATAATGTTCAATTATTTTCTTTGGATCTTTCATCTTTGTGTGTCAGTGCATGTGTGTCTGTAATTCTGGGTTTTAGTTTCGTTTCTTCGATCCTGAGTCCGTGCTTGCAGTAACTAAATGGGTAGAAATGAAATAAGGGATAAAATAAAATTTTTAAAAAAAATGAACAAAAATAACATCAAAATAAAAGAAACACAGGTAGGAAATGATAGAAATGAATGCAAACTGAAACCGTGCTGCACTCTATCGAATTTAATTTGATTCAACCATGTAAGCCAATCCAGTTTCTAGGAAATTGATGCAATCACAATCTCGCTCAGACAATCAACATACACAATTCGAATGAAATGATCAACAACTCATTCATTTTGAGGCTATTTTTATATACCACCAGTGTGATAATGGCATTCAGTCAGACCATGGATAAGAAACTTAAACTTTTCCTAATACTATACTATAGTAATACATGCAACAAAAAATAAATGAGCAAATGTGACGCGAATAGTGAAAGTTTGTTAAAAGTTTTGAAAAAACCAGCCCAATTCGAAAGAATGACAAGTGAAATGAATTAAAGTAACGAGGATGAGACACAGAGACAAAGACAGAGATTAGAAAGTAGCAGACAAATTACAAATTACAAATAATACCAGGAATCATTTGGGAAACATCAGTTTTTTCTTGTTGTTGTTGTTGTGGGAAGGAAGGGAGAGGAGGATGAATCAGTTTTTGTTTCGTAAAAATGATTAAATCATCAATTATAATTTCATCATTTGCGTACAAAATAAAGTAAGTAGGGTATCAGAAAAGACGAATAATGGAAATTGGTTAATATAGAATCAATCGGTGAATAAACATGAATATAAATCGATAGTAGGTACTAATTCGGCTAATTCATTGGATGTTGACAATAATAGAAGGAAATATGATAGCCAACATGTGATCAACAAGATCAATTCTTTAACGCTTTGTTTAGTCGTTCTAGTTTTGTCCAGTTTAGCAAAGGAAGAAATGCAAGTAGGAGAAGGAGAAGGATTAAGAGTAGTAGTAGGATAACAAGATGAAGCCTTGGCCATTAAAGCATCATCCAACATAGCATTATCATCATCAGTTTTTGAATGTTTACCATCGATAAAATTACGAGCAAAGTATTTAAGAACTTCATCCAACAGAATGACTGGAAACGATATTTTCAGCACTGCCCACCATTCCAATATTGTCAATGGACATAATGAGAAGACGACCTGAGTGAAAGAGAATCAATCAAGATTAATAACATCTAATCGTTGCTATCATCATTTTGGATGACATACCGAAAGAATGTCCACATACAAGACAACAAAGTGCAATGTCATCGATAAGGTAATTGCAGCGATAAGCCACACATTTGTCCATGGTGGCATGGCGAACAATGATTGATTCTCCGACAAGCTAATCGAATTGAAACACCCAATTAGATACACTCAATTAAAAAGAAACTCACCTGTTGAGAGCATTAAACATTTCAATGGTGACCAATACTGATAATGCCATTGTCATTGGATGTGGATCGTGGAAAATGTTACAATCGACACCACGGAAATTGTCCGGATCAGTGATACATTGAAGATGATGAGATAATTGATAATAGGTTAGATGTGGACCATCTGGTGCAACCATATACCACCATGCAGCGGCACCAACAGTTGCAAAACCGACATATGCTATTCAATTTGATAAGAAAGATATAATGATTGTTCGTTTTTTTCTTTTTAGAAAAAAAAATACATACAACCAACAGCCATGTAACGGAAAAACAACCATCCGGTAATCAATGATTCATTTGCTTTACGTGGTGGTCGCTCCATAATGTCCAAATCAGGTGGATTAAAGCCTAATGCAGTGGCAGGTAAACCATCGGTGACCAAATTGACCCATAACAATTGTACAGGGATCAATGCTTCGGGTAGACCAAGAGCAGCAGTCAAGAAAATACTGTATGCATAGCATTCAAAGTGAGAAAGTTAGTCAAAGTTAGAAAATAGAATGCCATTTGTTTACCTGACAACTTCACCGATGTTTGATGAGATGAGGTAACGGATAAATTGTTTCATATTGTTATAAATTGCACGACCTTCTTCCACAGCCGATACGATTGATGAGAAATTATCATCAGCCAATACCATTTCGGCGGCTGATTTAGCAACAGCTGTACCAGAACCCATAGCGATACCAATTTCGGCTTTTTTCAATGCTGGAGCATCATTGACACCATCACCAGTCATTGCAGAAATTTCACCATCAGCTTGTAGATATTCGACAATTTTACTCTTGTGAGCTGGTTCAACACGTGAAAATAGACGAGAACGACGGCAAGCAGCACGTTGTTCACTGACGGAAAGATCATCAAATTCACGCCCAGAATAGGATTTACCAGTGGTATCTTCGTCTTCACCGAATACACCGATACGGCGACAGATAGCTTCAGCTGTAGCTTTATTATCACCAGTGATGACAATGACACGAATACCGGCTTTTCGGCATTGTTGAATGGCGTCCAACACTTCTCTACGTGGCGGATCCAACATACCGACCACACCGACTAATGTCATTTGTTGCTAGAAAATTAAAAAACCAAAAGTACAAAAGTATCACCATCACACATTCATGTAGGATTCAACAACAAATACCTCGTATTGAGCAAATTTGGATGAATCAGCCAAATCCATCATTTCCGGTTTTGGTGGATGATCAATGGTGGCTAGACCAAGGCAACGTAATGTATCACGTCCAGTACCATAAGCACGTGTTGTTTCAAGGATCTTATTCTTGATTGCAGCTGTCATCGGTACTTTACGATCACCGACTCGAACATGTGTACAACGATCCAATACACCTTCGGGTGCACCCTAATGGATTTTATTTTAGTAAAATTCCCAGCAATCATCGATTGATTGACAATTCTCACCTTGACAAACATTTTAGGATCATTGCCAAGTTTAGTATTGGCTTTTGGAATGCAATATGAGCTCATTGATTTACGATCACGAGAGAATTCCAACGTATGTTCTTTATTCCACATTTTCTTGACATTATGATTGACGACTAGTGCAGCATCACGACGTGAAAGGCCACGTTTCTCAAATTCCCATGGATTCATCTTTTCAGCCAAAACGACCAACGCTGTTTCGGTTGCTTCACCAACTTTTTCAAATTGTTGTTTGTATTCATTGAAATCGATGCTTGAATCATTACACATGACACATATGGTTGCCAATTCAAACATTGCTTCGAAATCTGAACATTTGACACGTTGTCCACGTTGGAATACTTCACCAATTGGTTCATAAGTTGAGCCGGTTACTTCAAATTCTTCCAATTCAGGATTGCCTCCTTCAGCATTTTTAATGAGGAAAAACTAGAAACAAAATAAAATGAAAATAAAAATTTGGAACAATCAAATTTATCAATGTGTGTGTATGACCCATACCCTTGAGACGGACATTTGATTGGTGGTCAATGTACCGGTTTTATCCGAACAAATAACCGATGTACAACCAAGAGTTTCGACTGAAGGCAATGAACGAACGATGGCATTCTTTTTAGCCATACGACGGGTACCCAATGCTAGACAAGTAGTGATGACAGCCGGTAAACCTTCTGGGATGGCAGCGACGGCTAATGCAACGGCAATCTTGAAATAATAGATGGCTCCTTTGATCCATGAACCACCGTGAGCTGGATCATTGAAATGACCAATGTTGATAGCCCATACAGCCACACAGATAACCGAAATAACTTTGGATAATTGTTCGCCGAATTCATCCAATTTCTGTTGCAACGGTGTTTTCACCTCTTCTGTTTCGGCCATTTCAGTGCGAATTTTACCGATGGCCGTATCGAGACCGGTAGCGATGACAATGCCCATTGCTTTACCGGCGGCAATATTTGTGCCAGAGAAACAGATGTTTTTTTTATCCTGATTGACAGCACGTGGATCTGGAATCATGTCGGTATGTTTGATAACCGAAACAGATTCACCGGTCAAAATGGATTGATCGACACGTAGTGTGGTTGAAAAGATTTTAATCAAACGGATATCGGCCGGTACTTTGTCACCAACTGAAACTTCGACCAGATCGCCAGGTACAATTTCTTTGGCTCGAATTTTCTGTACACCTTGTTTATCCGAACGTATTACTTTACCCATTTCGGGTTCATATTCTTTCAGCGCTTCAATAGCATCTTCAGCATTGCGTTCCTGCCAAACACCAACAACGGCATTGGCAATCAAAATCAATAAAATGACAAATGGTTCGACAAATGCGGTTATCGTGTCTTCATCTTCTTCAAAAAATGCTAGAATCTAACAAACAAAATTAATAGCAATGATGATTGATTGATTGAGAACAAAAAACTTACAAATGAAATGATGGCTGCAAGTAACAAAATTTTGACCAGAAGATCGTCGAATTGTTCCAATACGAGCTGCCATATGGATTTACCTTCTTCAGCCGGAAGCTCTGTTGAGTGGTGAACCAATGGTTTTATAATAACAACAATTCAATCATCATATTTAAACATACCATTGGGACCATATTTGTTTTGATTTTCCTTCACCTGTGATAGTGAAAGACCACGTTCTTTATCGGCGCCAAAATAATCGAGCACCTCTTGTGATGTTTTTGTATGCGCCAACTCCATTTTTACAATTATAATTTATATATAGATTACTACTATCTATCTCAATCAATCGAGAATAAAAACAATATCGCAGTAAATTTCAAAAATTTCCAAAATTTACCTATAATCATCGAATGAAAAGAGAAAAAAGATTAGTCAAATTCGAAAAAACAGTCTTTTATATGAAATTTACAAAGAATTTTTTCCAAATAAAAAAAAACCTATGTGATGAATGTATGAAGTTCGATGAATTTTACAAAATCACAAACTAATGAAATGAATGTTTCACCAATTAAAATTATAATAAATATAAAATATAAAATAGTAGAAAAAGTGATGATTGTTTTTTATACAGATCAATCAATCAATTCAATCAGCTGATCACGATTCCGATAGTGTTATATTCATCATTGATTGAGAGAATTTATAGAGAACGGAAAATGTTGATAAATTTCAATAAATTTTTCAAATGTGTCGATGACCGTAATGAATGAATGATGCATCACAAGTGGAACAAGTGGAGAGGAGGGGGTTGTTGTTAACAAGCAGTTAGTAGTAATTTGGTGGATGGTGAAGATTCACTTTTCTTTGTTTCCATACACTTTTTAATTCACACACAGTGATCACATGATAATCTTTTTTCCACTCTAGCCATATATCCAATGAACCATTTTTCACAATTTTTTATCGTTTTTGTTATTGTTATTATTATAATATGAATGATGAATGATGTTGATTACATCAATCAAAGTAATTCGATATTCCTCTATGGTCGAAATGATGTGTGTGTGTGTGTGTGTGAAATTAATAAAATCAATCAAAAGCACAAGATATCAATCATCGATGGTAATCATCGTCGTTTTTGATTTTGGAAGAAAAAAATATATCTTTCAAGTAATTAAAATAAAAATAGCCGGAAAATTCGGACCACAATCATAAGTGGATTTTTCTCAGGTTTCGAGATTTTGATCACTTTTTACCAATGTTCATGGGCATTGGTTGCTAAGTACCACTCTGTTTCAATTGAATATGTATTGTTTGATTGAATATTTTCATAAATGAATTTCACAATGAAAATTCTGAATGAGAAAACAAAAAAAGACTATCAATCTGGTGATGTTGTTGGCTGATGATTTTCTTTGTCGTTCAACAATAATATAAAGGTCTGCGATGTCAAATCGAATGCAATGAACAATTTGCTTTTCTTCAATCAAATAATTTCATTTCAGCCGATCCATCGAATCGAATCGAACCAATGAGAATAATAAGAAAATAATATAATAAATAAATAATTCTCACTTGTAATTCATCATCATCAAAACAGAGTAAAACTGACGATTCATTCGATCAATCGATGACGATGATGGTGATGATGATGATGATGATGGAGAATCCTTGATGATGATGATGATCGAACCGATGATGAACATGGGAGAAAATCACAATTCACAATAATTTTATATTATCCACCAACAATAAATAAAAAAATGCGTGTTGTGTGTTTGTAACAACACGTATGTTTAACAGCCAGAAATTTTCTTTTTTACTGAATGTGGTAGTAGCATCGAATGAAACCGGTGGCAATTGACGGCTCATTATCATCATCATTCCATTATTTGCACTGTTACAACAAATGGCAGTGCATTTACCTTATTAGAATGATTCGCCATCTAGTGATTGAAGATGACAATTGAAGATGGCATTTTTTTGAATTTGATTGATCAAAGATGATTTTGGATGGAAATCTTTTTTTATTCACTTCAGTACTAAGCAAGAATCCTTTATAAAAATCACATTCTTTTTCTTTTCACGGAAAAAAGAGTTGTAATGAATTCCTATAATAAACTAACTAAAAATAAAAATGACAAATTCAAACGAGAACAGAATCCATTCATTGGTGAATGAATGAAAAAAGAAAAAGGGGAAAACACACACACACACACGGAGAGAGAGAGAGAGAGAGAGAGAGAGAGAGAGAGAGAGAGAGAGAGAGAGAGAGAGAGAGAGAGAGAGAGAGAGAGAGAGAGAGAGAGAGAGAGAGAGAGAGAGAGAGAGAGAGAGAGAGAGAGAGAGAGAGAGAGAGAGAGAGAGAGAGAGAGAGAGAGAGAGAGAGAGAGAGAGAGAGAGAGAGAGAGAGAGAGAGAGAGAGAGAGAGAGAGAGAGAGAGAGAGAGAGAGAGAGATTCGACAATGACAAACGGGTCGGCGTCATTACCTAATATGAGGAAATGAAAATATATTCCACTTTGCTATGGCAGCCATAACATAACATTATCCACTTGGAATTAGAATTAGACAAAAGTCGTTCGTCATTGGTCATTTCACACATGATCGTCGTCATGTTTGTCGTTTGTAGTAAATTCTGATCTAAATTGATAGTTAAATGAAATGACGGCATGATAGAAAATGTATCAATTTCAAACGCGTACTGATTCAATGATTAGATAGATTGGTTATTCAATACCTTAATGAATGAATCAGAATGAAGTCCATCAATATCATCGTTGATGATTAGAAATTTGTTTCAAAATCGAATCTTAAAATCTCATCAACAAAAAATGAAAGAAATGGTTCTATGATTGACATGATAATGATGATGACGTAGATATAACGGTGTGACATTTGCGTCACAACTATCTCGCATATCACGTATTTAGTTCTGTTTCTGTCTGTGTGTGTATGTTGGCAAAAAAGCTGAAAAATGTGATCATCGATAACCAGAAATGAAATTGAAATTAACAAAGTGAATGCCATGAACGAATGAATGAAGCTAGCAGCCATCACAATGTCCTTCAAAAAAAATCATATATCTCTCTCTCTCTCTCTCTCTGTGTGTGTGTGTTGCATTCAAATCATACACCGACAGAATTTGGTTGATTGAATTCGAGGTCAACATGAATTTTTTTTGGCTCAATTTTGTCAAGCAAAACAAACTCTTTTTTGTTGTTTTTTTCGTCGTTGTCAAATTGAATTTACAAAGAAAGACAAAACAACAAAAAAAAATTGAGCAAGAACAAAGAATCGGGTGCCAGAATTTTTTTTCGAACAAATGTGGGTGGGCGATTGTACGATCGATCAAGATGGTAACAAGCAATGGAGAAAAAACAATCTACAAACAACTGGATTGATCAATAGTCGATCAATCAATTCATAGAAATTGTGTGTGTGTATTGAAATGTGTGATGCATGCACAGAAAAACAATTAATCATTCGGAATTAGAATTATAGCAATTGGAAAATGGTTTGGCTAATCCATGAAACATTACAAATGAAATGTAGTGTGTTGCATATTCGAAAATCTCTTACCTTTAACACAATGATGTTTAGATTCAAAATTGCATGGATAGTAAACAAAACAAAGAACAAAGAACACAGGAGAAATGATCGTTGACTATTACCGGTTTAGACACACTTGTGACACCAATCGGAATCTGGATCGAATGAACGATCTCAGATTTTGTTCACAAGACACACTTGTTGCACACACACAAGTCTATTTGGAAATATAGCAGAAAATGTGATGGAATCAATCAATGATGATGTTCATCATCAATGATGATGTGCCAGAAAAAAAACCAAAGATTAAACCTGGCCAACAAACTATTCGTCAGAGAATGAAATCAGCCGATCGATTCAAACATTCAAACATAGACTGGATTTATTTTCCGCGACACCAACGACAATGATGTCTAAAATTCATCACACACACACATATGAAGAGAATGTGAAATTTGTCGCCAAAAAAGAAAAGCCAAGCCTATCATCATAACCACTATCATCATGAAAAGAATTCTCAAAAGCTTAACATAATGTTAATGGAAATAAATTCTACACATTCGAAAGTCGAGGTAATGATATTCAAAAAAGAAAAATTATTAACTAGTTGCCAGAACAACAATGAACAATGGTAACAATATTATTATCATAGAGACAACAGAATTTTTTTCTAGATTCGAATGGCCCGAAATGAGAAAGAGAAAAAACAAAAAGCGAAAAAAACACCCCACTGGTTCTGCACTATATATGATGATGATGATGATATTTTATTAAAGTCATCATCATCAAGAATCGACTCAGTCAGTCAGATAATTCTCTCATGTAGTACATACATGTGTGTGTGTGTGTCATAATACACAAGCATTCTTTATGGATAAAAGATGAACAGTTTTTTACATTACTATCATGTTCACCCGGCACACACACACGCACATCAAATGAATTTTTGAAGGCCCCTTTTCTCGTTTTCTTTCTTTCTGAAAATGTTGGCATCCTCTCATTGAGAATGTACGATCCTTTCATCATCTTACTGTGGTTTGGATCACCGAACAAGGAAAAAAAACTTGTTCATCATCCATCCATGATGATGATGATAATAATAGAAATCATCATACTTCATGATGAATGATAATGTTGGTGCCACAACAACAACAACAGCAAGAATCTTTTTCCAACATTTTCTTACAGGAATTTCAATGTTCACATCATTCACAAGTCAGTCAGTCAGTTTTAAAAACGAAAAAAAAGAGAACTAGATCATGAATGAAAGAAAAAAAGTACCCGAACGATTTAATTATCATCGGCAAAAAAAAAGCTAAGCTATGATGATCATTTTTCAATAATAAAAATAACAACAACAAACACACACACATTCGGATTTGATTGTCCTAATTCAAAAACAAACAAACAAACAAAAATTTTGCTCGAAATCGAGAAATTCATAAATTCATATTTATGAAAATCAACTTGAGCAAACAACATTGATTTTCTACTATGGATGCTATATGGTGACATCTAAAGTGTTAATCATATCGATGACACTCACACACAAAAGCATAGAATAAAGTAATAAACATTTTGTGTGAATGTCACCCTCAAACATACACACAAGTAGAGAATTGAATAATTTCCTAATTCATGAATTGCACAATTGAACTTTGGCAAGATAATCGAACGACAACTTGAGACAACTTGATTAAAATCTTACATACCTATCTTGTTTGAATGAATCAATTGCTTGATACAAGTTTTTTCTGTAACTCAACCAACTTGATGAATAAGGCAACAATTCAATTGTTGCCGTTTCGCTACATTAATTACCACCATCACCATCATCATATATTTATGAAGGATAAAGAATTTTATTTGCCGACCAAATTTTTGTTTGCGAATTTGGCAACCAAATCCATCGTATCATATCATTGGCGACAATGTCAATCAAATTCTTTTCGTACGTTTTGTTTTATTCGGTTTAGTCGCCATTTATCGACACCAAGTTGAATTCCAAGATTTTATATTATAAATTTAATTCCAATATAAAATACACAGTCATCATCATCATCATCATCAAAATTTTCATCTTTATAGCAATAGCGAAAAAAAATCTTGATTCTTTGAATTCTTCTCTTTTCTTTTTCGATTTGAAATGAATATATCAGCATCGTCAGCGACTTGATGGTGGGCGTGAAGCGTTTATTTGAATGAGAATGTGTATGAAATCATTATCATCACGAAAAAAATTGAATTGAATTGAATTGTTCTGCATATAAAATGTAAATTCTTTATTCTAGTTATTATTATGACGATAATTATAATAATAATTATAAAAATAGCAACAAAGCCAAAACGATTTTTGCAGATGATGATATTGAATGGATATGCAAATTTTTTTTTCATTTTTTACATTTCGAAAAAATATAAAAAAGCTGAACAAAATGAAGGTCAATTCTTTTATCATTTCTCATGCTTGATGTTGAGTTTAGATGTTACGAAGAACATTGCGACAACAATCAAAAACAAAGGAATTTCGAATACAAAACAAATGTTCTCATCATTGTGTTCATAGAAGACGTAACCGATCAGATATCATCAGATTTTACCACAGGCATTGAATGAGCCTTTATGATGGATTATTCAATTCATGGTTACACACACACACACCTAACCACATGTAGATAGAAGAAAAGAATCGAAACAGATAGTGTTAAAATTAGATTACAAAAAGCAATTAGCTATAGCTAAAAGAAAAAATTCGTTCATTTTACATCAATTTGTCACACACACACACAAATGTATCCAATTCATTCTCAATTCTCTGTTGTGGCCTTGATATACAGAATCGCTTCATTTTTTAAACTAAACGAAAATGATATCATATCATGTGACAGACGGACAAGGAATCCGGGTTTCGAAGTCAAAATTTATTAGGTTAAATGAAAAAAAAGAACAAAAATAGACAGCCAAAAAGAATCAAAACTAATGACTATAATTCAATTCAATTCAATCAATCCACTGGATACAATGAAATTGAAAAATGAATTTCAATCACAATAATAGATGGCACTGTTGTCGACCGATTCCCAACAAATCAATCATGCTTGGTTCAAAGATTCTTTGTTTGGCAAATCAAATTCCTCATCTGACAAATGTTCGACGACATTATCGCCGTGTTGTCGTAACTGGAATCGGCCTGATATCTCCATTAGGCATCGGTGTCCAAAAATCATGGACAAATTTAGTGTCTGGTGAATCAGGTGTTCGAAAAGTGAAAAACCTGGATGGATATCCAGATGATATTCCATGTCGAATTGCCGCTTACATTCCCGACATCGATGAATGTCTGGCTGATACATTTACGAAACATCAACTACGAACATATTCTCGATCCAGTTTATACACATTGATTGCTGTACGTGAAGCGTTACATTCGTCTGGTTGGTCTGGACCAAAAGATGAACAAGAAGCTCAAAGATGTGGTGTGGCTATCGGTACCGGTATGGTTAATTTCGAAGACGTAATCGAAGCTGGTGATCGTTTACGACAAAATGGTTACAGCCGCGTTAGTCCACATTTTATAACGAAAATTCTTTTGAATATACCGGCCGGTTTTGTCAGTATGGAATTGGGATTTCGTGGTCCAAATCATACGGTATCGACTGCATGTACAACCGGTGCACATGCCGTTGGCGATGCAGCCAATTTTATTCGATTGAATCATGCCGATATAATGTTGGCAGGTGGAGTTGAATCGCCCATACACCCGCTATCACTTGCATCATTTTGTCGTATTCGAGCACTATGCACCCGACACAATGATCAACCGGAACGAGCATCACGGCCGTTCGATCGTGATCGCTGTGGTTTTGTTATGGGTGAATCGGCCGCTATTCTGATGCTGGAAGAATTACAACATGCTCGTGCTCGTCAAGCTCAAATTTTTGGTGAAATTCTAGGTTATGGTCTCTCTGCCGATGCACATCATGTGACAGCACCAAGTCAAGATGGCCGTGGTGCTCGACATTCGATGCTGAATGCTTTGAACAACGCCCAAATTGATGCCAATAAAATTGGTCATATCAATTGCCATGCAACATCGACACCGCTTGGTGATCAAATCGAATTGATGGCCATCAAACAATTATTTGAGCAGACGCTAAAATCGCTAATAATAACATCAACGAAAGGATCAACCGGACATTTACTTGGGGCATCGGGTTCTGCCGAAGCTATTTTCACGCTCCTTGCTTGTTATCATGGGCAAATTCCACCGACACTCAATTTGGACAACCCTATTGACGATGAAGTTAGAATAGCGAGAAATGAATGTCTGGAATGGAATGATGATCAACGAATTGCATTGACCAATTCATTTGGTTTTGGTGGTACAAACGCTACCTTGGCCATTTCAAATTATATTCAATGTTGAATGATTCTCTCGTTATCAATCAGCCAATAAATTCAATGATTGTGATCGTCGATATGTAAAACGTTTAATAAAGTCTTTCGTAATCGGTTCATGCATATTAAAATTGATTCATTCACGTTTTTCTTTGGCAGTTCCACGCTTTTCAAACCATTCATCACTTTTATCCGCTGCCATTGCTTCCTCCAATAGATCATTGCCTTTCGGATCGACTTTTGATAATTGTTCGAAACCTTTTTGGCCAACAAAACAAATTTCATGACCATCTGGATCGGCAAGGATGACTACCTCAACGGTTGCTTTACCCGGTGTATCGAGACTGATTAATCTTGTCAGAATAGTTTCTTTATTGGCATCCATTCGTTCCTGTATTTCGGGTAATTCCGATTCAGGACATGCAAATGCAATTCGTCCATAAGCTTGTTCATGACGTACCGGTTGATTACCGGTTGTCAGTACCATTTCCAAACGGGCGTCTTTATCACCGAAAGATGCGATAAAACTTTTTTCATTTCCTTCCAATAAATTCATGCCCAACAATCCATGCCAATAATTTTTAGATTTCACAGTGTCTGTTGTGGATAACGACACTTTGGTTATCGATGATCGATCATGATCAGGATTGAATACTTCAAACAGGTAACCATCTGGTGAATTGAGAACGATACATTCAGGATTTTTGTGCATGAATACAACGTCTTTTTGTTTGTTGACATTTTCATACGCTGATTTGGATTCGATGCGAATCGATTGCAAATCATTGCCCAATTTATAATTGCCAATACCATAATTATAGGTCAATTCAAGCACAAAATGTTCATCTTCCGGCCCGTATCCGATCATTGTTTTACTCCATTTCCCATCATATGGTCCATTGCATTGTGCTTCACACATTTCATGGAATTCTTCGTGGCGAAGTACCTTAAACATAATGATAACAATCAATTGAATGGTAAAACAAATGATAATCATCAATACAAACTGGATACCTTCATGCCGAGTAAATCACGGAAAAATTGAACATTTTTTGCACGATTACCAATCTTGAGAACATAATGCAGAGCCCGACGGGTCATTTTGCAGAGATGTAAATTAAAATTCAGATTCAGAATTAAAATTGGAATGATGATGATATTGTATGGTTTCATCAACAGAACGATCAAATGTTTTGGTAAATTTTACCATTTCCACTATTTCAATCTTATCATGTCTTTATAGCCGTTTATAATGGTTTTTTATTTTAATTTTGTATCAACTGTTTTTGCGGGAAAAATTTTAATCAACTTTGATGATAATCAATAATTAATTCGAAATATTGACGAAATAAATAAAAATTTAATGATTTAATGATTTCCATTTAATTTTTTTCGTCGTCGTTGTCGTTGGTCGTGAAAGATGATGATGTTGACCTTGAAATGGCAATCTAAATTTAATTACAAACGTCAATGAACAGATCAAATCTATATAATAGAATAGAACGTGATTGAGGGAGATAGTGGAGAAAAATTGTGCTTCGCTGTCTTATCAATCAATCAATCAATCAGCTAATCAATAAATTATAAAATTGTGAACAAAATTTATTATCAACTCACACTTGATGCAAAAAAAAAAAAAGAAGAAACCTGGACGATAGTCACTTCTTCGGAAATGAAAGATGGAATGGTTAAAAGTGATATTGATGTTGACAGCTTCCAAGTGTTCAAGTGTTTAATTTTTTTTTTATTTTTAGTTTCTTCAATCACCAATCACCACCACCTTTCCATCATGATGATGATGATGCATTATGAAGAATATTAATTCATCAACATCACCAGCATTGATGTGTGATAAGATCACATAATCATTATAGGAATAATTTGTGAAAATTTTTATTTTTCTTTGCAAAATAAATCCAGTTCTTCATGTGACAACGGAATTTTTCGAATCAAAAATGAGGCTGCAAGCCATATATAAATTGCATTCATGATTCGAAGAGTCAACAAGTTTAACTCAATTTATCTCAATTGGATTCGGATTTCGTCGGAAAAAATGTCGATACAATCTCTACGATCATCGTTGATTACAGTGGCAATCACTGGAATTATTTTCATGTTACAAATTCAATTGTCGATCACTGGAAATGTTGGACAAAAAAATATAAATCAAACCAACATCTGTAATAAGAAACAAGTGGATAAATGTGCCATATCGTTGGTACCATTGACCGATCCAGAATTATTGCAAAGACCACCAAAAACATTGGCCGATTTGGATCATTGGTGTCGAAAATTCAAACGATCCGAAAAGTGTGTTCGGCAATATTCCGATCAATGTCTGGCAAGTGAATCACGACGTACATTATCCATAGTGTTGTATAGTATATCTAAAACATTGCGACGTTATTGTGGCCAAACAAAACGCAAACAAGAATTGCTCAATCTATCCCATTGTCTTGATAACGATTTGACAAATGTTTCAAAGGTTTTATTCGAACTATCAGGCGATATGCATGCAATACGTACGATCGAACCGGCTAACATGCGTATTCCACTTTGCTGTTGGTAAGATTTCTTTCAAACAAAATATAATAACAAAATATAACAAAATAACAAAATAACAAAATAACCTGCTCAACTTATCTTTAATGATCTATTAGTGGCTATCAACGACGAAAAGAGGTGATGATAAATTTATTGGAACATAAATGTTCAACTTTTGTGGAAATGATGGAAACAATGTTACAAGGATTTACGGGGGATCTATTCAATTATGTTTGTGGCGATTATACCGAAGACTCGGATAAATGTCAATACATTATCGATAAAATTAAACCATGGACCAAACCATTAGAATGGAAAAGTTTTATCCTTCCAGTCGTACAGATTGTCGAAAGTCTTTAAAATGTAAACATGATGATTATTTATATTGTGAAAAAATAAAAAAAAATTCTCAGAAAAAAAGATGGAGAAGTACTATTTTTTTTCTAAAAGGGAAAAATTGTTTCCCAGATCAAAAATTGATAATGAATTTACATTGACGCAAGCAGATAGAGACAAACTTGTGATTGAATTCAATAATGGATACAGGTTTTCTATTCAAGTGCATAATGAATGATAAATTATTCTCCACATCATTCTCTTTACAGTTCATCTCATCTCATTTATATATAAGGAAACGAGAGATGAGTGCTTCTATATTTCATGTCCCATTTTGTGAATATTCTGATGACCATGGCAATCTATTATCGTTTTGTAGCTGTTATCGCTATTACCATTATTTCTATATCGATAATAGATGGACAAACAAATAAGAAACTATCATCATCATCATCATCATTGAATAAGAAAAAGGGTTCATGCGATTCCGAACGTGTGGATAAATGTGCAATCGCAATGGTGCCATTGACCGATCCAGAATTGTTGGAGAACCCACCCAGAAATATGAGCCAAATGAATTATTGGTGTCGAAAGTTTAAACAATCAATAGAATGTGTACGGCAGTATTCACAACAATGTTTACAATCTGAATCACGTCGTGTATTTTCAATCATGTCATACAGTATTTCGAAAATGGCTAAACGCTACTGTGGCAGCGTAAGGGCTAAAAAGGATCTACTTGAATTCCTTAAATGTGCTGGTAACGATTTACGTAAGTATGCTCAACCATTATTTGATCTATCCGGTGATTTACATTCCATACCGACAATCAAACCGGCCAATCTACGTATCCCATTGTCATGTTGGTAAGTGCAATCGATATGTAAATGAATGATCGGATGATCGTCATCATTAATTCATGTGAATATTTCACCATTTTCAATGATTATCATCATAATTATGATGATGATGATGATGATATATAGCGCATATCAACGACGAAAAGAATCGACATTGTCCTTGATCGATATTAAATGCAGTAATCATATTGAAACGATTGAAAACATATTACAATCAGCAACTGGTGATGTAATAAAACTTGGATGCACTGAATATACAGATGATTCAGATAAATGTGATACAATAATCGGACGATTACCGAAATGGAACAAGCCGCTCGAATGGAAAAGTTTCATCATACCTTCTGTTAAAATAGTGGATAGTCTTCACTAAGCATGAATGAATGCATGGTGAAAATAATAATAAAAAAAAACTTTGTTTCCAATAAATATTCATTCTTTTGTTTGTGTATTCCGAAAATGTGCGTCATAATCACCAATGGCATTGTGGATTTCCTTTCGAAAATCAATGAATCAATGAAAGTGGTGAGCTGTCTTGTGTGTTTGTGTGTGTGTTTGTTATTACCCCGACTAACCACTCTTTCCGTTGGTCAGTCCGCATCTCAAAATCTATAAAAGGCAATGGTCATGGCTACATTTTGTTTTGGACATAATTTTTTGTTGTTCAAGTTGACGAGATATATCATTTTTACATTTGTTATGTTAACATTAATGTTATCCTCGGCTATCATTGTAGCCGTGCTCAGGATAGATGCAGCAACATATGATTGTGATCACAAAAAAGCTGATCAATGTTCATTGAATCTGATGCCGATAACTAATTCGGAAATTATTCGACGTCCGCCTAAAACGATTGCCCAGTTTAATGTTTATTGTGGTAAGATTCGCCGATATGAACGATGTACCAGGAAATTTGCTGAAAATTGTTTGCAAAAAGAATCGAAACAAACGTTATCCATTCTTATGTACGGCATTAGTCGTGTGAATAAACGTTATTGTACGAAAGAAGCGAGAAAAAAAGCACTTATCGATCTTATCCAATGTTCTGGTCCAATAAATTTTCGTCATTATGGAGATCTACTTAGAAATGCATCAGCAGACTTGCATGCAATTCGTGAATATCCGGATGCTAAACTTCGTATTCCGATGGCTTGTTGGTAATAGATTGATTCATTTGATGAATTTAGTCGAATTTCTCATTCTCATTGATTCTTTAGCCTTTATAGTCAATATACGACTCAAACATTGGAACACGTTGATAAAACCTGTCCAAAATATCGGCAAGAAGTTGATTCCATAATACGAGGCTACAGTGGGGATTCATTCAATTTTTTATGTGGTGATTATGCAGATGAATCTGATAAATGTGATCCGATCATCGAAAAGACACCCAAATGGGATGGAGCAGTGAAATGGAAAAGTATGATCATACCCATGGTTCAAGTGATTGATAGTCTCCATTAAGTGCAAGTAAATTGTCAATCACTCACCAAGTTTTTTTCTTATTATCTGATCATCTAAATCATTCAATCATGTACAATTTTGTTACAAGTAATGATTAACAATTCACTGATTGATAAACTTTTTATTTGTTACCAATATGGCCCTACGGTTGAATACCACTGTGAATGAATGTGAAAGGATGTGATCCACTCTCTCTGGCATATCGAATATCATTGGTTAACTTACTCAATTTTGCTTTGTAATCCGATGCACAATGATGTTGGATAAGAATCGAATTTGAAAATAAAACAATGGATTCTCTCGACACGGAATGACAGACAGACAGACAGACAGACAGAAAGAAAGAAAGAAAAAAGATCAACATTCCTAGATTAGGCAACCAGATACGCAAAAAGATGATGTGGGCGATGATAGGTTTTCAATTTGTCTTGAGCTCAAATATTCTATGTGTGTGTGTGTGTATATGCGTGAGTTAAGATTCTATTTTTAATTTTATTTTCAAAAATGAAAATAAATATCATAACCATTTTTAAGAGTTCGAGTAGGGGCGGATCGATCAACACACACACGCCAAAATCCTTTGGATGATGATCAGTAACATCGTGGTAATCGTCATCATCAGTACCTATTCGATTTAGATATTTGAAGCGATCGAATCGAATTCTAACAAACAGATATCGGTTATTATTCAATTGCTCTATATGTGTGTGTGTGGCCATCATTCAATGTGATCTACGTTTTCTGTATATCTGTGTGTTTGGCTCATATTCATGTTTGGATCGAAATTCTCATCCATTTGTGTGTGTGTGTGTGCAATGGATCTGTGTTTACATCAATTTCGAACAAAGCCATTAAATTCGAATCAAAGATAGGGTGTGTGTAAGAGAAAGAAAAAACAATGAATGAAATGAACTGTGAGACAACAAGAAAGTGCAAACAACCACAACAATCAATTGAGCAATAACAATCGACTCTAGTTGTTTTGATTGTTGTTATTTATAGAAATCAAACCGTTTCTCGATTTCGATGATGAACATGTGCTCGTTTTTGATCCAAGCATAGCATCGACATTCTTCATTGTAAAATTGTTCACGGCCACAAAATTGTTCTCCACTTACAGTCGAAATCACGTATCATCGATGGCTGTTGTGGTGGTTGTTGTCAACCATCAACCATAATGAACGATTGATCATTATTTAAAAAAACAACAACAACAATGGTCAAACGATCCACAAATCGTGCATCAGCTGCTGGCTGTGGACCGATCGCTGCGGCCGGTAATTCCGGTGTCGGTTCAACAACCGGTAGTCAACGTGGGGCGGCTGCTAGCACTACATGTGGTAAATGTTGTTATTATTTCCGTCAGGTTGTCACTTTTCTATTCTCGCATATTGGTCTCTGTACGTTGCTCTTGGGCTATGCTCTTGTCGGTGCGTTTACGTTTCAGGCATTAGAATCGGTTCACGAAAAAGAACAACGTATTGAGATGCGGAAATCACGTGATCTACTCATACAAAAATTATCGAATCTGACCAATGAATCGATCATTCTTCGATTCGACAATTGGACCCGAAGAGCCGAAGATATTCTTATCGAATTCGAAAAAGGATTCCTACACGCTGTCAAATACAAAGGTTACGATGGCTATGAAGAATTGAACAAAACCAATTCCCAATGGTCATTCTCTGGTGCACTTCTCTACTCGATTATAGTTATCACCACCATTGGCTATGGTAATGTGGCTCCTAGAACAGGTAAGTAGTCCATTGTTATGTCATTGTTATCGATAAATTGATGTGATTGATTTACCTGTATGTCTAGAATGGGGAAAGGTGGTTACCATCCTGTACGCTATAATTGGGATTCCCTTGATGCTATTCTGTCTATCCAACATAGGTCACATGATGGCCCGTTCGTTTAAATTTATCTACTGGAAATGTTGTTGCTATCTTTGTGTCAAGCCTAAAAAAGAACGTCGACGGCGGCGTCAACGTCAGATACAAAAACATCGACGTCGTCGTGCTCGACAACAACAACAGCATGCTACCATCCATGAGACCGTTATGGCCATGAATCCATTGTTATTATCGAATGGACCAAACTATCTGGTTGGGCCACAGCAATCATTGTTACAACAACGAATTAGCCGCTCACGATCCTCACAACGATCTGACGGTCGCCAGAGTGAAAAATGTTCCATGCTCAGGAATCAGCAACCACAAGAATCGTTGGCTGCAACTGAAACTCACAATTCATTGTCGAATACATTGCAACTACCAGAACGCACGATGCTTTCTCGATCACTATCGGCTCGTTATCACAATGAATTACGTGCTAGAAAATCACGTGCAGGTAAATTGGCTCAATCATCCAAGTTAGTTCCGGTTCGAAAGACGACCGTCAATATGCCACCAGTCATATGCAATCAGTATGCTTCGTATAGCGATGAACGTTTAGATCGAGCGGTACTAGCGTCCAATTCAATGTCCAAAAGGCCTAGTGTGTTTCGATCCAGTTCAATGGGTGAGTAAGAAATGGCTTTTCCATCAAACTGACCACTTTTTCACATTTTTCTTCTTGACTATAATGACAGCCGACAGCGGTACAATGGCAAGATGCCGTCAACAGCAACAACTCAATGCACAGGTTCGTTTTGGTCAAAAACAACGGCCTACTTCCTTGCAATCACCACAGCCATCCTCATCCATCAGACAATCAACTTCATCATCTAATCTGATGACATCATCCTATCAACAGCCAACACAACAACGATCAATACCATCGTCAGACATGATGATGTTGATGCAAATGAACCATCATATGAGCACCACCACCACCACCACATTCCAGCCTACAGGCCAATTGTATAGTTCACACCCGAGGCCATCCCTTTTACCGATGGACATATCGGATCCAAGTGAGGATAAATCACATGATGGATCACACAATGATCTCGATTCTGACATTGACAACGAAAACAAAGAGATTCAGGAGAAAAATATACCGATTACAGTATGTTTAGCTTTGGTCATAAGCTATATCTGTGGTGGTGCATGGTTCTTTTCCACATCGGAAGAATGGTCTTTTCTTGACGCATCATACTTTTGTTTCATCACATTGTCGACAATCGGCTTTGGCGATCTAGTACCAGGCCGAACTGTTCTGTCGACACACGAAGATGGTCAAATGACATTGGCCATATGTGCTCTGTATCTGCTGTTTGGTATGGCATTGTTGGCCATGTCGCTTAACCTAGTAAAAGAGAAAGTGCTCGAAACAGTACGTATTGTGGGCGAAAGAATCGGCATTCTAGTTAGCGATGATGATGATGATGATGATGCTGATGACGACATAGATTATGATAGTGAATTGGAACTACCATAAACATGGCACTTTGCACCCATGGCTACTAATGGATGATTGATTGATTGTCCTGTGTGTTTGCTTATTGCCATTGAAAAGTGGAAAATGATAAAAGAAATCATTAGCAATTTAGCTGTCAAAAGTTCAAGTCGAAAATAATGTCAAGGCGATCGTCTACGATATCCGATTCATCTACTTCGGGCATTTCGATCAATTCCTCATCATTGTCATCGTCATCATCTTCATCATCATCATCAACACAATGTTCAAAGCCTCCACCCATATTCGTGATTTATCAACCAGCACAGCGTTTGGAGCCCTGTCCACGGCGACATCATAATTTGGATACAAAACGTTTGACATTTCGGCAGAATGTACATCTTGCTCGATTACATTACCTTCGACAGAACAATGTATGGCGTCTTATGTTCATTGGCTGTTGTGTTCCATTCTTTTTCATCACTTCGAACAAAGTATGGATTGAATATGTCAGACACAAGACTGTGGTGAACATGGAATTCCTCACACCCACTTTGGTCAATATTCCATCCATTACATTGTGTGTTCGACTGTAAGTTATATATAGTATATAGTATAGTATTTCGTTTTCATTATAGTTGAGTAATATCAAGTCAATCTTTTAATCATTATTTAGCAAATTGAATGGTTTTGATGAAAATATGGATTATTTTCTGGACACTGATCTAAACTTGCATCATCAAAATCACAATGGTTCACTAACGATTAATTCGCTTGCTTTGTCACAAGTAGTAGAACAATGTAAACTCTTTTCCAACACTATTATTATTGTCAACGAATCGATGCCTGTCTTTGATTGTGAATCGATCGCACCGGTTGTCACCAGTTTCCAATATGGTCACAAATGTTTCACCTATTTTTCCGACATTTATGGCCATTTAAGTCGATTGCCGTTGGATAAACGGCCATTTTTAGAATATGACATGTTTCCTTCTGTTCAAATCATTTTGTCACCACAGCTGATGCGTAAAAAGAATGGAACCAAATTTTCCTTTGTCATGGATCACATCGACAAGAATCGAAGCAATGCATCGTCTCTGTTCGCCATGATACATGATAATAAAAATTTACCTTCCATGCTGGAGAACAGTATCCGTTTTGTGCTGCCCGATAATAGTATGGCTATTTTTTATGGCGAAAAAATCGAACAACTTAAACCATCTCCATTCGATACAAATTGCTTCGAAGGCTATGATTATACATTGGACGACCAATTAGTCAATTGGAATGGTCAACTAGCTCCCTTACCAAACGGATTTCGTTCATCAGGCGAATGTTTTGTTCATTGTTTATCTGGACATCTGAATGAAGAATGCATCAATTATTACTCTCTACTCACTGATCAATGGATCCGTCGTTGGTTACAATACAATCATACTCGAATGATGCCTTTTTGTTCGCTCAAACATATGGCTTGTCAACATTTTGGCTACTGGAAACAATTGGACGATTGCACGCGAAAATGTCGTCCATCTTGTCTACGCCGATGGTTCACGATGACCAAAGTGAATAGCGAACCATACAATCAAACATCAATAACTTTGTTCCGTTCAAATGAACCATCCCAATTGATTGAACATGTGGAAGCAACGTCTTTGGAAACATTTCTTGGCAATATCGGTGGTCATCTACATGTATGGCTAGGCATATCGGTAGTTGAAATATTCAACTACATTATCCGTGTCATACGTCTTCGGCAATTTAGTGGAATACTATGCTGTCTTTACATATTGTTTAAACGATCAAGAAATCCATGACTACTAATGGATTGATTGTTGTTTCTGTGTTTGTGTTTGATGGACCATCTGTCCAATGATGATTGTGCCATTTTCAATTGATTTATGCAATAATAAATATGGTCCATTTCCAATAAAATGTCTCATAGTTATTCTGATTTCCGAAACAAACAGACATATGCAGAAATATGATTTTTATTAGGAGAGACAAATGCAATGCTTTCACTGGTTTTGCAATCAAACGAACCAATGGTGAAACATTGATATGGGCTGTGATCTTAACCATCACATCGGTCGTATGTCTGCTGTTCATGGCAATCATTGCCAAACAGTATTATAAATATGAAACCACCATATCGATCTACAATGAACAACCGGATGTCCTGAATGAATTGCCCGCCATCACTATTTGTGCAGCCAATGTTTTCACTCCTAGACAACTAGCAGGTATATGTTCAGTTTGTATCATTGACTGTCACTCCCTTCATTTATCCGATAGCACTATTTCCTGAGTTTAACGAAACTTATGCTCGATTCTTGGCCAAAAAACGAAACAACCATTTGCCCAATCAACAAGAAATCATTGAAAACCAGAAAGCATTCGATAGATTCGAATCGAAAGCGTTCGAGGATTACACCGCCTACGAGGTGATAGTAGAGAAAAGTGTTCAAATCGAAGAAATTGTAGCCGGTTGTAAAGTATATCCGGTTAGCATTCGAAACATGTTTGACAGTGTCACTCTGGTCGAGGATCCATTATCGATCGATGGCATAGAATGTTCCAACTTACAGGAATACATGCCTAGTGTCTATGAAGGTCAAAAGTGTTTTACCTATTTTAGCTCTATGCACGACATGAAAGAAAAATGGCTTCAATACATACCACCAATTGCCGATGTAGAACGTTTAGTCTTCGAACAATGTGTCAATGATTCATTGTCATGTCATTGGCCAACTCGTCAATCAAATCGAACATGGAATCATTGTCTTCGGGACAATTTTGCAATCTTTTATGACCTACAAACGATGATCAAGATTGATATCCGTATGGATATCGATACACTTCACTTTCTTTCGGAAAAAGCCATCAAACTGACTGGTAAGATTTGCATTTGATGATCTTATCCTCTTGATCAAATAGTATCATCATTATCACATTGTTTCAGTCCATTCGTCAGATACGTTGATCAATAAACGTAAATACAAATATCTACATGTGACCGGACCATATTTGTATGAAGTTGTCTTCACACGACGAATGTCCATGTTAATGGATCGACCGTATCGACCATTCTGCAGCCATTACGGTAAACATAGCGAGGATCCAAAGTTGCAAGTATTTCATACGAACGAGGAATGTCGTAATTATTGCATCAAGAATCATATCTCACAAATGGCTCATTCATGTCAAAGTTACTATAACGTATTGTCTGCTTCGGCTGTTTTCGAAGAATCGTTACGCCGCGAACATATCTGCCCACATGACCAACAGAACATTAGTCTGTATCTGGTGGCCAAACAAAGCTGCGAGGCCGTTTGTCCAGAAGAGTGTCATCAATCTATTTATGAAATATCCGGTTATCGGTCATTCAGTCGTGGACTGTTTGATTGTGAGTATCTGGCAAATTGATGATTTATTTCATTCACTAATCTCTTATACACACGCTGATTGACACAGGTACCGATGAAATGATCTACGAGCAACAACAGATAACAAACTGCTTCGCTCAAGTCTACATACGACCTTCGACAGAACCGTTCCAACTTATACAACATCGTCCTGCCATTTCGTATGAGGAAGTGATTGGTGCCATAGGTGGTAATATTGGCATGTGGCTTGGAATGTCTATCTTTTCGATCATCTCGTTGTCCGTTTCATGTTTGCAACGATGTTTGGTCAAAATGGTCTACGGCCAACATCGTGGTTAAACATACACACATCTGTGGAAAAAACGAGCCATTACGTCAACACAAATCAACGGAAATACAGTTCAAACATGCAAAATGAAAAAACAATGATTGAGTTGTCATCATGGCCAATTTAATCGATGATAATTTCCTCTTCATCATTAATTAAAATTGGTGCCAGTCTGATTAAATATTTCGCTGTAAAACTTGAATCGAATCCAAATATCGATCTTGGTTAGCCATCTTCTTCTCAACTGGTTGCCAAGATCAAGAAGCAGATGCTTTAAGGTTCTATTTTTAGAAAGATCATAATAATCAATCAACAGCCATGAGTGTGTGTGTGTTTGTGTGTATTACATGTATGTTTTTCTATTTACCACTATAACGGACCTTCAACAAGCTCGAATGGATGGAGAGATTTACGTGCAATCTGTAAAAATGATCATGACTGACTGACTGACTGACTAACTCGTCTTGACTGCCACACACACACACACACACACATATAAACATTGATACTGATGTAATGTTTTTTTTGTTGATAATTCATGGTTGATTCAATCGATTTGATGATCCAGATTGCCTCATTAGTTGACTCGAATGGCAAATATGTAGAGCAATTACATCAGCTGACTGGTTGGTTAATTGGTTAGTTGGAATTTTTTCTTGTCCTGTTCTACTTTTTTTCAAACATTTTACGATCGAGGGTCGATCATCGATGATGAATACGACGAATCTCTGGCGTCACTAGAAAAATCAGTCATATATAAAGGCAGGACGCATTATAGCAACCGCTGTAAATGATGTTGGCAATTCGTTTTACAAACATGGCCCACACGACAACCGTTGTATCAGACAAACATCATAATGCCTTTGGTGGAATGCCGATTCGAATGATCATCATAGTGATATTGATGACATCAATAACAACACCTGTCATCGATGCTTGTTCATGTTTGATGCCCGATGAACCACAATATTGCAGCACTGACTTTTTCGCTCTTCTCCACATAACCGGTAAGTATGAGGGCGTAGTCTGTCTGTATTCTGAATTAATTAACTAATGCGATTCATTTGACAGATGAAAAATCGAATGAACAATCAATGAGTGTGGATTATCATTTTGAGCCTATCAGTGTCATAAGTGACGAGCAACGATTGTTGACCACATACAAGTCACTACATACGTATGGATCATCGGCTGCTTGTGGTGTGAAACTGAAACCTGGAGAACGATATTTGATTGGCGGTAATGTCGACCGGTACCATGGTCGATTAGTGTTGGATCTATGTCGATCATATGTAGAACCATACGTAAGAGGATTGGCCGTCATGACTAAAGATTTCCATAGTCTGTTGCAACATTGTCGTTCATCAGATAAAACTGCATCGGTCATTGATAACGTAGTTGCCGTCGATAGAGAAACTGAATCAATCACAACTGATCCAACAACATTTGTCACAAATCATCAGCTGGAACGAGAAGGAAAACCCATCATTAGGTTCCCTTTATTGGGCCTAACCGAAGATGATATTCGCCGATTACCACCACGACGACAACGACGACAACAACAACGGAAAAGTCATCGTGAACCATGACAAAAGCATTACAATTGAAATAGCTGTGCCAACTCAACAAACATTCTTTTATTTTTCTTTGGTATTCATATTTATATTCACAATGGTTAATCATTTCTGTGGTCATTACAATGAAAATTAATTGAGTTTTGAGCTAGCCTATCAGAGAGTTGTTGAGACAAACGACGTTGACCTAGTTTTCATTGTGGTTCATTGTGACTAATATCTCTATCCCCCTTCCTTCGATCGATCGATCGATTGATCGATCGATTCATCTCGATAATGATAATGTTGCTGACGTATGTCAAATAAAAACGTGATAGGCGATGTTCCAAGCAAGCAGTGACGTGCATTGAATATTGGAAATATATTGGTCATATATTTTTTGTTTGTTTGAATTTCACATGACAAATTAAAGTGTGAAGGGTAGACATAGACATTCTCCCCACATTTCATCATCAATTGGTTTAAAGAAACTGGGCAAATTTTTGTAACGTTGATTGTTTGCTTGCTATCGAACAGGTATCATCGGTATATAGCAACAAGGATAGTGTATCGTAAAATCGATCTCTTTGCTGTATCGATTCAAATTGTGTGCATTCTCCCACACGAACAGCCATTTCGTATAAATTGATCATTTCTTTGGTTTGTTGCACCTCTATTTGTTGTTCATCGATTCGACATTGTTCTTGATCGGTTTGTGGATGCTTAAACACTTGAGCGAATGCCAAATTGGCCAAACGAACTGATGATATATCACCGGTAGTTGTTTTTGTCCAATGATGATGGTTGTGATGATTGAATCGTATGAACACCGAATTGGCTGATAATCGGCCATGAAAGATTAGGTTCTCATGTAACCGCAGTAAAGTATTCGACACAGATCGTAATATGAATCGGGTTGATTCGAATGGAATGAGAGAGACAGGCCGAAAAGATTTTGATTGACTTGAATAATTGGGCAACATGTTGTCCTTGTGACGTAATAGATATTCGTCCAGAGTTTCATCTGGACGATCCATGAATACATAGAATACGTTCGGTACTCGACAACAGATTGAATACATTGGAACAAGACCGTAATGAGCATTATGTTTGACCAGATCAAATTCTTTGATCAATTGATTGCGAATTCGATGCTGAGCATTAGCGGATAGAGAACCAGATGTAGAGCTAATGTTGACATATTTGACCAATATCCGACTCAATTGTTTTAATGGCCGATACTGATCATAATGATGGAAGAATTTAGCAGCCACTTGAAATCGTTGCATCGAGAATGTATCCTCACATTCGGCTTCATAATAATAACCAAGTTCAGCGCTCGAATGTTGATGTGGACTGAATACAATGTCCATGACCATGAAAAAAGCTCGATCCTCTTCTGGTATGTTTGATGCCAATCGAGCTGATGTTGGAGCCATACCGATCAATTGAGAATGAGATCGGTTGTTGTGGCCAAAAAAAGGCAATAAAATCAATCGATTCTCAGCTCTTAGTTCGAAATTGAATTTAGAACAAATATTAGTACAAACAATGGTGGTGAGAAGGGGACACACTGATGTAACAGCAGCAGCAGCAGCAGTACACAATGTTCGAAACAGTGGAGAATGTTTTGTTGTTTTTTTTTCACAGAAATTTGTCACCATTTGAAAAGGAACAAACGCCATAAATCATCGATCACCAATTACAAGTACAAAATATATCACAAAAAAACCTTGATTGACTGGAATGGCAGCAACAATTCAACATGACACGATCATCAGGACTGGCCAATTTGGATCCAGTATATAAATATGGCTACACTACAGCATCCATACGTTTTGACAAAATGTTCGTCAACGACGATAATGTTTGCAATAAACAGCCACCATCATCCTTGGCCAGCCAAAATATCGACAATGGCCATTGGGATGCAAACAACAATGCAGTTGATTCTTCTAAATCCAATACCCAAGTGATAGTCGTATGGCGTAACGTTTTCATCATGATCTTTTTTCACGTGTTTGCCATATATGCATTTATTTCGACCAAGACCAAATTTCAGACAATTTGGTGGGCATGGACTGTCGGTCAATTCAGTTCGATCGGTGTTTTGGCCGGTGCTCACCGATTATGGTCACATCGATCATACAAAGCCAAATGGCCTTTGCGTCTAGTTCTGATGGTGTCACAGACAACAGCATTGCAAAACGATCTCTACGAATGGGTTCGCGATCATCGAGTTCATCACAAATATTCGGAAACGGATGCTGACCCACACAATTCTCGTCGAGGCTTTTTTTTCGCCCATATGGGCTGGCTACTATGCCGTAAACATCCCGAAGTGAAAACAAAAGGTGCTCTCGTGGACATGTCGGACGTATGGGCAGATCCGATTGTTCGATTCCAGCGTCGATTCTATATGCCGTTAGTCTTATTGTTTTGGGGATTCATACCTGTCATTGTACCCATTTATTGCTGGCAGGAAGATATATTTATTGCGCTGTCCTTGAACCTGTTCCGTTATTTGGCCTCCTTACATCATACCTGGTTGGTTAATTCAGCTGCTCACATCTATGGCAATAGGTTTTATGACCGCAAGATTCGGCCTCGAGAAAACAAATTGGTCGCTTATCTAACGCATGGTGAGGGCTACCACAACTATCATCATGTCTTCCCTTGGGATTATTCAGCTAGCGAATATGGTTGGCTTCACAATTACAACATGACCACATTATTCATCGATTGTTGCGCCTGGTTCGGTTTGGCATATGATCGACGTATCGTTACGAAATCGGTTATCGAGGATAGAATTAGTCGTACAGGTGAACCACTTGGACAACTCGACGCCGAACAGCAACAACGTAAACCTCGATCAGCGATCATAGACACTGCATTTGGCTTGGCTTTGGCGTTTTGGGCGGTTATTTTACAATTTTCAATTCAATATCTACGTTGTTGTTGATCATATAACGTTCATCTGTCAATCATATATAGCATCATAACGTTGACAACCCGATCATTAAATCAAACATGATCATCGAGACATCCTATCCATCCACGTTCAACCCAATCACGAAATTGTTTTGAACATCCGTGTACAAGTGTAATGTTGTATGTGATGACCACTTGTTGTTTAGATATAAATACAGATGTCTTTCTCACATCAGATCAGGTTTTTTCTATCTTTTTTTGTATGCGTTCATTCATATATAGTTCATAGTTAATCCAATAGCCATCGAATTGATTAGAATCAATGGCGACCAACAAACTGTTTATCGTAACTGAAGAATTTCGTGATGAAGATTTCGATCGACCGGATGTGCCCGACTGGTTTCGACATCAGATGACTGACAACGGGAAAGGTGTTGCGAATGGTTTTGAGAAAGATGAACCAACTAATAAACCATATAAGACGATAATCGTATGGCGTAACGTAATCGCTATGACTGTATTGCATTTGGCCGCTTTGTACGGAATTCATTTAGCAATATGGAATGCTCGTCGCAAAACGATTGCTTGGTCATGTCTAATGGCAGTGGTCGGTGGATTGGGCGTATTGGCCGGTTCGCATAGACTTTGGACACATCGATCGTACAAAGCTCGATGGCCGTTACGGTTATTGCTCATGATGGCCCAGACAATCGCTCTACAGAATGACATTTACGAATGGGTTCGCGACCATCGAGTTCATCACAAATTTTCCGACACAGATGCCGATCCTCATAATTCGCGTCGAGGTTTCTTTTTTTCACACATGGGCTGGTTGTTGTGTCGTAAACATCCCGAGGTAAAAGCTAAAGGTGCTCTTATCGATATGTCGGACGTATGGGCAGATCCTATTGTTCGATTCCAGCGTCGATTCTACATTCCGTTAGTCATTTTGTTATGGGGTATATTTCCGGTTTGGGTACCCGTTCATTACTGGAACGAAAACCTAGAGGTTTCTATTATGGCAAACGCTCTTCGTTATGTGATGCTATTACATCAGGCTTGGTCAGTCAATTCGGCAGCCCATCTTTTTGGCTATCGATTCTATGAGCGATCGATTGAACCGCGAGAGAACTACTGGGTAGTCTACCTGAGTTTAGGCGAAGGATATCACAACTATCATCACACCTTTCCTTGGGACTATTCTGCCAGCGAACATGGATGGAAACACAATTTCAATGTAACTACAGCTTTCATTGATCTTGCGGCTTGGCTTGGTTTGGCATATGATCGTAGAATTGTATCTCGAAAAGTGATCGAACAACGTTTGGAACGAACTGGTGATAGACAACAGCCACTTGGAGCCATGATGGATAAACAGCGGAAGCCTGTTTCCTTCCTGTTTGACTTAGTGTCCGGTATTCTTGTTTCGACGGCATTAATTTTCCTTATTCTCATCTTAAGGTATATTTTACGCTGATGACAAACTGATTTATTGTTACTGACTTCCTTGTGATCATTAAATCATAACTCACACACATATGCACACACACTTGATTGTCAAATAAAGGAAAAACTAGCCAAATTGACAAATTTGAGTTATGATCGATTGTTCTACTTGTGTAATATATATTTGCTTTGCTCATTTTCCTCTCATAATGGCTACCTGTGCTGCAAATAACAAATGAGAATGGGCTATAACTAATTGGCAATTCAGTCAGGACCAATTTGTCCGCTTTGCTATATCTATTTAATGGTCGCAGATAGCAATTAGTACCGTTAAATTTGACTGTTATTATGTTCGAATAGAAAAAGAGAAACCGAAGCGAAACAAATGGGTAGAAAAGGTTTCTGTCAAAGATTATCCACAAGCAACCCAATTCATAACATGTTCAGGTGTCAATTCGAACAGATCAGCAAAAGATGGCTCAACAACCACACCAAGACTGTAGCAAAAATAGTAATGCATTCATTGTGAGTGAAAGATTCGATGATCAAGATCTAAGACGACCAGATGTACCCGATTGGTACGTCCAACGATACCGAAAATCCAACTTGGACGGTAATGAAAAGGAAATCGACAACAAAGATGAACAGCATCGACATGTGAAGACGGGAAGCAGTTTCAAAGCACCGATTGTATGGCGTAACGTTTTTGCTATGATCGTATTGCATACATTGGGAGTTTATGGATTCTATGTAGGCCTACGGCATGCACGGTGGCAATCACTCATATGGTCATGGTTCGTAAGTGCAATTGGATCGTTTGGAGTGTTGGCAGGAGCACATCGATTATGGACACATCGGTCCTACAAAGCACATTGGTCACTTCGTGTCGTACTCATGATTCTTCATACAGTTTGTCTTCAGGCAAGTATTTTTTGGATATCTTGATGATTTTCAATTGTAAACGAAATTCCTACTAAATAGAACGATCTCTACGAATGGGTTCGTGATCATCGAACGCATCACAAATATTCAGAAACGGATGCCGATCCTCACAACTCACGTCGAGGATTTTTTTTCGCACATATGGGCTGGTTGTTGTGTCGTAAACATCCAGAGGTGAAAGCAAAAGGTCGCTTGATCGATATGTCGGATGTATGGGCAGACCCTATTGTTCGATTTCAACGTCGATTCTATATCCCGTTAACTTTACTGTTTTGGGGTGTCGTACCTGTCATGATTCCGGTCTATTATTGGAACGAAGACTTTTGGCTTGCTGTTATGGGTAATTTTTTCCGTTATGTTTTGTCACTACATCACACCTGGACTGTCAACTCATGGGCCCATATGTATGGCTATCAATTCTATGATCGTTCGATGAAATCGCGGGACAACTATTGGGTCGCTTATCTGACCTATGGCGAGGGCTACCACAATTACCATCACGTCTTTCCTTGGGATTATTCGGCTAGCGAACATGGTTGGCGTAATTGTTTCAACATGGCCACTGCATTCATAGATTTATGTGCTTGGCTTGGATTCGCCTATGATCGTCGTATCGTATCACGAACATTGATTCAGCAACGAGTAAAAAGATGTGGTGATCATCTCGGCATTACAACCACAATGGTCGACAAACAACGTAGACCAGTATGGATAATAATCGAATATGGATTGGGAATGTTGGCCACTACTTGGCCATTGATAATTTTTCTTCTATTAAGATTGCTCATTCATCACCAATCATGTTAAATGCAAAGAAATTATCAATTAAATAATGCCCACCATAGCCAACATAAAACTGGCAGTGACTTGATCTATTGATTACAAGGTAAAACCATGTTTATTAACGAATTAAAATATCTGGTCAAATTGATCATTATTCATTACTAAATTGACTTTGAATCAAGATTACTGAATGCATGTGTATGTTGATAATGTCTATATAGAATATGGTTCAGTCTATATAGATGGGAGATGTGTTGTTGTTTGTCATTGTCTGGCAATGTACACTGTATAGCTAAGGCAAACATTTGCAGGCATATTGTTGTTCAACTAACTATATTGAAGTTGTTGTTGGCTTGATTCCATCATTTTCACATGTATGCCCGTAGTGTGTGTTTGTTGGTGAGCAAAAGATAGATATACGAGCTCATTAACCGTCCGTTCGTACGTCCGAACACAACATTCTCATTACATATTGTTTATCAATCGTTGTTTCCGATCCGACCGATCAGCAGCAGATCATTGGTTTGTACCATATTTCCATCAGTGGTCCATTAGAGAAAAGATCATTTGAAGAACAGTCTCAAGAAATCTGGTGAGTCTTTGGACTTTGTCAAACACCTGAACGTTGATCTGGTTGAGTTTTGCTTCATCATATTGATGAATGGTCTTGCATTGTTTTTGAAAACTAATCGATCGATCGATAAGCAATGAAAACAGTTTTTGCTCTATGAAATCAATCCTATGATGATATTCGAGTCAGGAAACAAGTGTATCGCTTTGTTGTCATTTGTTAACATGACAGTGTTCATTGCTCAACACACACCGATTTCGAATCATTTAAAAACCCGAAATTTCGTCGTAATTTGACATTGTCTGATTCAGTTGAATTCATTACATTCATCTCTTTCTCTTTCTGCTTGATAGACTCGTCATATCGCACAATGTTTCGTTCAGCATTGAGAATCGGTTGGATCGGATTGAGCCGTGGTCAGCAGCAGCAGAAGAATAGTAAGGCGGCCGTGATGGTGATCCAAAGTATGTATTCGGTTCATGTACAATTCATTGTTAATTATGTGATTTATTATCTTGCACACAGGTCGCTGGATAGCAGAAACTCGACTTGAATCGAATGCTTCCGTATTGGCCAGCTACAGATCGTTGAAACAACCGGCTGATGCTGTCATTGCCGAATACATCTGGATCGATGGTTCTGGAGAGAATGTTCGAAGCAAAGGACGAACGTTGAATTTCGTTCCAAAAAGCGTACAGGAACTGCCTCGTTGGAACTTTGATGGTAGTTCCACCGGCCAATCGGTGGGCGAAAATTCTGATGTCTATTTGAAACCTGTACGAATTTATCCCGACCCCATGCGTCAAGGTCAAAATATTCTGGTATTATGCGAGACAATCAACTATGACAACACGCCACATGTAACCAACAAACGCCACACCTGTGTTCAAGCTATGGACAAAGCTGCAGTTGAAGAACCTACATTCGGCCTTGAACAAGAATATTCGTTGCTAGACGGAAACGAACCGAACAAAATGTTTGGCTGGCCAACCGGTGGATTTCCCGCTCCTCAGGGGCCATACTATTGTGGAGTAGGTGCAGGCAAAGCATTTGGTCGAGATGTTATTGAAGCACATTATCGAGCGTGTCTCTATTCGAACATTGAAATCAGTGGTGTGAACGCTGAAGTGATGGCTTCTCAATGGGAGTTTCAGGTTGGCCCCACCATTGGTGTACGTGCAGCCGATGACCTTTGGATAGCCCGTTACCTTCTACATAGAATTGCTGAAGATTTTAACATTGGCATAACATTCGATCCAAAACCGATGAAAGGTGATTGGAATGGCGCTGGTTGTCATGCAAATTTCTCAACAATCGCTATGTCATCAAAAGGGGGTATGAAAGTGATCGAGGCAGCCATGCAAAAATTGGCCAAAAATCATCACAAGCACATCATTCAATACGATCCGAAAGGCGGTTTGGACAACACCCGACGATTGACGGGTAAACACGAGACATCGTCAATGGAAAAATTTAGCTATGGTGTGGCCAATCGAGGAGCTTCGGTGCGAATTCCACGTAGCGTTTCCGATAAAGGTTACGGTTATCTTGAAGATCGCCGGCCAGCATCAAACATGGACCCTTATGTAGTGTGTGAATTATTGGTACGAACCATATGTCTAGACGAGTGAATTATTACACTTGTCCCTTTAGGCTTTAATCATATTGCTAGCTTTTTATTAACCGAATTGATGTTCAATTGTTTGGCCAACCGTTCGCTAATTGGACGGCGTTCCTTTTTGTTTTGTTTGATGAATTTTTAATTAAAATTTCAATTCATTTCAACATTGTTGTTGTTTTGTTGGTTGTTTGTTCACAGTTTGGTGCGAATCGACTTGGTCATTACATTCATCGAACAGAAATAGATTCCATCATTTCAAAGTCCCTGACCAAATTGGCTATAAAAAGCAATGGATGTTTGTATTGTTATCAATTGCCAAATGACGATGATTCGATTTACGACATATCTGCTGATATTGCTCTCTCTTGAAATCACACTGATCATCCAAGCTATGCCTTGGTTTGACAATTCCCCTTGGCAGCATCATTTTCAAGTTGAACAACAATCGTCTGGCCCAAAATGTTGCCCGATGCTTGAATCACATCCTATGCGAAATGAACAACCCAAAATTCTACTGCCCATCCTGGACATTGTGGTCAAAAAAGCTCGATCCATACAACAAATGTTTCTTGCCCCATTCACAGGCTGATTCACATGTTTCTTGTACAATCATACAAACAGTCAAGTTTATAAATCAAAATTGCCACTATATTTGTATACAATCATTCATCATTGAAAATTATAGTTACCAAGGCAACTTGTAACTTACTTTGTTGGCGTTGTTTATTTCCATATCCATTCGTTCCTCAGTTGAATTGATTGGCGAATTGAACGAATATTTTTTCACACATTTTCACTTATAAATATTTCGTAGCACAATTACAACTATGTTTCTCTACACGTGTTTGAACCAGATTTCACAGTAAAATAAAGCATCGTCATTCAACTAATTTCTCTCTGGCTTTGTCATCATTTACCGACCAAAACATTGTTGTTGAGAATGCCTCATTATTGTTAATGTATTAGTCATGATTGCTCATTATTGTCAATTTCAAGTTTTTATCTCTCTATTTTTACCAATAATTACGCTACTTTATCAATATTTTCATTAGTACAAATTCCAATAATACATCAATCAATCAATGTTTATTCAGAATTTCAAAATACAAAACAAAGACGAAAAAAATTCAATTATAATGAAGAGAAAAACCCATAGATCAATTATAACAAGGAGAATAATTAATGAAAAAAAAGAAAAAAAATACAAAGTTTGACAGTGAGTGTTTGAATTCGTGTTTCGATATTGTTTGTTTGTTTGTTTTTGTTCACAAAATAATAATAATAATAATTTTATATTTTACAAGCAAAATATCACATTTTTTTATAAATTGGCAAGATGTCGTAGATGAAGTAGTAGTTGAATTTGCAAATTGATTCATCGATTCTTCTAATGAATCGAAATTTGATTCAAATTGAGCTTGTGTTGTTGTCTCACTTGGCTTTTTGAACATCAACATTTCCCATTTTTATTGCGATAACAATATACTAAACACGAATTGAACGAAGAACAAAAACCGGTCATCGATGGCCTTGTTGTGGTGCAGAAATGTAGAAATAATGAATTTGAGAATTGAGATGACTGAAAAAAAAGAAAGAACTTTTTTTGAATTCTGAGAAAAGTGAAATCATTTTTTCATTTTTTTTTTTTTTTTTTTTGGTTTTTGATGAGGATGTAATCAATCAACTTGAGTTTTTATTTTTATTTTGGCCATCACAATTTCAATGAATGTTAATTGAAATCTGAATCGGCTGGGATTAGATATCAATATCGAATTGCGGCTGTTCATCACGATGATGATGTTTTTTAGCGTGATTTTTAACAACAATTTTGGAACTATTTTTAATATTTTTCGGTTCAAGTGCTTCATATTTAGGATTATGTGCCGTGGGTTCAATATTGGTTACGCCGGGTATGAATGCCATAGTTGGTGGTGAACGTGCTAATGGACTATTCTTTAGATTCATTAGAAAATTTCGTTCATAAATGATTCGTGTGCCTATTTTTTACATAAAGAAAAAATTTCCAACGAAAATTGATTAATGATTATTATTGAAAAAACATTTAGCAATCATTATCATCATCATCATTATTAACGTCAGCCATGACATGTGATTTTTCAATTGATTTTATCATCACTCCAAAAAATGGACTGTTACTTTTTTTTAATCATTCTTTCACCTTTGTCATATTACATACAATCATCATAATCATATATCACCATAATCTATCTCTTTTCTCAAAAATAATAATCATCGTTACTATGGCTATGACAATCATCATCGATGTTGTCGTAGTTGTTGCTATACCCCATGGCCGACATCATCAGCATCAGAAAAGAATGATTAAAAAAGTCACATGTTTTTCTCCATCCTCCATTGCCTTCATATTTTTCCATCTCTTTTAGCGACAGCAGAAATGAGGGAATGAAAAAGAGAAATTGTAACTTGTTGAAATAAAGAAAATACTGAACGATCACATGTTGTACAATGGTAATTTGTATGCAGAAAAATAAGTGTACGTTTTTATAACAAAAAAAAAATACAAATACAAATACAAAAACGTTGTTGTCGACTACGACTGAAATGGATGGTGATGATCACAAAATAAATAAGTTTGATGCCATCATTTTTCGAGTGTCTGTGTATTTGTCTTTTACATTGTTTTCAACGATATCAAGCATGTGACTGATATTTGTATGGTTTGAAATGAAAATTCTAAATTTTTATGATAAATTCATGAATTTTTTGATTATTACTGACGAAATGATTAAGCTTGAATTGAAAAATATCATGTGAATCATTTATTGTTGTTGTCACACACACACACACAAACACAAGAGGACATTTGTTTGTTGTTTTTTTGCTTTTATCAAATCAAATTATGTTCAATCACGAATTTTTACTCGACAGTAGATTTATGAAAACAAAATTAATCTAATCTAATCTAATCTAATCTAATGAAATTAAATGGATAATCAAAATCAATTACTCACCACCAGGTGTTGTGGAATATAATGTACCACCGGGTGTTGATGAATATCGATCGGGTAATTCATTTGGATCATTCACAATATGACGACGTGATGCCGGTATTGCTTTTGTACCAACTTCTTTCATTGTTACAGCCTTTTTTTTGTTTTTAGGGTTCTGTTCCTACAGTGATTAAATAGACAAAAAAACAGTTGAAAAGGTTGAAATTATGATTTTATCTAAAGGAAATTATAAAACGACAAAAAAGTTTTATTTACCAGATATTTTTTCGGTCAACTAACAAAAATGAATCGATGAGGATGTATTTTATAAACCTATTGGGTGAGTACACTAAACCAGCAACGCCAAGATAAGCCAAATCAACACTAAAACGAAAAATGATGATTGTTGTTGTATAAGTTTTGTTTAAATAAAAACCATCAACAAGCAACAACAGATTTCGTTTTGATGATGATGCTTTTGTGCATTAACTATATCAAGCTATTGTGGTCGTAGTGGTGGTGATAATAATTATGAGATGTACGTGTGTATACACATTATAGATACAGATGCAATTCAACAATGAAATGGATTTCGATTGGCAAAAATGGAGAATCAATTTCCTTGACTTTCAACAACTACATTAATGCCGCCACCACCATCATCATTTAGTGTTGATGAAATTGATTTGAAATTTGATCAAAACGACGACGACGACGACAATGTTGTTGTCGTCATGATGTATGTAGATGCCAAATACAAAAACAGACAAATTCTTAAATACGAAATACAAGCTTATTGAATTCGATGATAAGCAAAGGGTATTGAATACTTTCATTTGAAACATATGACATCCAGTCATTTGAAATGCAATTACATTTTTGAAGGTTGAACCACCACCACCATCAAAATGATGATGAACAAGACTGTATTGCGCTGGATTATATCCAAATCCAGTTCTTTCAATCTCTCTGTTTTCAAACAACAATCTTGTCACATCATTAATCAGACGATTTTTTTTGGAAAAGAAATAAAAAAAAATCAGCCTGTAGCTCACAACAAGAACATGTGATGTGTGCACAAACTTATCATCTTCACAAATTAAATGTTAATGAAATGCATTAAAAGTTGAAAAATGATCATCGTACTTGTTGTATCTGGATGGCAGAATGTTTCGATTTTTTCGTTTAGTTTTCCTCTGTCATTACCATCATCATATGAGAACTGCAGGTAAGAGTAGTAGCTGTGGTATAGTTAGGTCGGCCAACCTTTTTGCACCCAAAAAAATGCAATCACGTATCGATCATCAACAAAATCAAAATCAAAATCAAAATCAAAAAAAACGTAAGAAATGTATTTGTTAGTCTTCCTGGAAAGACCAGCCAAATGATGATCATGTGATTATCGATATATGTTATGTGACCATGGTCTGGTCTCTCCCTCTCTCATTTCATCATCTGATTCTGTGATTATTTTTGAGTGATAATTTACAAAAAATCTTGTCGGCAGTGTGTGTGTGTGTGTATGCTGTTCAAAACAAACAAAAATATATATAAATCATCAAAATTTCAAATAGAAAAATAAAAAACGCCAAGGCGCCAACACAAATCACAAGTTCATCATCATCATCGAATGTTTAAATGTTTAATGTTTAATTTCATAATTATCAAAATCACACTAAAGTTTATAAAATTTTTTTTTTCATTTCAAATCTTTCAATTTCGAGAGGATCAAGGTCGAAGGGAAAGACATATTTTTGATGAGATGAGAAAGTAAAACATTACAAATTCATTTGATTTTTTTCATCATTGAATATTTGCCGTTGTTGTTCTTGATGGCTGTTGCTGTTGTTTTGAAGATGAATTAAATTGTTGTTGATGATGATAATGGACATGTCGAAGACTCGGTTGATGAGATGACAATGTTTCATCCTCGAAACTCATGTTGGCAAATGCTTGTTTTGTAGTTGATCCACCACAATTATTATTATTCGAATTCTTACGATTCGTTTTATCTTTACCACCAGAGTTATCGACCATTTTCACTAAAGAAAGTCTAGTGTTTGATGGAATCAATGTCGTATCCGAGGCATTTGTTGCTGTGATCATCATCGTCGTTGTCGTTGTTGTTGATTTAGGTTTTGATATCTGATCATTTACAACAACATTATCATCATCATCACCATCATCATCACGAACATCAGTCATGGCGTTGGTTGATCTTTTCTTCGCTGATTCTTTATCTTTCTTCTTTTTGTTTTTATCTTTTTTATTTTTCATTTTTTCTTTCTCTTTTTCTTTTTTATCCTTTTCCATTGGTTTATCATGTGGTGGTTTATCCTTGGATTTTTTATCCTTTTCTTTTGATTTCGATTCTTTGGATTTCTTATCACTTTTTTCCTAATCAAACATATTGATTAATTAATTTTCAAAAGAATTCATTATCAAATCACTTGGCTGTTTTACCTTTTTATCTTTTTTATTCTTTTTCTTGTTTGATAATGATGATGATTCTTTCGTTATTGATCGATCGCAATTATCGTCGAAATCACCATCCAATAATAGATCTTCACTTTCATTCGGATCCAATAGTCCATCAACTTCATCATCACTTTCATCAACTTCATATTTTTTAGCAACTTTAGATTTGATTTTTAAATTTGATCGTTGTAATTGATTACGGCTCAGTTTACCAGTAGTACTGGTGTTTAAACCAGTTGAAACCGATGATGTTGTTTGCTGTTGTTTAGATACAGTAGCAGCAGCAGCAGCTGTTGTTGTTGTTGTTATGATAGTTGTTGAATTTGTCACAGTTGATGATAGTGGTTTAGGTATTCCAACCTTATTGGCTATAGTTGCCACGGGTGGTGCTGGTATTAGTTGAGGAATTTTTATTATTTGGCCTTGTAATTTATTCGTTGACGATGGTGGTGTTTCAAATGGAACAGCACCGAATAAATCGGTTGTCGATCTACCGGGATTCGAATTAGTTGTATCATTATTTCCAATCAATATGGATGGTGATGAAATAGTATTCATTGTTGTTGTTGTTGCTGATTCCTGTATGATAGTCGAAAAGGGTAAATCTGAAAATGAATTCTCAAAACGATTTGTTGTTATGGTTTTTATGGCTGGAACTGAAATCGGTTCATTTCTATGTTCAAGCAAAGCGGCAGGGTCTATACTTGTTTCTTTTTGATGTTGAATAGTTTGATTCTAAAGAATTTATTTATTGATTCAAACATTAAAGATTGCAAATTGTTTTGATATTCAGTTATAACTTACAATTAGCTGTTTATCCGTAAATGGTATCGATCCAAAAAGATCTTTATTATTCATTTGATCAAACATAACCTGTGGAATGAGACTACGTTCAACTTCTTCATCAAGACGACGATCATTCTCTTCACTAGAATTATCGAATGAATGTTGATGATGATGGTGAACATTATTCAATGTATTGGTTGTTGTTGATGGTGATGGTGGTGATAATGATAGTGTCTCCAGATCGGAATGTGGAGCATGATGATGAGTAGTTAGAATCACATTGACCGGTTGTTGTGTGAATGTGGATGATGGTGGTGGTTGTGGTGATTGAATTGAATATTTGGAATCATTATTTGAATCAAATACTAAAGCTTGCTGTCCGACTATCGATAGATCATTGATTGAAATCAGTGATTTTACCGTTGAACATACGTTGGGCATAATATCGTCTTCATCTTCATCTTCTAATAATAATGGTCGATGACCTTCAACATGACCGATTAGATGATCAAGTGAATCGATATTTTTCTGTGTATCAGATCGAATAGAAGAATTTGATATGCTAGTTTCACCATCATCAATATTGTTTGATTGTTGTATCTGGCTACCGCTACTATTTGGATGGTGATGATGTGTAATCTGTATCCGAGAAATATTTAATCCACCGGCAGATTTGCATATTGTATTCGATTTTAAAACCGACGACGATGATTGTAATGACACTCGATGATGCGGGGAGTGATTTTTAACCAAACCATATTTAAATGATTCATTATGACTGTCATCATCACTAGCATCATGTTGACTTGCACATTGTTTTGGATCATTCAATAGATTTTTAGCATCTTGAAAACTAGAATCACCATCACGTGAATCAAGGGAATCATCATCGCCTTCATCATCATCCTCATCGTCAGATGATGAAGAAGTATCCGATTCATCGTCATCATCGGTATTCTGAAGATCTGATGCTGATCCTATGGATGAATTAACATCTTGAGGGAAAAAACATCCATTATTGCAATAACACGTGATTCATTGAAAATAAATTGAACTTACCGTCAACATTATCATTGATAATTTCATCATCATCGTCATCATCAATGTCCTCGACTAATGGTTTAGTCATATCACCAGTTGCTTCATAATCAATATGATGATGATTATTAATATTGGATGATAAAAGACCCATTCTTAATCCATGATCATTATCATCATCATCACCATCATCATTGTTATTAGTAATGTCATTTTTATCGTCACCAATGGAATGATGTCTATGATCATAATAATGATCATCATCTTCAGCTGTATCGGATGAGTAAAGTGGCATATAATTGGACGTTGTTGGTGGGCTACAACCACTGCCATTGGTACCGTCGTGTAATCCTCCTATTCGATTGGATGGTAAATATGTTGAAGAACAATAATATAAATTTAGATAATTTAATGCTAAACGATCCATGACAAATATAAGGAAAGTGAGTGGATTAAGTATGTGGATTATTGCATGAAATAAAGTTGGTCAATTTAATTGATGCAACAAGGTGTTCAGCGCAGCGTGGTTGGAAATGTAAAACAAAACAAAAGATGACATGCAATCTGATCGAAATAAAGCAATGGAAAAATTACAAGGAAAAAGAAGATTTCGATTTTTGACCATCACCAGATATAGAGAATAGTGTTAATAATAATCATTTATTATCAATCGTTAAACTTGTCTTGATTCATCTTTTTCACATAAAATAACAAGTTTTCAACTATTATATATATAGTAATGACACATAGAAATCCAAAAACAAAACTATTTTAAAGATTTCACAAACACACACACATGATCCAATTTCAAATTAATCAATCAATCAATAAAAATATTGAGCACATTTTTGATGGCCTCAATTTGTTTGTTCAATTCATGGATTAGAAAAGAAAGGAAACGTTTTTAAAAATAAGATTTTTTTTTTGGTTAAAAAGACAAAGCACTCAAAAGGCAAATTGCTTTTTTTCTGTTATTGATTTACAGTGATTAATTAATCAATTGAATGTTTGCCATTTTTGTTTAAGATCTATTTCATTACTATCATTTTTGTGGTTGTTATTGTTATTGTTATTGTTATTAATGTTGTTGTTGTTGTTGTTAGGTGTAGCAATTAATGGATTAGATTTATCACCATCATCATCATGAATAATACCTTGACTAGACGAGCTAATCGATTTGTTTGATATAATCTTTGATAATTGATCACCATTTGATGAACCGGGTCGTTGTTGTTGGCTATCAGTTTCATTATTATTAACAATCATAAATTCATTATTTGAACGGATTGTTATCATTACTGTGGATGATTTTTTTAATGTCGCTGTTACTTGCTGATCATCATTATTATTATCGGTAATAATAATTGATGTACAACCACCGCCGACGCTGCTAGAATTCTGTTGCTGTTGTTGTTGCTGCTGCTTTTCCAGATATTGTTTTAAATGTTCCTGATTTACTGGTACCTGATCGAATGGATTATCGGCCACTGTTTTTCGATAAATCGAATGAATCAAAACCATTAAAACGCAAACACATGCGATGTACTTACATTTCGAATCTTCTGTCAAACGTATACGATCAAATTCTTTACCAAATAATTGATCTTCAAATAAACATGATGACGAAGAAGTCGATGATGGTGCTGCTGCCTGTTGGCGGTTAAAATCTTGTTGTCCATCTGTATTATCTTCGAATGGATTCAATGATCGAATTCTTGCTGTTGTTGTTGGCGATGATTGTTGATGATCAGTAGTACAACAATCGGCAACAAATTCACTCGATGACCGATTACTATTGTTTGTTTGAATAGCAAACATTTTGCCACCACTACCAGCACCGACAATGGCAGATTGATTAAATGCACTACTATCACTCATATTACGACGATGATGTTGATGATAATTGGTTGTTGTTGTTGTTGTACCACTAGTATGTATGTTTGGCTCAACAATCGTCGATGCCGTATCAAGCAATGTTAAACTTTGGTTCCTAGTCGGTGGTGCCGGAATATTTGATGATGATGATGATGATGTATCCATTATGAATGGATTATTATTCATTGATAATTGCTGATGTTGTTGTTGTTGCTGCTGCTGCTGCTGCTGTTGTTGTATATGATGACGCTGATGTACGAATTGATCCAAATGTACATCATCATCATCCTTGATTAATATTGGATTTGATGATAGATTCATTGATTGTTTTTGTTGATCTAATAATTTACTTTTAGTGGTGTTGGTGGTGGCCGATGCAAATAATTGACTACCGGAAGAGAAACTATGCGAATTCGTAAGGCCACTAGTATGAGAATGACTACTACTACTACTACTACCACCACCACTATCTTTCACAGATAAATTCGTTGCGGATATCGTTGTTTCATTATGATGATTTGATGTCGATGATGATGATGATAATGGTGTTAGAGCACGTTGGAAAGCAACCGGTGATGTTGGCAACACCGAATTAATGTTAATGCTCGCTATTTGATAATGAAAATTGATGAAAAAAAAGTTGGCAAAATCAATAATAAACAACAAACCTTTTGGTCTTTGTCTTGATATAACAGTTGTTGTTTTTGATGTTGTCTTCTCAATTTCACCATGATGATGATTAGCAGCTTGTTGTTGTTGTTGTTGTTTCTGTTGATGATTACTAGTGCTATTTACAGCCGATAGATTAGTGGCTGACGTCAACATCGTTGTTGTTGATGATGAGGTCGATGAATTGCTAGTCATTGATTGATTAGTTCGATGATCATGGTTGGAAGAACGTTGATGTCGTATTTCACGGGATTGTTGTTCAGTTGGTGGTACACGTAGATTGGACCAAATTGGTTTTGAAATATTATTTCGATTCAATATTGGTGATTCTTGGCCAATAAGATTGAAGGCAAGATAAGCGACTTGATAAATATCTGGACGATCACCTGGATCCGGTGATAACATAAAAGCAATCAACGATGTTAATTGTTGAGAATAACGATCAACATATGAATCCGGTATGGTTAGCTGCGCATTCTGTATGGCTAATGTCGATTCCCCAAATGGCAGAGTAAAATAACACAGTTTATATACAAGGCAACCTAAAGCCCAAATATCAGCTTTAGTAGTAATTGGTCGTCCCGAATAAACATCCACCATTTCCGGTGATCGATATGCTAATGTTGTATAACGTTTGATTTCCTCCTCAATAGATAGGGCTGATTTTCGTCCACCATTATCACTTAATTGTAATGATTTAGTTGTAGCTGAACCAAAATCACAAAGCATATAATTGCCATCATCAGAAATGAGAATGTTTTCAATCTATCGATGATGAGAATGAGAAAATTACAATTAAATAAAGCATTAGATTAGATATATATATATATCAATCAATTACCTTTAGATCTCGATGTATGATTGGTGGATCATTATGATGCATTCGGCCAACAGCTTCACAAATATCACATAGAATACGGATAATTTCCATTTCAGTGAAACCAGTTTGTAGACGATCATTCATTAGATGCAATAATTGACCTTTACAATACTGCATAAGCATAAATATTTCATGCACCTCATTACCACAATAATTAACACATGATTCGACTAATTTCACGATATTCTTATGAGATCCCAATTTTCTCTGAAATAAAAAGATGCAATAAGTTATGGTTACAATATGTGAATGATAAATACTAACGGCAATATCAATTTCACATTTACAAATAGCCAAATCATGTTCATTGTTGACATATAGACGTTTCAATGCATAACGTATGCCATTATTAGCTTTGACCAAAAAAACCAATGAGAAACCCCCTTCAGCAATAATATCTTCGACCGTACATTGATATTGACCAACGACAAATATTTTACCTAAAAATGAACCACTTGATGAATGTAATATCGATGAAGATGCAGATGATGAGGATGATAATGATGATGAGGCTGATGGGGGCGGTGGTGGTGGTTCCGATTGTCGTTGATAATCACGTTGAAAGAATCGTTTCATTTTATTTTTTACGTACTGTTTTCGAATGGATATAAACGGAGATGGGGATACATTACAATCATATCACATCATTTTTTTTCTGAAAATGATGAGGCAGACACAAAATTGAAAACCTTGAAGATTTTCACAGGTAAAGGCAATATGTGTGAAAATGAAAATTTCATGCGTTCAATTCATTCTAATATTGTGTCGATGTGTTGGATTAGATTCGATTTGATCAATTTGATTTGATTGATTCGGAAAAATTTTAATCAACAAAAAAGCTAGGAAAATTTGCTGATGAAAATAATGATGATCAACGCCCTAATAGATGTCTATAGATGACAATATTTTTTTCTCTGTCGTTACAGAAAGTGTTATTATTTTTCAATCAATTTTTTTCGTTTCGATGTCACAAGTGTGAGTGTGTCTGTGTGCTCGACATTTTTGTTGTTGTTGTTGTTGGTTGCTGGTGGCGAAACGATAAAACAACACTGATGACGACAAAGATATTGGATTTCAATGATTAAAATTGAATTGGTTTTTTTCACTGTTTGTTTTATTTTTGGTTGCTATATTGTTGATTGATTGTTGGTGCTGTTGCTGGCGGTGGTGGTGGTGGTGGCAGCGTGGCTGTTGTTGTTGATGATGATAATGTCAAAATGTCGATCACTTTGGATGATGATGATGTGTTTATTGTCATCATCATCACATAAAAATTCATCCAAAAGACAAAGGAAATGAAAATGTCGTGCCCGTACAACACAAGCGACAAGGTGTTTGATGTTTACAATTTAATATTATTATAATTATGGATTATGGATATGGATTGGAAATTCAATTAAAAAATTGATATATGATATAGTCAGATGTGTCTCAATTTTTTCATATTTGATTTCTGGAAAATTAGCGAAAAAAATTTATAAAAAAGTGTTTGATTTACAATCAATTACCTTCAATAAATAAATAAAAGAACAGAAATTAAAAAATCAAATTTCATTCTTATGGTGGGGTATTACTTTCCCAAAAAAACACCTGGACATTCTCGTTGTAGTATGGTTTCACAATTATGGAAACAACAACATCGACAAATTGATCAATTGTTTGTTATCCACAATTTTTTGTTTGTTTGCATTCGTGAAATGAATGAATTTTTTTCTCATCATTTTCATTTATTCAAGGACAATATTCAATTGTTGGTCGATTAACACAATGTAACAACAATGGCTTGTCAAATACGATGTTTTTCGAATGAATGAATAAAATAAATAAATAAATCAGAAACACTAAAAACATCAGGGTTTGAATGACTGGAATTATTCAGGCACTCTTTTCCAATGATTTCAGGATGTTGATGTTGAAATGGATTCAGATCTAGATTGATCTAATCCATCCAGATTTGATTATCATCACTAGCACCACCAACAACACACGAACAATGGAAGTATGGCTCAACAAAATTTGCTTCTATGCCATTTCATCAATGGTAAATTGTGTGTTGATGATGTATTGTTTCATTGTCATCATTATTATTTTGTTCCAATATTTTTCTAGAGAGGATAATGTTTGTGTGAAGCAGCAGCATCAGTAAACAGTCGAGTATATACGTCACAATTTTTTTTTCATTTAATTACCTTGTATGCGCTAATAATGTCAATTTATGAAAACCATGTTTATACGAGAAAAGTAGTTCGGTTTTTATTCGGACAACAGAAAACAAATAATAATAAGATATATTTAAAATAAATGACATAAACCAAATGGTTAAAGATTTATTCGATTTATTCCGATGGAAAGGTTGTTGATAATTGAAAAGTCACGAAAGATAGAAATTCTCGTAATGAATTTTGGTATCATCACCATGTAACAAACGTAAAAGGACGTAATATGTGTCATATGAATAATGTTTGATGATAACACAATCTTTTTCGAGCCAATCTCCGGAAAACATTCTAGAATAGTACAATGAGGCAATTTTTAGAAAACATTTACTTGCCAATATACGATTATTGTCAATGACAAATTCAACATCATAACTGTCTTCGTTATTCAACAGGTGAATGAATGATACATCATTATTGCTGATCGAATCATGTTTATTTTCAGATGAATAAAATGTTGCCCTTAGACCAAATGTAAATGGCAATGGTAACAGAATGGATGATGCCGCGGCAAAAGATTTTGGTGCACCATTTATTTTTTTAGGTGAAGTCCATGGCATCCGATTGATTGAACCCCATGCATAATAGGATAATTCCGAATAAGCTAATTTTCAATGGGAATTTTCATAAACTCTGCATTTGGTAGAATGTAACCCGAACCACAGCAAAAAAGTTGACCATGATCATGATCGATGATCAATAGTAGAATAATCAAAACAAAAATAACTCCCAGAAAAATTTGTTTAGCATTGATGCCGCTCATCCATAAACCATGGATACCATTTTTTCAATAAATTTTTTTTACACGTCCATTATGAAAGAATTATTTATTATATCACGTGATCAACCTCATTGATGAATATTTTACGTGCATAAACAGAAATCAATCACATTCCACTTTCATTGATGTAGAAAAATACCGTGTAATTTTTTTTTGTAAATATAACGCACGTGTGTGTGTTGAATAAAAAAGTTTTGTCAAACAAACTTGAAATTAATTACAAAATTCATCATCATTGATTTAATTCAATCATTCATATCGATCACGTTTGAATTCGTGATCAACGTTTTTCGGTTATTATTCTGGAATTTGCCATATATCGTCAGGAATCCTATTGCCGAGATTATTACGATGGCTAAAAAGAATCGCAAACAACAACGTCGTGCTCATAACAAGAAATTGGCTCAAACAGCGTCAATAAAATCGAAACGAAATTCAGCTACTGCTGCTGTGGCAGCAGATAATAATGATGAAGCAATGATGGATTTATTAAGCGAAAAAATGGATGGTGTCACCACACAACCATCCACATCATCATCGTCATCAATGCAAGGTCATTCTGCTCAATTGAATAATCAACCATCCGGTCTACCGAACCTAGGTAATACATGTTATTTTAATTCAGTTATGCAAGTGATGGCACAAACCTATCCACTGCATCATTATCTACGTGAACGTTGTCAAACGGATTTTCGTTGGAATGCCCGTACATTCTACTGGAATGAATCGAAACAAGCATTCACAAGTGAATCGTTACATCTTTTGTTACCACCGCCAAATTCGTTGACAATCGATTTCTTACAATTACAGCAACAGATTTTCTCACGAAAGTAAGTAAAATGATTTGAATTTCTTTTTTATCTAACAAAATTATTTGAAAAAACAACCAGGTCAACAAATCCGAGATCATTGTTAAGTGATGTTCAACGTGAAAAACAACAATTTGAAGGTTATGCACAACAGGATGCTCAAGAATTACTCATAACATTGTTGGATGCATTGAAAAAATCTGAAATTCTTCGGCAAAAACATGCACTGCTGAAAGGACTAAGGATAGAGGATCGTCGTAATCCAACAGCAGAAGACTGTGAAAATGCTCAACGTTATAAGATAACAGCCAAACATAGCGTTATTGATTCAATATTTGGTGGCCAATTATTATCAATCATTCATTGTAATGAATGTGATTATCGTTCATTCACATTTGAATCATTCATCGATCTTGCTCTTTCGCTTGATACGACATTTCCACAGTCATCCTCGAAATCGGTATCAGAATCATCGAATACCATCGCCAAGAATAAACAACAACAATCAGCCAAAATGAAAAAAAAGAATAGGAAAAATAAAAACAATGATGATGATTATGATGATGATGATGATGATGATGAATGTGATGGTGATGTTGAAAGTTGTGATGAACAAACTGCCCAGAATCATGATGAAGAAGATAAATCATTGGTTGGAAGAAAAAAACGACGACAAGAGAAAAAGGCAGCTCGACGTGCTGAACGTAAACAGATGAAAATGAAAAATCAACAACATCAACAACAACAAAATCTTGATGATACTCAAACATCATGCAATGATCATGAAGAAAATCAAATACCTAATGGTGACATTACACCCTACCATAGTGATGATGAAAATTATATGGGCTGTGATGACGATGGAGACCAATGTCAAAATAGTGAGAAAATTAATAATGAAGAAATAGTACCATCAGGTGATATTTTATCCAACGTTGATGATGATGATGATGATGAGCTAAAGGAATCTTTGCCTATTCCAGCTGCTGATAATTGTCAACTTTCTTCATCATCATCAACAACGACGGCGAAAATTATTGATGATGAATTTCGCTACAAATTTCATTTGTTTGCACATCAACGTATGTGTCGAACAGATGATGATTATCAGAATATGGATCTCGGCGCATTGTTACGAAGTTTTATCAAAGAAGAAACACTTGATGGATCGAATAAATATCTTTGTGAAAATTGTTCCAAACGTAACGGCGGTCAGAAAATGTATTCAAAAGCCGTAAGATGTCAGCTAATTGCACTACCACCACCTGTGTTGATATTGCAATTGAAACGGTTCGAAGCATCTGGACTTGGTTTCAATAAAAATCGAATGATGCATAAATTGAACACGAAAATATCATTTCCATATAGATTATATTTATCACCATATACAAGTCGTATCTATGAATATTTCTCACGATTCTATGAACCGGAATGCGATCCACAGGATCTAAGCGATTGGAATGATCGACGATTAGAATATACATTGTACGGTGTAGTCATACATTCTGGTTCATTAAAATACGGCCATTATATGGCCTATGTTTGTGTACGGCCTGGTTCATTTGATGGCCATAATATTCGAAGATTTTTACATCTGAAACCATTTGTATCTGATATTGAACATATTATGCAATTTGTGTATGAAGATCTTGATCATAGAAATGAATCATCCAATGGAACTATAGAACATACGATTAATAATGATAATAATGATGATGATCCAATATCAACTGAATCGATTAGTAGCAATCGTGAATCGAGCAACAATAAACCAACCACCACTGCCGATAATGATGATGATGATGATGACAAGAATGAAAAGAATCGCAAATGGTATTTCATCAGTGATTCATCCGTATCATCGATTACATTGGAATCAGTACTAAGAGATGCAACAAGTCCATACATGTTATTCTATGAACGTACTAAGTAAATTTTAAATTTTTCAATCATCAATCCAATCAATCAATCGAAAAAGTGATACAAAGTTGACATGTGTGATTTTTTTGTCCAAAAATATATTCATGATTATATTAATAGTTCAATGTGTGTTTGTATTTTTCTAGTTTTTTTTTGGAAATGTGAATAAAATTATGATTTCAAAGTGAAATGTGGTTGTTTTTTGTTGTGTTCATTCAGTTGTGTGTGTATATATGTTTATATTTGTGAAACTGAATTTTCCTGTTGTTGCTGCTGTTGTTGAGATTGTTGGATCATTTGATAGATGGATTGAAATTGTGGATGATTATATAAGGCGCGAGAATTCGTAGTGCTGCTGGCTGTGGTTGAATTTACTTGTGGTGATTGTTGTTGTTGTTGTTGTTGATAGGCAACACGATGTGATTGTTGCTGCTGTTGTTGACCGGTAATTGTTTCTCGTATCTGTTGCTGTTGTTGTGGATTGGAAATAGTTTCGTTCATTACAATCGATTGATCAGATGAGGCCGAAGGCATCATTGTTTCCATAATGTTGGAATCCATCGTTTCACTACTTTCGTGCTGCAATGTTTGTTGGCCCGGTTTGACAATATCAGCCATCGGTATTGAATCCCATCCACCTAGGTCTTGATTAGATTCAACTTGTGATACGGTTGCCGATGATGGTTGTGGTGATGATATTGATCCAGTTCTAATTGGTTGATAATCTTGAATCGTTTGATATGGCTGTTGTGAAGAATACTGGTTGTTACTAGTTATTGTTGTTGGCTTTGGAAATATTACTCGACCAGGTTGACGATCGGTTTCGATCCAAAATTGTAAAGCTGAAGATTGTTGTGGTGAATGTACAGTACCGGTTAGTAGCCGATTTGTCGATGCCATTTCTGCTCCTGATGACCATACCGACTGACCACCATTAGCTGATTGTTGCTGGTTCGAGCTTTGAACCGGAACTTGTAGTGTTTGTGTTGGTTTTGGTATGGCCGAATTACCGTTATTTATCACTGATTGGGGTTGAGTGAAATAACTGTTTGATGTTGTCCCACTTCCAGCCAACGATGATGACAATCCGGGTGCATAAACGTGAAGAGGTTTTTGATGTTGAATTGTCGAACCATAATACTGTTGTTGTGGTTGTTCATCGATCATCTGTTCAGCAGGCTGTTGTGATTTTGTTTTGAACCATTGTAATGGCAATTGAATCTGACTTGGTGACACCGATAGCCAAGATAGTAAAGGAATTTTTAATGTACTTCCTGTGCCACTACTACTACTACTGCTGCTGCCACGTTGTTTGCTTGTTTTACTGATAATACCTTTGATTGATCCAACCTGGTAATTTTGTTGATGTTGCAGGGATGGATCCTGAAAATATGCCTCCAATATGATTGGCTGTTGTTGACTATTCAGTTTATTCACAGGTGATACATAAACCCAATTGTTGGCCGGGAGTTTTTGTTGTTGAACTGTCGATTGTGTTTGAGATGGCTGAATATTATTGGTCTGTGGTTCTTGTTGGCTATGCGAATGATGTTCAACCACGTTGGAAACTGGCTGAGTTGATGGCACTGGTTTCGGGATAATCAGATATTGATTTTGATCCAGATTTGGTGCCATATATTTTGTTGAAGATGTTGTCATCGTGGGCTGTTGTTGTTGTTGCTGCTGTCGTTGATGTTTGAATCGAGTTATGTATGAGAATCGCTTTGAATCTAACGAGTGTAACGAAATCGAATGAATTAATAGTAACAATGAACTTTTCCACTTACCAAAGAGATTGGCTGGATTGAATAGATAAGAACTAAGGGATGGCTGTTGTTCAGATGATGGTTGTTGAGAATATTGTTGTTGTAATTGTGGATCATTAGGAATGATCGAAACAGTTTGATCCAACGGAATTTGTTCTATCTGTTGTTGTTGTTGTTGTTGTTGTTGATGTGGCAGAAATAATTGTTCCTGCTGTTGGCTACTGCTGCTGCTATAGGTACCGGTTGAACCATCCAGATTAACATAACCATAATTTGATTGAGGAAGTTGTTGTGTTTGTAATGGCACAATATCCGAACCAAGTAGATTTGATTGTTGACCAATCAAACTAGATGATGATGATGATAACGCAGTTAGATCTGTTGTTTGTGAATCACCAGCAATGTATGGCCGTAATATAATTTCCGATAGTGGTCCCGTTTGTGTAGCAGGTGATACTGATGATGATTTACCGAATAATGCTGTAAATGGCCAGAAAAATCCATTCGAACTATTGGGCCAATATCCGGCCAATAATAATAATGTTATAAGAATTCGATATTGATACATTTCAAATTTGATGATCCAACGTGATCAACGTTCACCTTACAAATGACCAATGAAAAGATATTAGCAGTATTATTTAAACATGAAATAATTTTGAAATTTTCTCATACCATCTTCCCAGACATATTGACCGATCGACGACTATTCGGCGGCCCTAGATAAGATTTCGAAAGGAAAAAAGAAAAAAAATTCAATTTTGATGGCCAAGTGCAAGGTCATCGACAAGGTCATGGACATGGGTGCGTGTAAACCATTAGATAATGGTTACAGGTATGTATGGTGAATTAAATCAAAGTTTCAAAGTTATATTATATCAACAATTACATTGGCCAAAATGTAAAGTGATAATAAATCTGACTGGAACGAATTCTTCAGACTTGGACTGTCTAGTTTCGTTTGGGTTCTTTTTTCGGTTGTTGTTGTCGATGAAATTAGCCATTATCTTTTGCTTGACCTTTTTCCGATGGCCCTTGAGGCTAAATTACTTGGGTCGTCCTTGTCTTGGGTCAACCATGACGAAAATGGTCTATAATTATTCATTAACGGTCATTGACCATCACCAGTTTGCCTGTTGATATAATAATTCTTCTACACAATGTTGTGAACTTTGAATTATCTGGATGAACTTTCAATAATGAGATGACCATAGACGATGATTCTAAAATTGTAAATTTTTCCCATAATCGAAGCAAATGCCATAAATGAAAAAAAATGATGAAATAAATGGAAAAAGTTCATTATCATCACAAGTATAGAAAAATTCCAATCGTTTTGGTTTTGATTATCATTTCCTGGCTGATTTTGATTTGGCGAAAATTTAATGTTTCCATTGACGCATGCGTTCATTGACACAACAGGATTATAACACATGTGTTATGTTATGTTGTGTGAAGAGAATCATCATTGAAGGAAATAATAATTTCACTTTGGCTAAAAGTTATCTGTTTGCTTTTCTTTTATTTCTTGAACATTTTTCTAATCTTGTTATCAGATCTAACTAAATGGTAAGTTTAATGTTGTGAAAAGATTTTCAAAGTTCCTTGTAGATTTCCATTTGGATTTAAAATGGAATTGATTGTTTGATTGTCCGATAGGTTGGTGTTGTGTTTCTCCATTTCTCTCTATATATAGAGATTCGAAGTTTGCTCAATAACTAATTAAGATTATCAGCATTATAACCGCAACAATAATTTTTGTTATCTTTTATTCTGAATTCATTTATTTGTGTTTGATTCGAAAATCAATGATCAATGATTGATAATTATATTTTTTCAATATTTTTGATCCGATATCGATAGATGGCAGCTGCATTAGCCGGTCGTCGTTCATTAATGTCGAATCGTAAATGTATACATAACGATATAATAAGTGCTACAATGGCCACTACGGCTAATACTGCTAGATACCATAATCAAATTCGATCATTTCACAATCATCATCGGAACATTTCGTTTCATCAAAATGTACCACTACGTCAGCCATTACTAGTTAGTGGTGGCTCTTCTGCTGCAGTTATAAGACGTTGCTTTTATTCTCGATCGCCATTACTATCGTCTGAATCGTTATTGCAACAACGAAAAGGATCGACATTTTCTTTTATAACGACAACCAGATTGCCCGATTCAATCGTTAATCATTCGAAATTCAATTCATTAATTGGACATTGTTTCGTTCGACAGTTTTCTTCAACGACTAATAACGCTAATCAATCACAATCTAAAATGGCACTTCCTCGTGTTTTTTTCGATATTGCTGCCGATAATCAACCATTGGGTCGTATTGTCATTGAGGTATGTTTCACTTTTTGTCATTTCTTTAGATTTTTTTTTGTTTTCATAAATTGACTTGAATTCCATATATTAACCTATCCCCAATCCATGTTAACCTATTTTTTAATGTAAAAAGTTGCATTCCTAATTCTTTCGAATTATTTTGATTATTATTCACTAAGCTTATTTTTTTCTCGGAGATTGTTTCTCGAAAACGAAGAAATTATAGCTCTATATATCATCGGTTGCTTGCTTGTCATGACGTGATAAGCAGCATAACCGGCGAGGTGTGCGATTTGAGATTTTCTAAATCTCAACCATTAAATGATGATGCCATGTCGTGTTCACGCTGTCTTGTTCTCTTTGGCTTCAGCAACGTTGTAGCCAGTTTTTTTCTCTTTTCTGTCATATCGATTGATTGACAGGCATTGGTTGTCGATAGATGGCGCTTCTAGCCAATGGGTGTTTTTCATTTGAAATGAAAAAAAAAATTTATTTTTAGTAAAAATTTCAACTTTTTGATTTTATTTTCATTTCATTTTATTATTTATTATTAGCTCCGTAGTGATGTTGTGCCCAAAACAGCGGAAAATTTCCGTGCACTTTGCACTGGTGAAAAAGGATTTGGTTTTAAATCATCCTCATTTCATCGTATCATACCCAATTTTATGATCCAAGGCGGTGATTTCACTAACCATAATGGTACTGGTGGTAAATCCATCTATGGTAACAAATTTGCCGATGAAAATTTCACACTTCAACACACCGGACCTGGTATCATGTCCATGGCAAATGCCGGTATGTCATGAATGTTTGAATTGCTTTTTATCACATTTTACTAAACTAATTGAACCACTCCTCTGATTCAGGTCCAAACACCAATGGTTCACAGTTTTTCATTACAACCGTAAAGACTACCTGGTTGGATGGCAAACACGTTGTTTTTGGTTCGGTTGTCGAAGGAATGGATATTGTAAAAAAGGTGGAAAGCTATGGCTCACAATCGGGTAAACCATCCAAGAAAGTGACCATTGCTAATTGTGGTCAGCTTTAAAAACAGTGAAACCAGTTTTTCCAACTGACCAATCTTGATAATTACTTCTTTTCAAAACAATTCCGCACACAACCATTCACAGTTGAAACGGTCAGAATTACACACAACATTCTTACACATTTGTTATCACTTGTATCACACGAAAAAAAATTCAATTCCACACCGATAAGACACTAATTCAAAATTCCAAAATTTCCTAGTTCAGCTTTGCCATTATCTTTTCTTTGCTTTAATTTTCAAAATTGAAACAGTGAAAATTTAAATAATAATAATAATAAAAGGATTTAAAATTTAAAATAAAATCATATTGACATGTCATTCATGAACGGTGTGTGTGAATCATGTGATTCGACTCATAACAAACTTTTGATTATATATTGGCTTTATCATTCATGATGATTGTAGCAAATGAATGATGATGTTGCATTGCATCGGTGGTGAAAGATTTTTTTTTTGTTTTAAAAAACTTTATAGATTATAGAAATCTTATAAAATAGAGAATCCTATCTTGGTTCTGTGCATTTGTTGTTTGTCTATGTGGTGTTTCGTTTTTGGTAAATATTGTGTTACGTGATTAAACATAAATTTTATTTATTTTACAAGATTTTCTTTCCAACAGTTAAACAGTCCTATTTTTCATCAGTTTATACACATCATAATCGTTTTGTTTTTGTTGGAATAAATAAAATTTCATCCAGAAATCATGGCCGAAATTAAACAATGGTTCATGTCGATTCCTATCATCACAAGATATTGGTTTGGCCTTTCGATTGCAATGCCTGTTTTAGGTCGAATTGGCCTTTTAAATCCATACCACATGTTCATGACTAAAGATGCTTTATGGCGTTTAGAGGTATGTGATGATCATGTCACATTTTATTCAAATCTCATTTCATGTATCTTTTTTAAATATAGTTATGGCGGCCATTTACCGGAACATTTTACTACCCAATTGGTCCTGGTACTGGATTTCATTATCTAATCAATCTATATTTTCTTTATCAATATTCGAAAAATCTTGAAACAAATGAATTTGTGGGCAAACCAGCCGATTATCTTTTTATGCTCATATTTAATTGGTCAGCTTTGGTTGTAAGTTTTTTTGCAGATTTTTATTTGTATATTTGAAGAAATTTCCAATTTCACACCAAACATAGTTGATGGCCGTATTCATGAATATCTTTCTATTAATGGATCCATTAATATTGAGTGTCCTGTATGTTTGGTGTCAGCTGAATAAAGAAATGATTGTCTCGTTCTGGTTTGGCACCAGATTCAAGGCACAATTTTTGCCTTGGGTTTTGCTTGGATTCAATATGATTCTTGGTGGAGGGTAAGTGTGTTTTGATGAAAAACGTGATAATTTTTTCAAAAAAAAATTTCAATTTTAGAGGTTTCTTTGAAATTTTGGGCATCCTAACCGGTCATCTATATTATTACGTTAAATACGTCTATCCAAGAGATCAAGGTGGTGAATTGATAACAACACCGGCTATTCTTTATCGATTTCTACCCAATTACACACCATTACGATCCACTGGTTTTCTTTCGTTTCCGACCGCATCTTCGATTCGTAGCCAACGCAATACGGCTTCAAATGATTCATCTACATCATCATCTGGCCATAATTGGGGTGGACGTGGTCATGTTCTCGGTGGTAATTAATAGATTATCCCGCAAATTTTATCGGAAATTCCGATCAAACATTCGAAAATTACTCCGACAGCAGCGTACATAATTTCAAAATAAATTCCCATGTGAAACAACAAATTTGGCAAATTTTGTTCATATCACATTAACCAAAATTAATAATTACACACACACACACACATGCATAAAATCATGGCAATTGTTGATTTGAGAAAATTGATTTAAATGATTCATTTGTAAATACAGAAAAAAGAAAAAAAATTGAAATTTTGAAAATTTAAATGACATGTCATATATGAGCTACCCCAAATCAAATCGCTCATCATGAAAAAAATTGTCTGTGTAAACACAAAAAAAACCAGCTGCGCAGCTTCTGTCATTCATGAAAAATCATCACAATCGATTTAATTTCAATATAATAAAAATGTTGATCATTGTTTCGAGTTAGCAATTCGTTAATATTAGAGGGAATAATGTTTTAAAAAAATAAAATAAGTCAATATTTTCAATTGTGATAATAGTATTCATTATTCAATACGCACACTTCAATCATGTTTTTCGAATTTGAAACATCCAATCAACCAAAAGATTCTTCGAAATCTTTGACAAATTTAACCACGAAAAAATCACCCATTTCACCATTAGCCATTGATTCATCAACATCGCTTCTTACTAATCACATATCATCGTTACCGATAAGACATCGACGATATTCAATGCATTCATTCGTGGCAACAGGACAACAACAACAACAGCCAAATACATTAGGAACATTACGAGAAAATATTCCTACAAGTAGTAATTGTGATTTAGCTTTAATTACGAAAAAGAAATTGATGCTTCTGAGTGCTAATGGTTCGTCATCTGCATCATCATCATGCATTTCAAACGGGCCATTTTCGACAAAATTAAAATCGACTGAAGAAGGATTCATTGAACCGGATGTTAAATTGAATCAAACATTTACTAAGCGTAGTAATAGTGATCTAAGGAAAGAAGTTCTACTCGCTTCGATACAGCGATCATTGTCAGCTAGCAGTGAAGATTTGTTTGTAATGAATAAATCATTAAATTATGAATCCTCAATGAATGAAACAACAACCGATAGTTCAGATGATGATCCTATGGATGTTCGAGATCGATATTCAGATTGTCAACCACAAACAACATCAATGATGATGATGAACACTGATCGAACACTGGAATCATCATCAACATCGGTGGCTATCCCAATGTCAATAAACAATCAAAATAGCACACCTGGTGGTCGTCATAGTTCACAAGCCATTTATATGCCATCGGAAACACAAATCAATCGTAAGATTCATTTTTTCATTTGAATCTCTTTCTTATTTTGAATCATTTTAGAACGTTCGATGACAACATTTACATCGACTACATCGATGGCTGGAACGGTAAAAAACAATCATTCATCTATCAATCATCAGTCGAATAATCAAAATCAACAATCGAATAACATATCAATGTTGAGCGATATGGGAATAATGATGATAATGGGCAGTGGTGGTAACGCTGGTGGTAGCAGTTCATCATCATATTATAGTCGTTGTAATTCATCATTTTCATCGTCATCCCCATCATCATCAATGGCCAATATTTGTCAAACGGTACAATCATCACCATCACCAATGCGTACATCATTGATGAAAAAACGAATGTATTCTACATCACCATCGAAACCATATTCACCACCATTATCATTGAATCATCATCAAAATAATACTAATAAAGATCAATCAATGCCATTATCATCACCAGATTGGGAAAAAGCATTTAAAAGACTTAAGGTGATGCATTCAGCAGCATCTGCAGCAACCGTATCTGTTGATTTGAATAATGATCATCATCATCATCATCATCATCCACAACAGGAACAACTTAACGAATTGGCACAAGATTTCCATCGCCTTAAAACACCATTCACTTGATTCATTTGTTTGATTATTTCCATTTGTGTTTAAATCTATGCATGTATCAACAATCAATCATCAATAATTTATTTGCAAAATAATAAAATTTTAATTGTCGTGTACAAAAAGTTAGTCTCAATTCAATCACACTCATTTCATTGTGGTCAATGAAAAGACCACTGAGTGAAAAGTTAATTCTTTTGTTCCGTATGCAAATCAAGTTACAATCCATTGTGTGTGTGTGTGTTATATAAATATAAAAATTATTAAAATAGGGATAGGGATAACCAATCAATTCAAATTCATTCATTTCATTTTGCCAACTTTCAATTGTTAATTTGCCCATAACTATATGTAGGGCCATCTTTTATCGTTATGTTGTTGTTATTATGACAATTTTTTTTTCATCGACCTGCTGTAAGCGATTTAATCTCATACGGACTGGATAACGGAGCAAAATCTGGAAAATCAGCTGCTCGTGATTGATGATGACCATACGATGGTGATCGTCCTTCAGTTGTAGTGGTGCGGCGACTATCATAACGATGATGATGGTCTCTAGTCGAATGATGTTGTCTGCTGCTGTTCCAGTTATCACCTATTGGACTTGAAACTCGATAAGTGCTGCCATAAGAATCTTTGGGTAAACTTGAATAACGATCATCAAAAGCGGATGGTTGATGATCATAAGTTCGATGTGTGGATGATGATTTATCCAATTGTTCAATCTGATGATTATAAAATGATCGTGAACGTCCCACCGTCGGTTGGCTTGGTGGACTTGATTCCATTATTGGTCTATGAATAAATTCGGTGGATGGTGGACCAGATGGTGGCAGCATTGGCGATACAGCTCGATCTCGAATACTCTGCAAATTTTTTATCATTAAGAAACGAGCGATTAAACGTTGAACAGAACACTTACCTTTGTATGTTCAGCCGTTTTTTCACGGAATCGATCAAAATCACGTTTTACGTCAAATTTTTCTGCATCATTACGGAAAGACCGTTCAAAATCTTCTTCGAATGTTTTATCCTCAACAACGCGATCATTTTCTGTGGCGAATTTTGATGTTTTCACCCGTGCCTGTATAAATCCTTTATCATCGACATCACCTTGATAATAATATTTGGGTTTATTATCAATAAAACAATCATTATCATCCACATTGAATGATGATCGTAATGATGTTGATCCATGATGATCACAATCACAATCTGACATTGATGCCTGTGTAGATGCATCATCTTTTCTAGTTGTTTTTGTTATTGTCGTGTAATGAGGCCTCCCTGATTTTTTATTGCTTCCAGAACTTTTTAATGAACGCATTTTATCCGACAATCGATATACTTCAGATGTTTCAATTATATCATCATCACCTGTATGATGATGATGGTGGTGGTTTTTGTTTCTATTTGAAAAAGAAAATTTTACCAATAAATTTGTTATTAGCAAATGAAAGAAAACATTACTTTTTCGATGAAGATTTACGATCTTTTGACATGCTCAATGAACTATTTGTGCGTATCGATCGATGATCATCATTGTGATGGCCATGATGATTGTATTCAAGTTGTCGTTGATGGGTGGTATGATTATCACTTTCAATCATACGTTCTGCTTGTTGTTCCGGTAATTCATCATCTTCATATTCTTCATGATATTGTGTTTGTGTTGTTTCCGTATTGAGCAATCCATCTTTACCAAGTCTTGATACTTCAAGGATTTCATCACGATCATTTGTTTTTCGTCCTTTTGCCGAGAAATGTACAAGTTTTCCACGTGGTATGGCAGGAATTTCATTCTCAATTGAAATCAATTTATTTGGATCTTCAACCGCACGTCGATGAATATCCGGGCCATCTAATTCCCGAAGACTTTCATCGTGATATTGATAATTTTCTTCTTTTGCTTCTTTTGTTACATTATGAGTGACAGTTTTCTCGGCTATCACTTGATTACCAATATCTTTTCGATATTTTTCCGGCACATCTGAATCACCAAGCATACGATGTTTAGTATCTTCTTGTTCATCAGATTTTTGATCTTCAGTTGTTTTGGTTGTTACTTGTGGTCCACTATCGGCAATCACTTTGCCATCTTCCATTATGATCTGTCGTTGTACACGTGTTTCCACTTGTTTTGTTTTATGATTTATTCGTCGTTTGGTTGTTGTCCATTCTTCCTGGGTACCGGGTGGTGGTACTACACCGGAATTTATGTCATACTTTTCGATTGAAAAAACAAAAAAAAATGAAAAAAAAAATTTAAAATTAAAATGTGTGTGTGTATGAGTTGGGCTAATTGAAATAAATTACTATATCACTATCACTATAATTTTCAAAAAAAACATCATTGTCTTCACCACATCCACAAACACACACGCAATTGTGTGTTGGATGTGGATGTTGCAATTGAATTTCAAGTTTTTTTTTGTTCATCAAGCCATAAATGGACATTATTGCATCTTCATCAACAAACAATGTTGTTTGGACACAAAATTGAATTGATGAACGAGAAAGAGAAAGGAAAAGTAAATAGGATTGAGCAATGTCTTTCTCTTGGTGTGTGTGTGTATGTGTTTATGAGTTATGCCAAGTATGGTAAATATCACACAGCAATGTGGATTTTTTACCGAAAAATTTTCAGCAAAAAATCAAAAAAATTATTGATTTGAATCTCGAAACTAGTTGAATCATTTTTCAAACTTACAGGAACGACGGTAGTTGTTTTTTTCGTCACAACTTTATTTCGATTTGAACCCAATGATGATGTATCAACTGATGATGAATAGGAACGATCATGTGATTCACGTTCAGCCATTGTGTGATGTATGTGTGCAATTATGAAGAAAAATTTTGATTGAAAAATCTTTGTTGACCTGGCCACCAGATGATATAAAGAGATAAATGATTCAAACACAAAAGTCAATGTGTTCTCCACGTACAGACAAAAAGGGAACAAAAGATGTATCAGCAGCAATAGTAGCAGGTGCACATGATTCAAAGCCAATTGTTGTTGTTTTCTAAGGTCCAACTATCACACTTTGATTGACTGGCGGACATTTAATTGAACAATGAACAGATGATGAAAATAGTGTTTTATCTCTTTTCGAAATTGAAATTTTAATCAAGAATTATGGGTTAACACAGACACACAAATACACAACAACTAGTTGAATGTAAACATCTGCCTTTGTAGATTTTGTCTGTTTGATGATGATGATGATGGTTTATCGATCGATGATGAATCGATTGATAATGGTTGATTCAAACGATGATAATTAATTTGATTCGACAAATAATGATGACGATGATAATCGAATGTGTCAGTTTCAATTTTTTTTTAATTGAAATTGAAATTAACAGAATAAAGTAATCATTGAAAATTTACGAATTTCAATGCAATAAAAACAGTGATGAACAAATGTACCAAGCAGATTGATGCTGCCGCTGTTTGCCCTCGACAATCATCATCAGCAAACTAATAATGAAAATAATGAAAATGAAATGTTCGAAACTCTTTTTTTCATTTCGTTATTTGAAGCTGACATGCGTGTTCAGGCGTTTGTCTCTTTCTGTTGCAATATTTACCTTTTTTCGGCATTTGTGTCTCCACCTTTATAAATTTAAAATTCATCAATTTTTTTGTCATTAATAATGATATATTACTGTTGACGACGACAAATGTTGCGTTTTTGCTGTCTGACCAAAATTGTTGCCCACATACAAATCGAAAATTAGTTTATCCAGAAAAGAAGAATTAATTCGAATGTCTGTCCGATGTGTTGATCAGTTTTTTTGGAATTTTATCGCGCCAATCCTCCATCCGTATGTCCACCATTTACGAAGGCCGATCGTATTTTTTAAATGCAAAATCAGAAAAATTGAACGCGATTCCATTTTGGAATTGAAAGTCGCCAACGCTTTTTTGAACATAAAAATGTTACGCCATCTATTTCGATCTATGGATGAATTTTGATTCTATCGTGTCTTGGTTTCGACAATGTTTCGAAAAAAGCTTCGTTTTCTTCTCATGAAGACAAATGGACAAAGTAAGTAAATTCTCTCCCATTTCTTCTTTTTTTTCATTGTTTTCACCTGTATGTAACACAATTGTAATTCTAATTTGAATAAATTTTCAGCGATGATTATCATCCACAATGGTGATGAACGGTTAGAGTTGATTACATCGCGCTACGTTTCACTGATTTTTCATTCATTGTCATTCAGTCAAAAAATGTTTGCGTGTGTGTGTGTGTGCATGTCTGTATAATAATGATGAGGATCTTGATTTTGGTGTAGATAGGAAGAAATAGCAATAATAAAACTCAGCTGATGTTTTTATTTCTGGTAGTCGTCGAAATATTGTTGAGTGTGTAACCCATCCATTTTATGAATGACAATTATCGATTAGTTTCGAGCTTTTCGAATTATTTCTATCGTCCAAATATAGAAAATGTACGTTTTTTACGTTCAGCGTAGGTTTTTCTCACATTACAATCGAATAATCGAATCCGAGGGTTGATAACCATGAAAATAATAATGATGATTATTTGCGTTGGTTGTAAATGATCATTGAAATTTTAGATGGCCGGAAATAGTTTTGCCCAGGTTTTTTGATTGATGAGGGGGTAGTGGTGATGATGAAAATCTCTCATGGTCATTTGAAACTTGAATGAGACGAAAAAATGGTTCCAAATTGTTCTATTATCAGTCAATAGGTGGCATTACTGGCGCCAGTAAAAATTTTGAATTTTCATATTGATCAAATCTATCCGCTTAAATCAATCAAACAGATTTATTATGGTCATTGTGTGTGTGTGGTGTATGTGAATCGATTTTATTGTTGCTGAAGGATTTGTTTGTGGTCCCAAAATAGTCCCAACTGTAAAATCTGGTTTTGACGGTGATCATGATGATCATGTGGATTGGGAATAAAAAGAAATCCATTATATTCAAAAGGTTTTTTTGCTTATTGATGCAAAATTCAGAACGAAACAAAATCATTTTTCCATCATCATGATTTTATGATTGTTATCGAATATAACCATTTCGAAAGAAGAAAACAAGAAAAACCATTCTTGATGGAACAGGAACCAACCGAAAGAAAGTTTCCCCGTCATCAAGGTTATTTTCGAAGAAACCAATTTTATTTTTAGTTTTTAGAGCCAGCTATAACCAACTCTCGTTTCGATTGTTTATATTTTTCATCAATCAATCTATTTAGTTATTACTATTGCTGCTGGTGGCGAACACAATCTTGAATTTTTTCAATCGGTCCACATTGGCCAAAATATTGAAAATTGTTTGTTTTTTATCCTGTCAATGAACGTCGAGTGCTCCGTCGTGTCTATGTATCAATCAATCGATTCGATGAATTTGTTTTTCGCAAAAAGTTTTTTCGTTATGATTTACATGGTATAAACAAACAAAACAAACAGAGAAAACACACAAGAGGTCTGGCATCACATCATCATCTTCAGATTCAACGAGAATCGAAATCTGTCGATCAATTTCATGAAAGAAAATATCGTTTTAATCATTGAATAACATTTCCTGGTGGTGATAACATTTTTCGTTGATTGAATTCCATTACAAACAAACATCAGTAAAGCCACCAGAAAACATTTTCTTGAATTTATATTCATGAAAACGAGATGATTTGCTTGAGAAAAAAAAAAGATGATGATGATGATGACGAAATCCGAGACAGTAGATCATCATCAAGCGATGTTGTTTAGACATCACGAAATCGGATTTCAATTTTTGTTTTTTACAATGATCAACATGATCATCCTTCGATGATGATTTGTGTGTGCAAAGTGGTTCTTAAGATTCAAATGCCAGAGATTCATGTCAACTGTTGCTTTGAAAAAAGAACCAAGTATCTTGACAGCCAGAAAGAGAGAATGTTTGCATTATCGAGTAGAGTGAAATATGTTATTTACGAAACAAAAAAAAAAAAAAAATAAACTGCTCGAATTCATTCATAATCATAATTCTCTTTGGCGAGATTCATAATTTCTTCATTGTAACAATTCTGTGTGTGTGTGTGTTGGCGACACAATTTTCAAATTTTCAGACAAAAAAAAAGATGAATAATTTCACACCATCATTGCTGTTGTTTATAATGATGTCTTTTTCTTTAATCTCAAATGGGGATTATCATCGATAGCCATGTTGTTAAATGAATTAAATTACGCCAATTCATCGAATATATGTGATGATTGAATAGAAAATATAGGGTATTTATAATCACCTCTGTATCCTCTATTTTTCTTTTTCTCTCCGGAAAAAAAAGATAAAAAGAATTAACCCAAAAGAAACGAGGCTCCCAATTTTTTTTAGTTTCAATTTTGTTTTTTCTTTTTTTTTGTTGTTTAAGCCCGTCTGACATTATTTTACTACATTCCATTACATGCTACAACCGATTATAGTTGACTGGCTAGTATACAAAGTGACTATGACGATGATAGTATCCTGATGATGAGCTCAATTAAATTTAATTAGATTTTTTTTTCTTTCTGCTTTGTTTAAGTTAGTTACACACGATAATGTTGTGGGATGTAATAACATATATGCCTAGCTAGCGGGAAGACTTGGGGCTTTCCTGCGAAACTACCAAGAAAAAAATTTCGTTAAGAGATTAACCGCTAACCGCGAAAAACATCCATGTTCGAAATGAGAATTTCGTTTCATTTTGTTTCATTTCGTTTTTCTTGTTAATTGGTCGATTAACCACGAAAAAGTGTTGGTTTTAATTCTTTCCTCTCCATCATTGAATGATTGTATGGCGTTTATTGGATTGATTTGGCAGTATTAACTGGCAATAAATCCTGGCGTTAATTCATAATCTAATTCAGCAAGGAGAGAAAAACATTTTTGAATTATTCTTTATTTTTCATACCAAACAACAACGACGATGACGATAGTAATCAACTATACGGAACTTTAAATAACAGAAAAAATTCGGACCATTCTGAGAATCATAACACAAGCGCATCGGTGAATGGAGCAAACTCGAATTTTTTTGTTTGTTTGTTTGAATGACGTCTGTTCGATTCTGTTCCTGTTTTTTTTTCGAAAGATGGTATATATCTCTGCTGAATACATTCCAATATTAAAACGGGAAAAAAATCAACCAGTCTAGTTAGTATAGTGTCGACCATTTGATTTGGACACACGCATTCACACAGTGACAAACATTTTGATTAGCTTGTTGATTTTTAAGTTTTGAAGGAAAATCTCGACCATTTCCATTCAAAAGGATTCAATCATCGTGCCAACAGTTCATTTGTTTTTCAATGTTCACGTTTTTAATTAAAAAAAATGAAATGCGAAACATTTCTCAGCCAAATGAATCAGACAAATTACAATACTGATGATTATCTATTTTGTTACACTGTGTAAAACCAGAACAAAACAAAAAGCCAAATGACAAATCCATTGTGAGTTTATTTTAGTGAATGATGATGATGATGATAATAATGTGTTTATGTGACTAATCTCTCGATTTTGATTTTGTTTTTTCCTGGATACATTTCAAACACATTCGTGTGCACGTTTTGGTGTTTGTGTGTTTGCACAAATGATCATCGCCCGTTTTTGTTTTGTTTTGTTTGTTGAACATAATAATATTTTTCTATTCGTTTCGTTTTTTGTTTACTGTTTTCTCGCAAGATTTATAGCTATTTATTCAAGTGATTCACAAGCGGCAAAACTTGAAAAAGACGAAACTGAACCATCATTTTCAATTAAAAACTAAATCAATCGATCGATTCGATGCATTTGTTGCAGCAATGATCATCACACCATAGAGCGGCAAACATCTTATGAAAAATTATTCGTAACAAAAAAAAGCAGAGAATTTTTCCTCGGTAATTTCCTATTACAATGTTTTCTAATCGTCGTCATCATCATAAATTTTTAATCGAATTGAATTACCAGTGATCGAGATTCTAGATTGCTAAAATCGAATAAGAAACAAATTTCAAACAAATCAATGATTGTCCCCAAGGACTGTGTGTTTTCCAAAAAAAAAAAACAAAAACAAAAACGTTTCGCTTGTTTTTCACTAGTGGTGGTCAATTTCAATTTGACATTTCCAAATTGTTTGTTGAATCCATTTATGTGGCAAATCGAAAGCAAAAAACAACGAAACATTGACCACACAATCGTCACAGTTGACCAAATTCTGTAACACACACACACACGCAAGACGAAGGAAACGATTTGACAGAAAGTATTGCATTTCAATTTCTCATTCATTTTTGTTTAATTCCTTTGTTTTGTCGAGTTTCTTTCGTTGTCGTAATTGATTATTTGTTTTCACCAAGTTTTTCCTCTTATCCAGTGTATGTGTGTGTTTTGCTTCAAGCTATTTTCTTGGTCGAATGAATGTCTCTAATCGATTCGTGGTGAGAATATATTTTTCATTTTTTCACAGCCAGCCATATGTGTGATCCACAAGCAATAAATTACACAAATTGAGAATATCAGCAGCTTTTTTTATCTTTTAAAAACTTTCTGTAATTTTTTGGTTTCACCAGGAAAAGTTTCGTTTATTGTTCGGAAACATTTTCCTCATAAAAGCAAGATGAATCTGTCGATTCTTTCGCATCGAAATATGAATTATTTATAATTCTTTCGCTTTAATCTCTTTTTTTTGCTCAGTGAAACTTCTTGCTGATAAAAAAGAATTCGAAATTCTTATCACTTAGTGTTATTGTTACCAACGAATTACGAGTGTGATATACATCAGACATAGAATCGAATAGACTTAGCCGTTCTGTTTTGTTTTTGACGAGAATCATTCGATAATATGAATTAATTTTAATTAAACACATAGCAGCAGCCTCAGCAGTGGATTTTAAAGTTAAAACACTCAAATCTCTATCCATCTAAACTTTTTTTGTCTGAAAAAAAGTGCGACTTGAAATTTCTGTCTTTCTGTTTCATTCTGGATTCTTATTTTCTATTTCCTTAGTCTTAGCTCTAAGGCTATTAAAACATTTTCTCAACAATTTTCTCTAGATTCAGAAACTTTGTCACATGTTGTAAGAAAACAAAAAAAACATTTCAATGACGACGAAGAGAAAAACTTTTTGTTATCTTCATTGTTGTGCGCGGGATCAACCAGATCCAGAAAGAAGTATTTGGTTATGTTTCGCTATCGCCATCATCATTTGAAGAGAGACAAACATTCTGCTGTTGGAAATTTAATTTCTTCAAAAACAACCAAAAACGACAACAACAAGAACAACAAAAACGACAGAAGGAATCATCATTTTTTTCTGTGTCCTGAAAAAAAAATAACCACCATGAGATTCATTGTGTTGAAGAATAAGATTTGTTGTTGTTTTTCATTGAACAAGTATGTAATAATTGAATTAAGGCATCATCATCACTATAATGATGGTGATAGTGATCATGATGTTTGTTCATTGTTCTTTTTTGTGTCGAAATAATTTCCATCTATACATGCCATGTCGATGAATGAAGTGCAATGGCTATGTAAACGGTTACAATTATGGTGTTGGTTGTGTAAGCTTTGAAAAATAAAGTGTATTTTTTCAAACACGGGTGAAATGGAAAAGAAAAAAGTTTTTTAATGCATCTCATCATCATCAAAAGTGCTGCTACTGCTGCTGCTGCTGCTGTTGTATAAATGACATACAAATGACAAACAAATGAACAATACTTTTCTTTGGTACAACAACAAGAATTTTTTTTTTAGATTTTCATTTTTTTCTGGTTCCTCTTTTTTGTCTGATGAAGAATTTGCCCGACTTCTTGATGATGATGACCATTATGATGATGATGAAAAACTAATTAAAACATTTTTTTTTTTGGCTTTCATATTGAGAAAAGTAAACAAAATTCACTTTTTTCTTTTGCCACTTTTAGATTGATACAATTCCGCTTCGATCCAGATCGATGTTTTTTTGTTTGCTAAAAATGGATCCAATAAAATAATATTCCAGACATATAGAAGTCGGATCGGATTCCCTGAATGCACATTTTTTTCGTTAATTTATAACACTCTCTATATATTCGGTTATTATTATTATTCCAAACGCCATAACCGTTTGTTCGGGCATTACTGTTGTTGTTTTTGTTTTGTTTGTATAAATTATTAACCGAAAATGATGCTAACAAAGGAGAAAAGATTGAAAAAAACATTTTCTATAGCTCAAAATTCTCTTTGCTCGACACATCACATTTAGAAATCTGCCTTTTTACCATAAATTCAAATTTCTTTTTTTTATTTCGTTTTTTCCCTAGCCTATTTGAAACAACCGGGCAAACCGAGCAAATCAACGAAAATTGGAATCACCGTTACGTGTGTCATAATATTTGGTTTCCTCGAAGAAGAGTGTTTTAATCATTTACCATAGTTATTGATAAAAATGGCCATATTCTATCGCATGAAAGTTGTATTCTGAAACAAGAAAGAAACCCAATCACCAAAATCATGTGAAATTACCGAAAAATTTGCATTTTTGAAAAAAAAAATTTAAACGAGAATGGTAAGATTACGACTAATAAAACAGTCATTGTCCAACATGGCAATATTATCGTCGTTATTGTTTTTGTTGATAATATCACCATATTGCTCATCGTTGCCTTATTCATCATCGTCATCATCATCAGCATCATCATCTTCATCTTCATCGAAATCACATCGTTTACGCGGATTATCATCACGAACAGCTGCGTATCCAACCCGTACGATATCATCACGTTATTATCAGACTTCAAATTCATCGATATCATCATTACATCAGCCTCCAATGAATCATAATCAAATAACACAATCAACATCATCGTCATCAAAAGTTCATGGTGCTGTTGATTGTATAATGGCAATACATAATGAAATATCCTGGTGTAATCAATCATACCATCAATCGTTAACACAAGCTATAATTAAAGGTTATCGCAAAGAATCACGTGTTTATCGTCGTCAATATTGTTGTGGTCATTGGTCATTACAACGTTGTATATTTACCGTAATGCAACGTAAATGTGACCAAGAAACATATGACAAAATTCGCGATGCACGTTCAATGGAATGGAATACACAACAACAAAATCAACAAATCAATTGTGATGATTATGAACATAATTCACCCATTTGTTCTTCAACTAATACTACCACTGTCAATCATTGGGTCATTTCGATATCAACCATCATCATTATTCTGAAATTCTTAACAAAGATTTGATGATTATTTCCATTCCAGGTTAGTTCCCGAAAGATGTCATTTGGGAATAATAATGATAATTATCATTATTCAGCCATTTTGATAATTTTCTTTCTTTCTTTTTCTATTTTTCTGATCAATTTATACATAGATAGATAAAATGAAAAAAACAAATCCAAATCCAATCATCATCATCATCATCATCATCATCATCTTCAGTGATTTAATTCATTCATTCGGTCGACTTGTGGTTTCGTTTAAATGATTCTCTCAATCAATCGGCTTCGAAAAAAGAAAAACAATATTGTTTCGTACGTGACAAATGATCAGAAATGGCCATTATATGAATCTTTCGTTTCATAATAACCAACCATCATCATCTTCATCGATCGGTAATCGTCCAATGTGTATAACGTGATGATAACGTTTGATTATCATGATTATTGTTTTGGCCTAGATTTTTGTGGGCTAATCATCTAAATCGAATGTCGGGTGCAAGAAAAAGAAATCAATTCAATTGCATTTCAAACATGACTAGCAATTTTAATCATATTTATGCAAAAAAAGTGGATCATCATATTATAAACGAAGCTTACACGATATTGAAAACCAAAAATCGAATTGACTTTTACCAATTTCGATTTTTGTTTTCTTTGAACAAAACATCCTTTACATCGATTGGGGTGATTCTCCATTGGGATTCCATCCAATAACATAGAAAGTGAGCCCGAAATTTGATTTTTCTGTCCGAATTTGAAACGGATAAGCTTCAGCATCTTGAATTTGTCATTGAAAAGAATGTGAAAAAAACTTGCGAAGCTTTTGTCTTGGCTCTTGTCAACAGCATCATGCAACTATTGCTGCTACAATTCAATTGAAATGATGATACACAGTATTTTCTCGAAGAAACGAAAAAATCAAATCAAAATTGCCCGATCGTGATGCATTTACATTACTTACACTGCGATCCAATGATGATGACATTGTCACATGAATTTATTTTCAAACAAAAAAATGTAAATAAAGAAGAAGATGTTGAACGAACAAAATATGTAAATCATAAATTCAAATTCCACACATACATCATCAGGAAAAAAATTTTGATTTGATTTGATTTGGCAAACAAAAAAAAACAGAAAAAATTGATTCATTTATTTATTTATTTATCAATCCCCAACATCATGAATTCTGTACATTTCAATCAATTCATCTATCTGGATTTTCTCTGTGCATTTGAATCGAACAAACAAAATTCTCTTTGATTTGAATTGTATATTTGTAAATGAAACATGTATGTGTTGTTGGCCAATTTGTATTAGCCAATGATTGAATACATTTCATCATCATTAATTTATCATTGAAAAATGTACAAAATGTTTGATCGATTAAATTTTTTTTTTGCAAAAAAAGATGCCAATAAAAAAATGTTGATTTTATTTTAAAAAGAAATTTTCTCGCCTTTTTTGAAAACAGACAAACAAATCCATTTTTTCGTTTGAAATATTCTTGTCTAGAATTTCAAGTAAACTCTTTCAAGGAAAAAGGAAGCAAAAAATAAAATAAAAAATTCCAAGAAAGGAAAAACGATACTTTCAAACAAAAAATAACAAACTTCAAGTGTTTGTTCACCATTCCTCATTCCATCGAGATATATGTTTACACACACACACACACCCAAGTATAGTTCGACAATTTATTCTTTCCTTAAAAATTTGGAACCGTTTGAAGTTTTATGGAATCTAGGTTTTTTTTTGGATTGTCGTGTATAAAATTGGTAATTGTTTTGGCTCAACAATTTCTCCAGTAAGCATAGTATAAACACGTTGAACATTGAGTACTACAAGTTGTTCAATTTATTTTATTCACTCATTTGTATGTCAAATTTTTTTCGCGCCACTTTCCATTGTTCTTTATTGTGAACTCGTTATTGCCTCGTAAAATGATGATAAAATAAGTTAGTGATTGATTCGATTGCATTAATTTATGATTTTTCTTTTTTTTCATTAAATTTCGAACAAATATAAAGCAATAATAATCAAAATTGGTCGGAAGATGTGTGCTTTATTACATTCACTACAATTAAGCAGTCTAACCAATGCAATGTATGAAATGAAAACAAATGATGACGATGATCGATGATATTGATGAATTTGATCTCAATTTATGACCTTGTGATTCAAATGTCGATGTAAATTTTGTCATGCCACTTGATGCACATTGATATTCATATGATAAATATTGTTCTGCTTCTATTGCTCATCTCCATTATCATCACTATTCTATTATTACCATGATACATACAACAATTGTAACGACAGTTTAATGATTCAACAAAACAAATCTAATGATATGATTTTTTCTGTGTTTGTGATTTGTAATTGTTTTGTGACTTTTTTGTGACAAAATTGTGCAAGATGATTGAACTCGAATGTCATGGTTATTATTCGATAATCACAAAGAATTGGACATGGAACGTAATGCCGAAGAACATGTTTGGTCGTGAATAAGGTAGGTTCATTATTTTTTTCTTACATTTTACACTTTGTAAATATCACCATTTTATAAAAATATTCAATAATTTGAGTGAGAAAATGAATGAGAGACAGCCTTGTCCATTTTTGTGAATTCATCACTGCATTTATTGATCATGATGTTAAATTGAATAAAAAAGAATAACGATGGACCAGGTTCCAGAACAACAAAGCTGCCAGAGAATACAAAGCAAAACACAAAACCATTGTATTCTCTTGCAGCCTTGTTTGTTGTCGTTATCATTTGAGTTTTCTCGATGAAAAAAAGCATTTCCCACTCATCGTCCAACGCGAACGAAACAGCAGAAAAATTGTATGCAAATTTTTCGTCTTTATTTGCCCCAATTTTTTCTTTTTGATAGGAATTATTATTATTATTCGAAAAGAATTGAGAAAATTCCTACCATAAAAATAAAGATGAAGAAAAGATGGCTGGTTTGTCAGAAACTGTGGAATTTGAATATATGAAAAAATGATCATCATCATCATCATTGTTTGTCACCATCGTCTTCATCATTATCATTATTTTTGTGTTATATCGTTATATATCGTCGTCGAAAAAAAAATGCTGACGACAATCATGAATGACATACTACCACGGAAAACACTCAACAGTATAATAATGGTGCAAAAAGAAAAATTCCATGCTTTCTTTTTATTGAATGAAATAATTTTATTCATTCACTCCTTCGACTAAAACACTTTTTTTTTTGGCTGAAAACAACGATGATGGAGAGAGAAAAATGTAAAATGTAATGACTTTTAATAATAATCATCATAATCACGATGATAGTGTGAAAGCCTGTTTTTCCAAAAAGTTTTCTGTTCTAAAAGATCCACGTTTTAATTATTTACAATTTACAATAAATTCTTGGTTTTATCTCGTTCTCTCCCTTGAGACATTTGACAAATAATTTTCATTCTCTTGATCATCAAGTTTTTTTTTAAAAAAAAAGATCAAAAATCGTTTTACAGAAATCGTTTTTTTCTATTGTTTTTTGTTCATTGTTCCGCGTACACATTATTTACAGCGAAAAAAAAATCATGACCCACACACATAACAGATGCTACGACACACAGACCATTTGGTGTGTATCCACATATTATATAATTGAGAAAAATGACATTTGAAAAAGAAAGAAATTTTTTCGAGTGAAAAAATAAATAAATAAATAAATTGCATTCAAGTCAATGTGTAAGCCATTATTTTTTGTTGTTTTTGAGAAAGAAGAAATTGCTTTAAAATTATGTTTGCCCCTCACACACACTTACACACACACATTTAGGTTGAAATTTCATTTCATTTTCTGTAGAATATATTTTCAAACGGAAACGATTTCGGTTACAATGAGCAGTTGAAGTTATGCATACATTAGAGATTTGTCACTTTTTGTTGTTTTCATTCGACGATCGATGGACACATCATCATGACCATGTTAATAATGTTGGGCCCTTTTTTTATTCCCTTTCAGTTGAAATATAAATAGCCATTCTCTTCAAGTGAATTGAAATACAATTAGATTAATGGAAAATTGGATGTGAAATTACCGAACGTGTCTGTGTGTGTGTGTGTGTGTGCGTTGCTGTGTATGTGTTGCTGGGTCAACGCGAAAAAAATGATTATACAATTACCATGATTACAACATTGATGATGATGACGAAATAATTCATTCATATCCATTGAATAATCAGAATGAAAAAAAAAATTCAAACAAAATTTGCAGGCAAAATATGTGTGTGAACAGAATATTTAAAACGAGAAACTCTGGCCGAAAACAACAACAACAACAATATTGAACATATTCTGTATAGAGAATATTCGGTGATTGTTATTGGCTAATAATAGTGCATTAATAAAATAATCAGGCGATTCGTTTTTTTATTCAAGAAATCCGTTTTTTCAGAAAAGTTTCCAGAAATTGTTTCCATGTTTTCTGTTTCGTTCTTGTTTTCAATATACGAGAAAAACATTTGTAAATAATTTAATACTAAGGTGGTTTATCTACCCATGAATAAAGAAATCAAATTGATTTTACATTTCATTCGATCCATCGATTGATATGTTACAAAAAAATGGTCAATTGAAATTGAAATTGTCATTTTATCATTCCATTTGATTCGATTTTTTTATTATTCGTTTCATTGACCAATTTGTTTTGCACAAGAGCGACAGAAAACATCAGTTAAAATGAATTAATTTTTAATCAATTTGATCGTCAGATAAAAATCAAGAAAAATTCAATGACATGAGTGCTGGCGGAAAAAAAGTTTTTGACTTTTTTTCGATAAAAAAAATTAAAAAGTTCATTAAATTGATATCGGCGGTTCATTTTGTGTTGTTGTTGTTGTTGTTCAATACATTAACATTGGAGGAATTGGAAAAAAGTTGTACCAAAAGTCGATTTCTGTGTGTAGCAGTAGTAATTGTATCATATGTTTTTTTTTTCTTATTTTCGTCTTCCACATCCCGAAGATCATCAGTTAATAATAAAAAAGTTGCCGGGAAGAAAAAAATGAATTAAGCTCCGGCACAAACAAACAAACCGAATACAATGGAATTCGATTTTTTGATCTGTGGGAAACTTATTTTCAAACTGGAAGATAGAAAAAGTATTTTCCAATCGAATAACGACGATGATCATCCATACGGAATCGACGACCGTCAATAAGAGCATCATTTTATTTTGTTTGTTTGATCTTTCATGTTTATAATTATAATCGCTTCGTTAGTTGAGAATTATGTTTTGCTTGGTCTCTTGTTGTATGTTTCAATTAGCCAATTTTTTTTTCTGTCCGGATCAATGTTTAAATACCAACATGATGATCAACCAGATTATCATGGTTGAATTGCCAAACATAATATTGGTTTGGCTTTTTTGAGTTTAGGTCAAAAAACAAAAAAAAATATTCGTATTCCTAGAAATTTGGCTAAATTTTTTTTTGTCTGCAAGAAAGAAAAATTCCAGAAATCGGTTTAAAAAATAAAAATTCATTAATCTCAACATAATGAGCGATTATGTTTTCTTCCATTTGACAACGTCAAGCAAACAGTGATGAAATGCATGATTCGATGAATCAGGTAAAAAATTTGGTTAACCAACGGCATCAACTCATCCGTTTTTTGTTTGTTTGATTCTAATTTTATAAATTCAAAAATATAAAATTCACTTTGAGAATCATTGGGATATTTTTCTTTTCAGTTTGGTTAGTAATTCGATAATCATGTGTGTGTGTGTCTCTGTGATATTATAATAAATCATCGTATAATGATTTGGTGATATTAATTTTCAAACATTTTTCTTTCTAACGAAATTTTATTCATTCACTTTGTCTGGTGGTTAATCTGATTTCTGGTTTTTTTTCATTTGCCTTTCGTGTCTCTTTGATAATAATAATAATAATAATCATTTCTATGAATTTGGCTGAATTCATTGTAATTTTTTTTTGGTTCAAAACAACAACCACGAAATCCAGGAAAGTCTCTGATATTATTTTGGCGTAATGGGTAAAATATGCAAAAATATATCCAATTTCTGTCTTTGGCTATCTCTATGCTGGTTTGGTTTGTGCATTTGTGCAAATGAAAATGAAATAATGGATTGTTATGTGCAGCAAATCAGCATATAGCCCCTTTTGCTTGAAAAGATATGTGTTGTTGTTGTGGCCCATATGTATTGCAAATCATGATTGTTATTTGAAAAATTCGAGTGTGTGTGTCTGTGTTTATAGGGTAAAACTGTAACTTGAAATTCAAAGATAAATGTCTCTCTTGGACAAGGAAATTGTTGTTCTATTTTAGAAAAATTAGAAGAATTTGTGTATGTGTGAGCTGAATGTTAATTCGCGGATATATTTTCATTGTGTGTCATATATGTGTCGGCTCATCATTCTCAAGTTTATTCAGACCTTTGAAAGAAAATTGTCGCGCTACAGTTATCATCATCAACATTATGATGATGATTGCCACTCGGTTATTATTATTTTTTTATTAAGTCGATTATTTTATTCATGGCATTGCATTTCTCCTGAATGAATGACCACCACTTTATTTATGGTGATTGGTGATGGTGGTGGTGGTGAAAATTCCTTTTGAATCTTTTGTGATTTCGCTATAATGTTAGACAACAACCAAAGAATCCATCAGACAGGCAGAATTTTTTTCTGTTTTGTTTTTTTTCACATTTTGTTGATGTTTGATATACAGACTTGTGATGATGATGACAGGTCCACATAATTCTCAACTAAATTGAACGTGGTGAAAATGCAAGTGAACTGGAGTTGGTTGTTTTGTTTTTCATGTGTGTGTGTGTGCAAAGCATGGATAGGCTAGTTCAATTAACGGTAATGCACCTGACTGAGAGTGTGGCAAAAAAAAATTATTTTTTATCCCCACCACAAAAAACAAAAGATCAAACACAGAATCACAGGTAAATAGCAAACAACAGCAGAAAAGTCCAGTTTAGTTTGTGATGAGAATGTTTGGTATTTTTGGTTTGTTATCTCTATTTCTCGTTGTGATGTATGGTTCAGGTATTTTTATCATTTTTGTTTTAGAGAAAGAAAACAAATTCCAATGTAAATTATCATTAAACAGACACACACACACAACCACAAAAAGAATCACGAACCGAAACAGAATGCAGAACGAAAAAAATTCTCCAGAGAATAAAAAACGCAATAATTTATGTTATTAAAAAACACAGAATCTGGGTAATTAATTAGAAAATGGCCTCAAATTTTCAAAAATCGGTCAGGTTCCTCATCATCATAAAAGGTCATGCATACAAAATAATTATCGCAGCATCTTCGAATTTATCTGATTTGGGTTGTTTTTGTTTTTATTTTTGGTTCATAAAAATATCATTTCGGTTATTCATTAAGAAATGTGCATTCATAGCCAATGGGGAGTATCGGCAACAACCCATGAAAAAAATGGGCGGTAAATGGACATTGTTTTTGCAGAAAAAAATAAATAATTTAATGATGATGATGATGATCTTCCGGGCATCACAATCATCACATCCATCCATTAAATCTCATTTGTGGATGCCATTCAAAAAGGGTGTGCTGTGTGTGTTTGTGTGTGTGTGTGTGAAACAAACGCAAAACAAAAACAAGACATATTTTCCCGAAATTCAAAAGTCCAAACATACGCACCACACACACATTCACGGTTCATCATTTACTGCATTTGATATTGAAGAATGATGATGATGATTATGATGGTGGTGGTGGTGGGTAGTAAATGGTAGTAAATTCTAGTAGACATCCCATCCACTATTGTCTTTTTTTCATTGTTTTTTTGGTTGTTTGTGCTATGCCTGAATGACATTTTTCTCAGCTCGCATTTCCCATATACACAACACACACACACAATAATGTTCAACGTAGATCAAAATTTCAATTTTTTTTCAATTCACAACGACAAAAATATTAATATCGATAGTGAACAAAATTGAAATTGAAAGACACACACATTGTTGCTGATGAATTTTTTCTCACTCTCGATCCAGATTGTATAATCTATCTAGAAAGATCCAATTTTATATCCAATACAAACATCAGCAGTGAGAATCCATTAATCAAAATTAATATCAAATATATAAAGTTTGAACTTTATTTTCGTTCTTGTTGTTGTTGTTGTTTTTGTCTTTTCATGGTGTTTGATTGCTCCAACAATGTGCCGAGTGTGTGTTGTGAGTGATTCATTCATTCATTTTTTTTCATTTTATCATCATAATCATGGATGATGATGTTACATGATGAATCACACAAACATAACCGATGTTTATTGAAAGTTTTTTTCTCAAAAAAAATCATTTCCCCTTCATTGATAATTCGGCCAGAATTTAATATCAACTCAATTAAGCTTTTAGGAGTGAAATGAAACGAGAAAAAACTTTTTCCGATCGCTGTTGATTTTTTTAAAAAAAAAGCTATAGATTTAGATATCAGGGATATATTTTGGATGATGGCGCCTTATCATCATCATTTTATTACCACCACCACCACCACCCGGTGATTTTTGGATCTATTTTACATGATAAATCTACATTGTACGTGATGATTTCATACCAGAATCCAATGTATTTGGATTTGAATGGATTTTTTTTTTGTTAAATTTGAAAATTTCTGTTTGTTTTGTAAGCTTTGAATGCACATGCTCCATTCACACACACTTGGATTAATGATCCATCTAAAATCTTTATCTATTTTTGTGTGTTGTGCTTATCGATCAATAAAATTGCTAATAATAAACATTGAGCCAATATTGTGCGGTTTTTCGATCATTTTAAATCCAACTGGCAAAAAAAATCAATCCGTTAATTAATAAAATGTGCTTTTTCGGCTTCATTCATTAATTTATTATTCGATTTATTCTGCTTGGATGAAAAATTCTTTGAAATGAATCAGTGAACAAAAAGAAAAACGAATTTTTGGCAATTTCGTTAGTGAAGACGACTCGGTTCTCGTTTCAGCAGATAAGCCCAGAATCGACATGAATATTATTGATTTGTATGTATGCGTGTGTGTAATCTAGCCTGAATTTTTATTTTCTACCAGAAAAAAACCCTGAAAAACATCATCATCGTTGTTTTTGTTGTTGTTGTTGCCAATCAATCTACGGTTCTGGAATTATAATTTTCTTCTTTTTTTCAAACAAATATTTTTTGAATCCTAATCATCGTCGGTGTGTTCGATTCACATGTTGTCGCTTCTGCATGGATTTATTTATTTTCATCATTGAAATTATGTCATCATGATTTCAATCTTATCTTCACAAATCTCTATATGTTTGTGTTGCATTTTTTTTTCCATCGATGCACAAAGGATTAAATCCCATGAGCTTTATTGGAGCCTGGTATATATTTATTTTTTTCGCGCCTAATGCATGTTTTTTATGTATCGTATTCATTAATTTCGGACACCAAAGGGTGACAATGTGTGTCTGTGTGTGTGTTGGTATCGCTTGGGACTTTGAAACAATCATCAACATCTTTGTTGTTTTTTGGAAAAAGAATATTAAGAGAGGTAGAGAATAGAATATTGTTTAAAGAATAAATAATACTTTTTTCCTTAGAAATTACCAGGTCGAAAATAGGCAAGTTTTCTAGGATTTCCTTGAATCATTATTTATTTTGCCATTTAGTTTTCCAACTTTTAAATCCTAGCCATACCAAATGACGGTATCCGAGAAAAAGTTTCAATTCAAAAAATGTGTCATTCGATTCATTCGATTTTATGGGTGATATTTTTACTCGTACCAATCAAAATGACAACTTAATAATAAGGATGATGTAAATGATGTGTGTGATACATTTATTGTCTGTCTCTGGATTTATGTGTGAGTGCGTTTGAATAATTGAAATGTTTGCAAACATTTTTTCTTTTTGTTCAGATTTTCTCTTTTTTTTATAAAACCAAAAATTTGAAATGTTTGAGTGTTTTTTTTCTCAAAAAAGGAAGATATACTTGCTAAATGCTAAGATTAGATTAGAAAGAACTGAGATTAGATTGACAGTATGACATATTTGTTGGATATTACATTACATTTACGATTTACGATCGATCAATACATTCGGTTGAAAATTCAAAATATCTATTGTGGTGTTTGTAGTGCCATCTATTGTTTGAGAAAAAAATGTTTATTCATGCTTCCTGATACTAGATGGCAGTGGAAGATGAAAACTTTTAATGGCTAATATTGATAATTTGGTGCATCAATTATTTCATCTTGACATTCGGCTAAAATCATTGGTAATGATGATGATGAGGAAAACTAAACAAGCAACGAAAACAACAACAACAACCTGAAGTCGTCCTGGGATTTTTTCGAATTGATATCTGTCTATGTGTTTGGATGTATGGAAATCACTTGAGACTGAAGATGATGATGAGAAACTAGACAAAAAAACATAATCACTCTGGATGAACATGATCTCCAAGAGAGAAGGAATTTCAGGAAGATAAAAACCAAAAAAAAAGACTAAAAAACGAAAATACTGCAGTCTGAATGGAGATTTTTTTCGTTTTTCGATTCTTTCTGATGTTTCCATTTTTCACCAAAAGGTATCGTTAGCTGTCATGAGATGAACGACGACGACAACAACATTATCAAATCAATTTTATTTCATCATCATCATCATCATCATCACACATCAACGACAAACGATATTATGGATGTAAATAATGACATTATCATCTGGAAAGAGAGAGAGAAAGAAAAAACATTGATCCAACAATGTGATTGTGTCACACCAAACGTTGCAACCAAACCGAGACAGAGAAGGAAATAAAATAAAAATCTCCTGGAATGGATTCATTCATTGTCGTTTCGTTTTTTTTATTATTATCATTCTGAATCCAAAATAATAATAATAAAAAACGGTAAGGCCAAACTGTGCAAAGTGTCAATTTTTGTTTGTTGCATCGTGCATTTCCAAAAGTAGGGTAGAGGGTAGGCAAAAAAGACATAAATTTCAAGAGAGTAAAAAAACTCAATTTTTTAGTACACTGTACAAAAATATCAAAAAAAAGGAATAAAAGCAACATACACACAAACAGAATATATAAAAATAAATATAAACATTAAATAACACACACACACATCTGAATGTGAATGTGAATGAAAACGATTCGAGAGATTGAAGTAAAATTTTTTATCAACAAAATATCTTGGAAAACGTATTGTAAATCCTATTAAAGTTTTTTCCGTTTTTTTTTCTTGGCATCCAAATTTTTTTTGTCAAACATTTTTTTTATCATTGAGTAAAATGGACACAAATCTTGAATGTGTCTATATGTCTATGTGTGTGTGTGTTGCATACAGGTAATTGGATTCCCAGCAACATACGATCATCATTTGAAATTTTTTTTTTTTTTTGGCCAAATAAAAGTAAAGCATTTCGACATTGTAATTTTTTTCCGTCAACACATTATAACCCAAACTTGAGAATTACAATTGCCTTGAAAACACACATAAGTGATGCCGAAACATTAAACAAGATTAAATCGAGATTATTTCTTCTTCTCGCAGCAAAATCTTGATGGCTTTGACACCCAATATATACATTAAATGTGTTTGTTCGATTTATTTATTTCTGTTCTATTCAAAGAGAGGGATAAAAAAACAGATTCACAGTCAATCAAAGTCATTGTTTTTTCTTTCTTTTCGGCTCGGTATTTATTGGTTCGGCAAAGGTCCACTATAGTAGTAGTAGGTCATCCATGTTCAATTATAGAGACAATGGATCTTTTTTCTATTCCAATCGAAAATCGATTATTCTCTCGAACCGAAAATCGAATCTGATGATGCATATCTCGTTCTCTTGGATAAAATTGGTTGTTTGTTTTTATTTTCATTCGTTTATTTCCGGATTTTTTATTCTCAGCAAACATATGTAACAGTAGTAGCAGTGTAGGCACGTGTGAGCCAAAAAAGCGAATATTCTTGTTTTGTTTTGCAGTGTCGATTTTTTATATTATAAAAAAATTTGCATTCTGGTTCATCTCGAAAACCATTATGATGATCCACTATACAACTGCTATAATGATGATGATGATGATGATGAAAACATTTTTTCCCTCTCGCTCTCTAGTTTTTTCCATAATAATGATTTTCATCAACCATTATCATCATTATGGTGAACATTGAATCAAAAAAGAAAAAAAAACGAAAATTTTTTTTTCATCAAAATACATCACGAACAACAACCATTGAATAAGAATCTGTGATCGACATGCTGCTGCCGGTTTTGCCTTTCTTCACCACCATTTCATTCATTTCATTCCTTCATCCACTATTGTCAATCAAGCCGAAATAGAATATCCAAGAAATCTGTGTGGCGTAAGGGAGACATTTGATTCGCTTTTTGAAAAAAAAAGTTTGACGATCAAATTTTTTCATAGAACAACAACCAGAAAAAAATCTATATGTCTGTCTGGATTCTGGATTCACATTTGATTACACCAAATATTGTTGTTGTTGTTGATGATGATGATGATGTTGAATGGAACCAAAAAAAATTTTCTACATTCCAAATGATTATTGTTTGTGATGACGATGAGAAACCATTATACATAATTTGCGTTTTTCTCTCTGTCTGTGTGTGTGTGTTCGTGATTCTTGTGATCATCATCATGATCACGATCAATTCATTTTTTTTTATATTCCAAACCATTTTGTTGTTGTTGTTGTTGTCGTCGTCATGGTGGATGTTTATTTCTATTGTCATCTATTGCCAACAATACACATATTCTAAGAACGAAAAGTTTTTCATTCCGAAAAAAATTCATCTCTCCACGATGATGATGAAAAGAAAAAGAAATTCCTCAAACACCCACACGCCGACACACCCAGAGAGAATTCGAAAGACTCTCGATTTATCAATTTTTTTTAACAAAGTCAAGTTTTTTATCATTTTTATTGTTCATTATTCAACCGGATTTTTTCATTTTGTAGAATTTATTAAAGCCAATATATGATTTCTGAATAAAACATGATAGATTGTTATGTGTGAATGGCGACAATAATAGCAAAAGATTCATTTATATCATCATCAGTGACAGAATTTAAGCAATGAATGACTGAGAGAGAGAGAAATTGTCACTTGAAACCATGGAGAAAATTTTTTCATGACAAACCACATACTGAATCATTATGCGAATTGAAAATGAAATGTTTTTTGTTCGGTATTGGATTCGTGATTCGTTCGAATAGTTCTACGTTTCGTTTGTAACAAAAAAAACATGTTATCATGATTTTTTCGCTGGATACAATTTATCCTGATGATGATGGCCATGTATATTTTTGGGGGCATTAGCATTGTTTGTGTGTTGGTGGTGACAATCGCCACATAAATATTGGAAAGAAAATTCTTTTTCTCAACCAACATGAAAACAATTGGAATCAAGCTCTATTGTGTATGTGTGTGTGTGTGTGTGCATTTGACGACGACGTGTCGAATGAATTTTATTTTCTTTCTTTCTTTCCGATTCCGATTCATTCGTTGCACATATATGGAAACCATCAATGTTGTTGATGATGATAATGATGATCAATTGGCTTTTTTTCTCTTCACCACCATTGCCACGACAACAATGCCATAAACATTGTGATGATGATGATAATAGACGAAATGTGATTCAATCATTCCAAACACACACACACACACACACACATTGCATGCAAGCTGAAAATATCAAAATAAAAAAAAACTTTTACATACAAATGATATGTGGCATCATCATTTTTTCTAATATTTTCGCTTGCTTTTTATTCATTCGTTTTTTTTCTTCTGGATTCCGATTTCGATTCTGTTTTGATGATTCTTTTTTTTCGTTCGTTACAATTCATTTCATCGGACATGAAAATGGCAATTGCTTATGATGATGATGATGATGATGATGAGAATGTAAAATGAGTGTGTGTGTGTGTGGGTAGGAATGAGGCGTTTTATTCTTGTATGGGTTCAGTTTTCAAAACCGACACACACACAATAAAATCCATTTCTTTTGAAACTTCGAAATCTAGAAAATGGAATGAGACCATTTCGTTCATCGTCGTTGTCGGTTTCATATGTCATTGGACACTGAATTGTTCCAGAAAGAAAGAACAAAAAAAATTGATGGAAAAAATGTATTAAAAAAATCCACAAAAAAAATTCTTGCTTAGTAGTTGTCATCGACACCACATATTCAAGTCTGTTGATACATATTGAACAAAAGCAGAAAAAAATGTTTCGAAATGGAATCATCATCATCATGAAATGAATGGAAAACTAACGAAAAATGAAATGAAATCGAATCCAACATGAAAACCAGAGATGTCTTCTTTGTCGTCGTTGTGTGTGAACAATTGAGAATTTTGTTCGCTTTGTTTTGGCGAAAAAAAATGTTTGTTTATTCCAACGGACAAACAATGATTCCAGATTTATTTTCGTTTTACAGAATTCATCATATGGTCTGGTTCGAATTTTTGTTTCGTTTGTTGGTTTCGTGTACAGAACACATATTTTATTGTGATTTGCCATTTTTGGTTCGAAACAAAACTTGGCATTTCAATTCTTCAGCTCATCCATGATCGTCGTCGTTGAATGTCACCATTATCAGGGAAATTTTTCAAATGTCTACACCCTGTCTTTCCATATTTGATGTCATGTTTTGCGGAAAATTTTAAGTTTTTTCTCCAACTTATTATCGTCATAAAAAACGACATGATGGAAGAGAATAAAAAAATATTTATAACCTAAAAAAAGGAATGAATGAATATGCACGAACCAACAACAACAACAACAACAACAAAAGTCCAATTTTATTTTATTTTTACTAAGAAATCTAATTGAATTAATCCAACAAAAAAAAACGTTGCGTATGAAACCATGATGATGAGCATATTCTCATAACAAACCAAACACAAAAAAAAGGAAAAAGAATTCCATAAAATGCAAGAAGAAAATAATAAATTTTATTCATTCATTTTTCGCTTGCATACAAATGATTCAACGGAAAAAATTCTTTTTTAATAATTTAAAATTTTTTTCTCCATTCTGTGATATGATGAATGTGAATTAATCTAATTTTGATTGAATTTCCATCAACCAACCGACCAACCAGCCATATTATTTTTTCCAAGTTTTCATGTTTTTTCTCTATTTTGTTTTGTTTTGTTTTGTTTTCAGAATGAATGAGATTTATTTTTACAACAGATTTTTTCTTCTATTTTGATTATTTTTTTCAATCCACACACACACACACACACTGACATCTCATTTTTGGAATTTTTTTGTCGAGTTTTGAATAAATTATTCGGTTTTTTCCTTTTCGTTGCTTGAAAAAATTAGGCACAATCACACACACACGCACAAGTTTATTTTGACAGGATATTTTTCGGTCGTTATTATTTTTTTCTCTTCTTTTGTTGGTTGGTAATTTAGCTTGAAACTGGAACCTGAAATCAAAACGATAACGAACACACACACACACACACAGACACAATATGTTAATGGAAAACGATTGATGGGCGTGCGAATAGTCTCATAACTTGTACAACTTTTTTCAAAAAAAAAATTATTCTCTCTCTTTCTCTAGTTTTTTCGTTGTCATAAATTTCATAATTCTCACTTTTTACATCGTAATGAATTGAGAATGGAAAACTTTTTCTTTTTTATTTATGCGCCTAATTCTTCGGCACCACGGGCTTTGTTGCTTCCATTTCCAACAACCAAAAAAAAAAAAAAAAAAGCTATAGTGCAAAGCTAATTAATATTATAATTTCATTTTATTCACGCACTTTTTCATCGCCAACATCATCATCGAGTACTGAATAATATAATTTGCATATTATATATCGACAATGCAACGAAAAAAATTGAATTGAATTGAATTGAATGAATTCAATGAACACGAAACACACACATTGGAAAAAAGAAAATTTTCTTTTCTTTTTTTTCGATTAATCGAGTTACATACATCATATCATCATCGTGATGATGATGATGATGATAGTGATCAAGGTTGAAATTCATATTACTACATATTGGTGGTTCTCGTTGATTTTTTCTTCCTTTGATTGGGTATTTTCGATAACGAAAAAGACCGATTCTTTTTCTTCTTGGAATTCTTGAAAAAATTAGCTCAGATCAGTGATCGCGTTATTGTCTTTTCTCTCTGCGAATCATTTTTTCCACCATCCTCACACATAAACACACACACTAGGGTTTGCACCCGGTTCTGTTGGAACCGGGATTTTCCGGTTCCAGGTCTGTTGGGAACCGAACCGGTTCCAAAAAAAAATTCCCGGTTCTCAAAAAATTATTAAATTGCCTTTGACGATGTCTAAAATGTCTTAAAATGTTGTTTTAAAAACTTTTCGATCGATTGCTACAAGTGATTTTATGATGGCAAACGATATTCAATTTCACTGGATGAATATGCATCAAAGCAAAATCGATGATATCCATCATTATTCTAATTTGTCGATTATTTTTCATGGAGATTTTAATGCTAGTGTTCAGAAAAATGTGTTTTTTATAAACAATTGCATTTATTGAAGTGACAAAATTTGATACAATTAGTAAAGACAATTTTTCATTTATATGTATATTTAAATAATACTAGAAGCTTCTAGAATCTCTAGTTTACAATCATAGTTCAATATATACAGCTGATGTTTTTATTTTCAACAGCTAGCAAACCTTATTTGAATGATACAATAACGAATCGAAATGGATATAAATTTAAAGAAGTGATTACTGATCTGGAATCACAAAAAAGACTTCCTGCTATCCGTCCTGCTATCACGTATGGTTATCAAATTTGGGGAGATAAACTAATCATCAAATCTAGAAATAAGCTTGATTCAATCCAACACAATGTGCAGGTTTTATATCAAATATAATTAAGAATCTGAATTTATAATGACAAATGTTTTGAAATAACGTATGCGTCACACACACACACACACACACACACACACACACACACACAGAATCCGTTAGATTATTATTTTATCATTTTTTTCAGTGATATTTTCATTAATTAATTTGAATGAATCACTGAATGAATGAATGAATGAAGAAATGTTGAATACATCAAAACGAATGAATTCATATTTGCTTCAAATGTTTTTATTCTAATCGGATTAGATTTGGATTTTTTCCCGTTTAGAAATTCACATGATTTTCATTATCATGTTTTTCGATTTGATTTGATCAGAATAAGTTCCAGAAATGAGACAAGAATATTTTTTTTCTTTAAAAAACAGAAAAAAAACAAGCCATCACCACCAAATAGATATTTGGTTCTCTTTTTTTGGTGTGAATCAATTTATAAGATGATGTTGTTTTTGTTGTTGAATAAGTGTGAAAACAATCATCATCATCATCATCATTGAAGAAACCAAAAATGGAATGAAAAGAGTCATTATCAAAAAGAAGATCATTTTCTCTTATTTTATGTCCAAAATCATGAATAAAAATTGAAAAATAATAAGTTTTCATGTGAATAAAAAAAACGGGAACGGACCCGGGATTTCCCGGTTTTTTTCCCGTTTTTTGGTTTCGGAACCGGTTCCAATTTTTTCGGGAATTTGCAAACCCTAACACACACACACTCATCTGGAGATAATAAAAAGCCCAACACATGGTCGTTCTTTGAAAAAAAGAAATATCTCTAATGGAACTACTGAATTCTTTAATCTTATCTTTTATTGGCAATACAATAGATTTTATCATTCTCTGCTGTGAATGAGAGAGTGATGCAAAGATCCAATTTACTGTTATATTATCACATATCCATAAGAATCACACACACACACACACACACATGATCAAAACACTTGAATTTTTTTTCTTTTCAAACAATCGAAAAAAATCACAATCTCATTTCTCAAAGTGTCTCTGTGTGTGTGTATGTGAAGTAAAAAGACTTGAGATTAGATTGGCCAAGTATATAAGGAATAAATCAATCTCTCGTTTTTTCTCATTGTCTCTTGATCATGTGGAATAATTTAGTCGATCAGGCTACTTTACTTACACTTTGTTATTACTATTTTGCTTCATCCATTCAAGAGATAGAGAGAGAGAGAGAGAGTGTTAGAAATCGATTTCAATTGGCCATCAGACACTTATTTCAAGAACATACAATTGGATTGAGATGAATAGAAAATCATGTGGAGATCTTATCCCAAAATCTTTTTTTGTTAGCCCATCTACTTCTACTACTACTTGACAATGGACAATTGTTGGAACATTGTTGTTGAGGAAAATGAATTTAATGTTTTGCCCCAAAATATAGTGACGATGATCATTGGTTCGCTTATTGAGCATACAAGTGAAATTAGTGAATGTTTTCCTTCAAAATCGAGTGTTTGTGTGTGTGTGTGTGTGTGTGTGTGTGTGTGTGTGTGTGTGTGATATTTTTTTTGGTTGTCATGTTTTCTATGTATTGATGAATGGATTGAATTGGTTTTTGTTGGTTCTTTCTTTTTTCACAATTTGAATTCAATTCGATTGATGAGCCAAATGAATGAAAAAACTGTATTTCACAGTAGTTGAAATTTAGCCTCCAGATGTATTTATAAATGTGAGTATGTGAAGAGAGAATTTCACCAAGAATGTCGATGGCTCTAATCATCTGAATGAATATCGTATTAGTTAATTAGAAAGAAAATGAAAAAATAAACCATTTGAACAAACGAATGAATGAATGAACTATATAAATACCAAGCAGACACATACAATATGCAAACGACGGCGATGAGGCATCAAATATCCGAAAAAAACTCCATTCCATTCATTCAACTAAAACCCAAGAGAGACCCAAATGAAAGATGAATATCAAAGGACCAAGATGATGTGAATAAGATAATTAAATTGTTACATTATCATTACAAAAATGTAACAAATGATGATGATGATTATTACAACCAGTGAGAGTGAGAGAGACAGTGAGAGACCCTTTTTATTTTCTCTGGTTCATTTATTTATCCAATGAAAGAAAAAAAAATTTGTCAAATCGTTTGATCATAAAGTTTCAAATGGATCAGAATCAAAGTATAGAACAACTCATTTTTCATTTTACTAATAAAAATCTTTGAATATTTGAAATCAAATAACCAGAAATATATCAGAGTTTTCTCGAAACTCTTTGATTTCGTTGTCTGATGATGATCAAAAGAAATGAAGAATCTAAACAACAACAACAGCAGCAAAAACTGTAGAATATTGTTTCTTAGAATTCGCGTTTACAAGAAAGGCCAAAAACGCCCAACCCGATTCATGGCTCTTTTTTTGATTACGATGATGATGATCAAGACTGTGTGTAATATGTATCTTATGTTTCGTTGGCACACACACGCACAAAACAGAAAATCCAAACCAAGCGAAAAAAAAAAGAAAATTTGTGAACATTGTGAACGAACTTAATAGTAGACAATAAGAATAAAAAGAATCGAAGAATAATCGAGAATAAGTAAGAAAAAATGAAGAAGAAGAATCGAATCTGATTCTAGATGATAAGATACTATGGATATAGTTGGTGTGTGTGTCGATGTTGGAACAGGTGGCAATGACAGGCGACCATTTTTATCTCATTTTTCTTTATTGTGTGTCTATTATTATCGTCTATTTTGTTTTTGTTGTTATTTTTTTTTCATTCTTTCGTTCGTTTGTTCGCTACTTTTTTTTGTTTGCTTCCCACATTAAATGATTTCTTTTTTTTTGACCATATTATATTATGGCCCCGTTCTCTCTGTGTCTGTTCATCCGATGTAATAAAAATTCTTTTCATTCTTCCTTTCTAATAATAATAAATCACGAAAAGCATCAATGATGATGATGTGAATATTATGAATGAAATCGAATCAAATCAAATCGAAAAAAATTGATGATAAATTGATGAAATCGAATATTAGCAGCAGCATTTTGATTAAATTGATCAATTGGGAAAACCTGCCAATCAATCAAGTTTTTTTTCAAATCATAATTGAATTCTATTGAATGAATCCAGTTTCCAATACTCAGAGATATATGTTTTTAAAAAATTTCATTCATTTTCATACATAATCATTTGTCACTAGATGGTAGCATGGGGACCTGGAATTTTTTTTTTCGTATGATTATCATCATCATTGTGTTCTGGTTAGTGCTGAAATGATGATGATTTCAGATAGATGAGTAATCATTGGATCATAGCGAAACAATCAAAAGTTTGGCTATGATCCTGTGTACACTGTATTTTTTATTTGGTTAGCTGTGAAAATTAATATTTTTTTTTTGTATACGAAACTAACGGAAGTTACAAATCTTTTTCTCTCATAATAATTTTATTTTATTTTTTTCTTTCATTTCATTTTTATTTTTATCATCATATCATTCTACCATCACATCAATATGGTCGAATATCACACATAAAGACCACCACATGGATCCGATGATGTTTGAGTTTGAATATCCAGGAAAAAAAATAATGAAAAATTTCACTGAAAAAATGAATGAATAAATGAATTGAATACAGGAAAAAGAAACAAAAACAACAACCAGTGTACCATATTACTATTATGAGCAGGATGTATACGATCATTAGTACAATAGAGACTTATTCAGTGAAAGAAAATTGTAACCCCAAAAAAATGAAAAAAAACTGAATCAGATTTCTCGGCTCTCTATTTAATCATTAACTACTACACAAACCCCGGTTGGGCCCAATAATAACTTGAATGGTGTGTGTGTGTGTGTATGTTCATCATTCATTCATTCAACAAACAAAGTCAATGTGTGTGTGTGTGTGTGTGTTGTATAGTCGTCATTGGCCTATTCTTCTTCTTCTCTACATTCATGGTTGAATCAAATTCAGAAACATCAACTTCTTCCACACCCATACACCCCCCAGAAAAAAATCTCCGAGTTTTTCTTTTTCTATTTCTTTTACTATAGATTTTTATTTCTCGACTCGACAGAATGATGAATATTCAAATTGTTTTTTTCTGGCTCTCTTTCTGCTGCATCCAATATTCGTACTTTGATGTCGTTGAAGTTTTTTTTTATTTATTTTTTTTCGGAAAATCGGCTCGATTCGGCTCTGCAAAATGTGTTTCATGATTGTAGATGATGAAGATGATGCATTGATGCTGTTTGCGTGGGTGTGTCAATGATGATGTTGATGATGGAACAAAAACTTTCTTTTAAAAGGGTCCTCGGTCTAATAGACATGACATAAGGTGGTGGACGAAAACGAAAATAAAATAACCATTATTGACTGAAATGATGATACGATGGTTTTGTTTTTTTCCGTTATCAAATTGAATTGAAGTAAAACAAAAGTTATTATGTCTTATTGGTTATTGTCTCTACGGCATTTTTTGTTAGAATTTGTCGACGACAAAAAAAAAGAAATTTTCAACCGTCAATTTTTTTAGAAAAAAAATATGAAATATTAGATATCGAAAAACAAATTTTTTTGGCCAATTGTTCTCTCACACCGAAAGAAAGAAAATCGATATATTGTTTTGCACACAAATTATCGATAAACTAAGAGAAAATCTGAATGAGAAAATCAAACAAGACAAAACAAAGCAAATAAAAAGGAATTTGAATTTGAATAAATTTCAAAATTTTTTGTGCCGATTGTCGTCGCGGATTCACTTCAAAATTCACTTCCATATTGACTGAACAATTATTGTGGCCACACACGCAAATACTTTATCGATTCCATTCGATCTAGATGATTTTATCAAATGGATCATATTTTCGGAAATTTGAAGCCCAATCATCATATATTATGATGATTATTTGTTATTATTCGCAAATTTGAATTTGAAATTGTTCACCAAGTTGTTTTCTTATTCTCAGATAAGAATTTATCATTTTTTTTCATTTTTTATGCAAGCAGGAAATTGGCCATTTTTCAGATTATTACTTATTACTTACCATATACATCAATCATTCATTTTTTTTGATAAAATTCACTAGACAAATTCATGATAATTGTAATAAACAGAAATATGATTTGGATTCCAGATGATTCTTTGTTTCAACTTTGCGAAACGATTCTCCCAGACCCAATGTATCCACAGTATGAATGAATGAGAATGACTGTCATTATCACTTGGCCAACAAAGAAAAAAAAACATTACATTACATTACATTTCTCACTTTGATTTTCTGTTCGCTGCTTATTTGTTTTGGATTTTCCAATTATGATTTATGTCTGTTTGTTGTTTGCTGTTTTGCTGTTTTTGCTGGATAAATCTCATGATTCGTTGTCGTTGTTTGCTTTTTTTTTCTTGTTAATCGAAGTCGCTTCATCTTGGCCAGCAGCTTAGAAAAAAATCCATTTTGTTGATATGAAAGAAAAAAAATGTTTTGACGACATGATCAACAAACAATGGATAACAACAAAAAAATTTTTTTTTCGTTTGTTCAAATTAAAAATTATGACCATACACGATACGATGTAGAAATGTAGAAAAAAAAGAAGATTTGTCTCTCTCTCTCTCTCTCTCTCTCTCTCTCTCTCCTCAATCTGTTGTTTGAATGCTTTTTCTGTTTTAATTTTCGAAATTATTTCTCATTTTTTGTTTCGAGAAACAAAGAAAACAAAAACTTGCAACAACATCAGGCTAACAAGATTGAAACAATGTTTGTGTGTGTGTGTGACATGACGTGACATTCGTGTGAATGTATGTTGAAGGAAATGAAAGGAAAACCATTGATTGTCATTCGATTTACGTAAATAGTTTTGTTTCTCCAACGACGACGATGATGAAATGAAATTTTCTCCTTTCTTTCTCAGTTTAATAATTTGATTTTCATTTTATTTCATTTCATTTGGCTTATCTATTTTTTCGTTTTGTTTTCATTTTTATTTTCAATTTTTAAAATTGAAAATTTGTTGTTTTCACAATATATCTATCCGCACCATCATTCTCTGTGACAAGCAGAATGTCTACGAAAAACATAAAGTTTCAACAAACCCGGAAAAATAGAACAAACAAACTTCTTAATTGAATATATGGTAGAATTTGAAAACATGAACATAAAGACAAAAAGTATGATTCCTTTCTTTCTTTCTCTTTTTGAAAAGTCCACTCTAGAAATAAACTTTATGACCAACGAATGTGGTTGGAAAATCCTACCATTTTTTCGGTTCGTTTCGCATAATCATCATCATCATCTCATTTTGTTCGATCAATTCATTCGGCCAATCGCATGAATATCCAAGATGATCAGGAAATAACAGAGAATTTTGGCTTTTTTCTTAATTTAAATTCTTCGTCTTGGCTTGTTCATCATCATTCTCATCATATATAGGTAGACCGTCAACATTTTTTCGGTCCTCTCAATCATCATCAGCATCGTTCTTTGGTTGTTTTTTTTCTTCATTCATTCCCATACACAAACTATTTTCCAACGATAATCTCTTACAACCACCACCACCACCACCACCACCGCCAATGTCTTAAAAAGAAAATAATGTATACTTTTCATTATTTTTTTTTCTTCTTTTCCATTATATTTTTCCATGGCCAAAAAAAAGATATCCGAGAGAAACGAAAAAAATAAATAAATAATCGGATCAACGGTAGGTCTATGTTGTTGTAGTTGTTGTTAGCAAAAAAAAAAGAGAATGCAGAGAAAAAGATCTAAACCAATCCCAGTCCAATGAGAGAAAAAAAAAGAAAGAAAACCTAGTTTGATAGAAAAGCCAAGAGTTTTTTCTTTGCTTTGGCCAGAAAAATGATGAGACAAATGTTGTGTGTGTGTGTGTATGGATGCTTAAGATAATAATAAGAGATGATCAACTTGAACATACAACCAGCACAAATGAAAATAGAATTTTCTTTCTCTCTAAAACCCAGAATCTGACTTTCTTTCCTACAGATGATGATGATGATGATCTGTACTGAATGTTTCCAGTAGTGTAGTATGGACACAATTGCAAAAACAAAAACAAGGTAAACCGCTGAAAGAATAGATGGCCAAATATTTGTAGATTTTGCCTGTTTTCTTTTGTGGAATTCGCTTGAATAACAGATTTTCTTTTTTCTTCTTTTTTCTTTTTGCTTGTTTATGTGTTGCATTCCACTTTTTTTTATTCACATCGTTTCTTTGCTCATTCTCTCTCCGGGGAATTAGTTTGTTTCCATTTCATTTTTTCTCTATATTTCAAACATCATCATCATGTCTATCGGTCGTTTGTTTGTAATTGGGAGATGCCGAATATTTATTTTTCTTTTCTCTGGCCATTTTTTCTTTGTCATTTGATATATTTGTTTAATTTTTCTCGTTTTTTTTTTGATCAATTATCGTCAATACTAATGAACAAATTGTAAAATGTCTATAAAATCTATAAATATTTGATTGGTTGATTGATTGTTTATTTACATTTGCATTTCATTTCATTTTTTTTTTAAATAAATTTTTCTCGTTAGACTTGTGATAGATAATTTTTTTCGTAGCTGTAGTGACTGAGTAAGTTGAAATGGAAAAAAATGTTTGCATTTCATTTCAAAATTCATCACACAAATTAACAGAGATCATCTAATGTAGGTCAACAACATCAATTGTGCAGTCCGATTGGTAAAAAATATTCTGCCTGCCATTGATAGTGGTTTAGAAACATTTCATTTTCGATCGGGTTTTGTTTTTTGTTTTGTATTCATTTATGATGATCTGTGTTTATATGTTTGTTGGTTCATTAACCACAGAAAGAGAGAGAGAGAGATGACATATTAGATAGCATTTTTGATTCATAGAGTGAAAATTAAAAAAAATCAATTTTAACCAGAAATAGAAAAAACTGAACTGCGAAACAGTGAAAAGACATAACACGATGATGATGATGTAAATATGTCCAACTTGTACGACATCTTGTTTGCATATATGTCAAATGATGATGATGTAACAATTTGTATTATTGTTACACATAGAATGAATTCAGTGAATGAATGAATGACTGAATTAATATAAAACGGATGAAACAACATTGGGTGTAAATGTTGTCAATTTTTTTTTATTGTTGCATTTACACACACACAAACACAAACACAGACATTGTAAACATCAGATGTTTGGCCGTATTCAAATTATTATTATCGTTTACATCGATTTAAATATACTCTGACCACAGACATTATAAACCGAATTAACACACACTGAACAACAATAAATGACCAAAGAACAACAACAATGCTTATCAAATACGATTAAAAATCGAATGATTTGAAAAATAAAAATTGTTACAGTCATTGCTTCACACTAGAATTTCGATTATGATCCCGATATATAGATTTTTTTCAAAAAAAAACGACAAACCAGTTTAGCTAAAATGAGCCAAAAAAGTCGTGTTTTTTTCCATAATAAATAACAGCAACAGCCGAACACATACACACACACACAAATATAATCTTGATTGATGTTCGACTATAATATGTATGTTGTAGTTTTACTGTATGGAGCATAATTCTGGTTCTTTCTTTCGTTTGCTTGTACACACACACAAACAAACAAGACAAACAAAACAACAAAGTCAATGCTAGAATATTCGCGCGCTCTCTCTCTCCAATTCATTCAATTTTAATAACATCTACGTAGTGTTATTCTAATATCCATCTGAATTATGAATCGAAAAAAAATTCAGGTTTGGTATTCAAGTTTTTTTTTATTTCTGATTATTTTTGTCGTCATTTATTGTTATTATCATTTTGCAACACCATAATAATAATAATAATCGCCATTATGATGATGACCATTATTATTGAATAACAAAAAAGTTTTTTTTTATTCTGAATTTCATGACTTTCTGCGTGTGTTGAATGAAAGCAACGATGATGATGACAACGATATAATGTCTTAAATACGTGTGTATGTTTTTCATATATGTGGCTCTTATTTTCATCCTTATTTGCTGACCAATGGCCCTTATGATACACATGGAATGAAATAAACTAACTAACATTTTTGATTATGATTGCATTCTGGGCTTGAATGTATCGTTTGATTCAATGAATTTCTTACACACACACACATATATATCAAGCTCGTTAAGAAAATATAACAGAAATACTTTTTTAACTGCTTTTTTCGAGACAAATGATTTAGTAAAAGTAGCAGCAACAACAACAACAACAGAAAAGAGGGCCATATTCATATACCCATGAGAGATATCATCATCATAGATGAACAAGTGAAAAAATAGTAGATTTCAAGGGATTGAAAGTTTGGAAAAATATAAAACTGAAAGAAATGACGACGACAGTTACCCGAATAAGAAAATTAATTTTCGACAAAAATAGCAAACAACCTGAAAAAGGATATTTGACGGCAAAAAAAAAGAAAGAAAAACAGCATGGTGGCAATTCCCTTGGTTATAACCATCGTAACAAACAAGTTAAGCAATGATGTTCTGAATGGATTTTTTCTTCCTCTTGTTGTTGTTCCAGAATAAAATTCAATTTCAAGAAATGCGAAAACAGGTGAAAAAACACTGGACTCTCTGCTGTGTGTTTGTGTGTGTGTTCATGTGTCACACTAGAAGAAAAAAATGACGAAAGAAAACAATCTTTTTCGGCATAAAAGAAAACTTTTTAAAAAATTAAAAATTAACAAATGATCTCAAGCCACACCAAGGCGTGTCTTTTTTGTTGAAAAAGAAATTTTTCATCACAAACCACTGCTTTTTCTCAGTTTTCTCATTAAATTATTAAACGAATTAATTGAAAAACCAAGAAAAAATTGGTTGTTTTTTTTTGTTTATGTTGTTTTGCCGTTGCCGGTCGGTCGGTAACAAAATGATGATGACAAATCAAATTGAATAAATGAATATTAATTTGACCATAAAAAATGCTTTTATTATTCTGAGGTTTGTCCGTTATAATACTGGATGGGTGGGCGTTGTTCAAGATTCTATGGTTTTCAATGTTGTCATGGTATGTGGTGAGTGTGTATTTTCATTAAAAGTCAATTTTTCTTTCCCGCTGAAATGGGAAAAATGGGAAAAATTTCACTCATTATTCAATTATTCATTCATTTGTTTTCATTTCATTTCATTTTATTTTGTTTATTCATTTGATCTATTTAATGCGTCGAAACAAACACGCCTACCTATTTCCAACTCAATGCTCAGTTATCCATCCATTGATGAAAACACATGGCTCCGGAAACGGAACTTACCGACTAATGAACAAGGCCAGTATCGAAGTAGCTAATAATAACAAATTGTCCGAAATGGAAAAAGAATTCCAAGTAGACTATATTTTTGAATGAATGAATGAATGGATCAATTGTGTTCAGGATCAAATTCGTTCAGCATGTCTCTCTGTGTGTGTGTGTGTGTAGGTCAAGCCATTTTTTCTACATTTGCGCATTTCAAGCTGAGGTTTTCTTTTTTTATATATTTTTTTCGGGTTATTTTTCCAACAACACATTCAGTTACTATTTATAGAGCAATAGAAGAAGCAAATAGAAGCAGCAGCAGTACTACGTAGTCTATGGTCATATATCTATGGCCTCAATTATGGCCGTTGGGTTTTTTCTTCTTTTTCTCATATACCAGAGAGTTTGGCCCCCAATATATATTCCAATGATAGTCCAATCATGATCATGATGATGATTGTCAGTTGGAAAGTTTTTTTTTGTTTATTTTCATTTGAATACTTCGTTATTGGGCTACTGGCGATTGCTGCTGCTATCTCAGATTTGAATAAAATCATTTCAATCAAGAGTGGAATAACATCGAGGTGTACACAAAATCGATCATTCATAAATGCTGTAACAGTTCAAGGCTATGTTTTTCTTTTGTTGATATAATCACGATAAATCTATCTATCATTTACCGGTATAATCATACACATTGATATAAAGTAATATTTATATGGACAATTTACCAATACATTCTGTGGATGAATTGTCCATATAATTATATTTAACCAAACAAAAAAAAAACATGTAACCATTGTGTGTGTGTGTATGCGTCCTGAATTGTGATGATTATCACTATTTTACCACCATTTTACCGTTATTCATTCATTCATCCAATGTAAAATAATGTCTGTGTGTATGGCCTTTATATTATAAACCAAGTTAATGTGCAGGATGATTAATGATAATTTTCTTTTCTTTTCTCTACTATTTTTTCATCGTTGTCAGGTATTTATTATTTCGTTAATCGTAACACACACACACACATACACGATATATATGGATGGCATAATCATTTTGCTATTAATTCATTTTACTCTCGGTTTTTCTTTTTTTTTTTTTTTTTGCTGCCGTATGCATTGCTATTGGATTTTTTTCCATTCTTTCTTGAGAAAAATGATGGGGGTCATCAGATCCCGGAAATTATTGTTGTTATTTTTGGATCAAAAAAAGGAAAAAACTGACCAACAGAAAAAATCCCATGTGTGCGTGTGTGTCTCGTCGTTGTGAGAACGTTGTGTGTTGAATGAATGAATGAATGAAATTGGATAAATCAAATGAAAATGAAATTTTCACCATGGCAGCAATGGTGAAAATGGGTGAAAATCAACGAGATAAAAACTGCTGAATCAAATATATTGGGTTTGCGGTAAAAAAAATATTCCGATTGAGTCGAGGAATCGGTCACATTTATTGAAGGGAAAAAGAAATTTCAGCCGAATCAGTTGAATTTTCTCGATCTATTCATTTTCATTTCCTTCTTGCTTATCATGTATCTCGTTTTGTTCAGACTAACTTGGGGACAGTTGGAAAAAAACAACCAGATTTGACCGGCAAAGTGACATTATTGTCAGATTGGGTAAATGAGTTCTTGTTTTTGTGCGTGTATTGATGTCAAAATGTGTCGATCATCACGAGAATCGAAATAAATAAGAAATTGCTTCGGTAAAATAGGATTTTGTCCCTTCAATTTCCACTTCTCTGTCATACATTTTTTTACCAAACAAATTTTTTTTTGATGATGATGAGCAAGCAAAAATTATTGAAAAAGAAATAAAAATTAATTCGTAACATTAAGCATTTGAAACGCCGGTTATTGCAAGATCCATTTTTTCTCGGTGGATTTCCGGTCGGCCTGTCTTTCTTCTATTCCATTCTATACAGTCGTGATTGTCTTTGTTATTTTTTCGCCCATTGTTCTTGTTCTAGAGTCGAAGAAAAGTCTTTCAATATGTGAATGAGAATGTGATTTGCAATTATTTCAAGCCAAGCGTATCATAATCATCATCATCATCATCATCATAATCGTCGCCGTCATCGTCATGATAATCAAAATTCATCGTGATTTTGAAAATGAAATTAATTTTACAAGAAAATTTTAGATTGAATGACGAGAATAAAAAAGTTGAAACTTTTCATTCATTTTGCCAACCATTCCGGAATACAGCAACTCCATGCATGCAGAATAAGACGATGGGGTTATATAATGGCATTCTTTTTTTTTCTTTTTATTCATTCTCTATTCTTAAAAACATGCAAGATTGTCACTTTGTCAAGATCACTACTATTTACCTCTTTCAAGATGAAATCCTTTTTGCTTCAAATTTTTCTTTTTCATTCAAAAACAAAAGGCAAATGATCGATATCACTCTAGAATTGACTGATTGTCTAATAGTTTGCCGTGGTTCATCAAGTAACTGAGATAGAATCAAACTGTGCAACTCTAACAAACACTGATAATGGTTCACTGAATGAAACTTATTGGACCATTCACAAAATATGACTACCAGCCTGCAATGATGACAGCTAACATTGATGATAATGATAGCCATCAACAAAGTCTGAATAGAAATGAAATGATTTGGACCTAGTTTAATTCATAACCCATTAAATAAGCGACGTCTTTGTTTTTTTTTGTTGTTAAAAATCAAGACAGTTGTACAAATGAAATGAAATCATGAAAACTCATCACCATTATTTCACTTATCATCAGTCAGTCAGTCAAAGTCAAGTCAAGTCAAGTGAACATGGTGAGTCGTTGTGTCTGTCTGTTTGTGTGTGTGTGATAATCTAATTAAAATCCAATTTTAAAATTCATATTTATAAAAGATGATGATGATGCCCGTCTATCATCATCATCATCATCATCACTGTGTTTAAGATGTGAGTGAATCACACAATGTTTCGTATCATTGGGACTATTGAGAAATGAAACGATTCCAATTGTTTCCATTTGAAATCAAATCAAAATTTCAGATTTTAGACTTTCAAACACACACCCTTTCTGTCTTCTGTGTTAGAAAAAAATGATCAAATTGTGAAAATGTGCATTGGGCGTAACATTTTGGATGATAGAAACTGATGGTAGTCATCATCATCTATGATTTTAATAAAAGTTGACTTGAATTTTTATTATTCGATGTGTGTGTGTGTGTACAAGTTGGTGGGTGTTTCATTATCATCATCATCATCATCATCATCATCGCCATCAACATCAATGAAAATTGTAATTGAATTAACATTTTTTTGGCTCGTACATCACAACAACAACGACGTAGTAGTGGCATTCGGATCATGAATTTTTTTTCTCAACAAAAGAAGAAAAGAAAAGAAAATGATTATTATTCTGAAGCGAAATTCTTCTCTGCTTTTTTATTTGCCACGTGTGTGTGTGTGTATGTGAGTGAATGTGGAACAAATTTCGTTATGCTTGATGATGATGATTGCGTTTTTTTTGTGTTGAATGTAAAACAGACATGTTTGAGATGTGAAGACAAAAAAAAAAAGGAAATGAACATTGAACCAAAAAAACAAAAAAAAAATGAAAATGAAAAGAAAGAAACGAACAAACGAATCTGGTTGACTGGTAAAGATTTTCTCTCTATTTTATTACGACAGAAACAATCCAAAAAAAAACAACAAGGAAATTAGATGGAAGGAAATAGAATGGTGAAAATAAAGAAAAAGAAAAAAAAAACAGTGAATCTGTGAGAGAGCGAAAAATTGGTGGTGAATTCTTATGTGCGTATACAACCAGAATTCAGATTCCAGAAACTTTTCATCCAAACAACAACAACGATTGAATGCCACGCAATGAATGAATGAATGAGGTTGTAGTTTCTCTGAGCATTGACGATGATGATGATGATTGCATGCATCTTGTGCAAAGTTTGTGCCAACTACAACACGAACATGTTGTTGTTGGTTTATAAGAAGAAAAAAGCTAAGCTCAATTTAACAAATTAAAATCTTTGTTTCATTCATTCGCAATCAAGAGAAACGACGATGATAGAAAGTCGTGTAGTTCATATGGAAAACTCTTGCTTTTTTTCTGGTTCCATTCAGTCAGTCGTTGGTGATTCACATTCATTCACATCCATCTTCATACTGTTGTAATAATGAAAACAAAATAATGCAGATTTCATTCATTCATTCATTCGTTCATTCGTTGTTCTGGGTTGTCTTGACATTCGCATTATTTGGTCGAATGATGATGACGATGATGGTCTGCCTATCCACCATGGCCATCATCATGGCAATCAATTCGTTCTCCAATTCGTCATCGTCATCGTCATCATCATCATCATTTGATTATAATAAATAATATTCTGCTAGTAGTAGTAGTAATAATGATTCTGGCCCAATGTGGTACAAATAATTAATTAATTCTCAATTCATTCATCATTTTCTCGCCATTCATTTTTTGTTGTTGTTGTTGTTGTCGTTATCATTATCATTGTTTTTCCATTCATTCATTCATTCATTTGTTTGTTTGTTTGTTTTATATTTATTGTATTTGTGTCATATGGGAAATAAGTTTTTTTCTCTCTCTCTCTCTCTCTCTATTTCATTGTCATTCATTTTTCCATTCTAAATAAGTCAAAATGGAATAATAATGATAAACAAAAAGAAAACAAAAATTTCAAATTTTGTTCCGAAAAATTTGTTTCAATCATATGAATTTTGCAATTCGGTCCTATTACCAAAAACAAAACAGAAATCATAACAAATTCATAGGATATTTTGGTCCAGAAATTTCTTTTTTTATTTATTTATTTATACACCTGCGGATAGTGTGTGAATGATATATATCGATGAAATTGGGTTTGAACACAAAAATAAAAATGAAATGAAAACAACATTGACTAATATACTGCATGCAATGTTTTATGACATTCGGATCATCATCATCATCATCATCGAGTGTATGAATGAATCGAACGTTTGGTCGAAGAATTGATGGAGGAAAAAAAAGGCCGGTGTCAACAATGGAATGACGACCAGATCGGTCACGCAAACCTAAACGAATCTAAACGAATGAAAAAATTGAGAGAATCTTTTTTTGTTGTGGTGGGCAATCACCGCCACCACCATTGAAAACGAAACGTCAACGAAAAAAAAGAATGAATGACTATGGCGTTATCTCAAGCCTTGGTATTATTATTAGATAACAAACATGATGATGATCCAAGAACAAACAAACAACAACAGTAAACTGTGGCTGTCAAAATAGAATTAGCCAAAAAAAAATGGGCGACAAAAATAATCGGCTCTAAACGAAAAAAATGGATTTACGACAACGGCGATCATTTGGATGAAAAAACGGAAATGGAAATATTCAAACAACGGGATTAATCGATATTTGTGCTCATAATAATGATAATCATATGAATATCATTTTGGCCACTGACCACCATATATTTCCTCACCGTTGACTGATCACAATTCTTGAAACAAAATTCAAAACCGTCTTTTTCATTTTGTTGCTAGCTTAACTTTAAGATTTATAAGTTCCAGTGAATGAATCTACCCATGGACCGCCACCATCATTATTATCATTGAGTTTAGAAAAAATGATGATGATGATGAAAACATAACAACAACATAAACGCTAAAAAATAACTTTCAATACAGTACAGAATCAGTGCGTTTCAATGTTGTCTTTTTTTTTACTTCAATCTTTTTTCTTTCAACAATGCTAGATTCTTTTATTCGGTCGATTACAATGCCAACACAGAGAAAAAATTATCAAATATTTTGATGATGAAATGATGAGCATGCGCAATCATAGTGTTTTGTTGTTTTTTTTCGAATTCAAATTCATTCATTCATTCATTCACTCAGTCATTCAGTCATTCAGTCAGTCATTTCAAATCCAAATTCAATTCATACACATTACACACACACACACACACACACACACACACATTATATGGATATCTATATGATGGTGATCCAATTTTTTTCTTCACAGCAAAAAGGATTCACTACACACTCATACACACTAGTTTAGTTTAGTTTCTGGTTGCTTCAATAGTAAAAGTGAATAAATGAATGAATGAGTGATGATGATGATTGTTGTTGTTGTTGTTGTCGAACCAAATATATAACCATTTTGTGAAATGTGAATGGTGAAACCCAGAAAAAAAAAGAAGAACGAACAAGAAAAAATGAACCAGGAAACCGAAAGAATTCCAATACTCACAGACACAGAGGTTTGAATGGAAGTAGTGTAAAAAACTTATTTTTTCATAACGTTCTCACATACCACTACTGATTATGGATTCTTGTTTTTTTTCTGCTGTATTCCCGGCAGTATTTCCTTTCACTTTAGCTGACACAACATTCCGACAAAGCCAACAACAACAACAACCGAGAATGCCAAAAAACTGATCCAGAAAAAAACAACGGGAAAGGAAAAAGCCCAAACCAAAGCCAAGTGAATTGGAAGATTTTTTTCTGTGTTGTTTTTTTCTGGTTTCAGAGTTTGATACACGCGCGCATGATTCTTCCATCGTCGTTTTTTCTCTTTCGCTTTCTTTTTCATTGAAACAAATCAGACGAATGAACGGAACAGAATTGAGATGAATGTGCCATGTCGATGTTGTTGTTGATGACGCCAACTCAGTCACACAAAGTTCCAGATACAACAACAACAATCGCCACTACTTGATGAGAATTTTTTTTCGAATTCGTGATAGTAGTAGTATTGATGGGAGTCAATATTTTGCTTGCTTAGGTTCCAGAATCGATTTTGAGAATCTTGTTCATTCATTCATTCATACTGCTTCCTATTCATCATCATTGGATTCTAGGACATTCACTTATGTAAATATTGTTGACCACTACCATACACATACACACATTCTACATGTTTTGGTAGAAGAATTTCCAGAATAAAAACAAAACAAAAAAGACGAGAATAGAAGAATTTTTGCAATGAATTGAAAATAGTTTCATAGTTTGTGTTGTTCACACATGCACATACACACACATAGAGAGAGAGAGAGAGAGAGAAAACTGTCTCAATTCTTTCGGGTTCGGTAACTGTGTTTTGTGTGCGTGTGTGTGTATGTGTGTGTGTGGTTGTTCGTCTGTACGAAGTTGTTGTTGTTGTTGTTGTTATTATTATTATTGTCGGTGTGAATGGAGTATGATACCCCATAAACACACATACACAGAGAAATCTTGAAAGTTCACTGCTGTCTATTTGTTTCTTTGTTTATTTTCATCATTTTGTTCATGGTGATAATTTTCATTTCATTCATTCCGGTGTATGGATTTGAATAATTGTTTTTCAATCATTCAATTGGTTATCAAACTGTTTGGTTTCTGTTTTCGGTGAAAAAACCTTAAATCAACGAACACCGACAATTAAACAAATCAGCATCACAACATCACCCACTCATATGAATCTTATTATCGTCGTACAAAATTATGGTGCAAAAAATTGTTTTTTGACTGTTGAATGAAAAACGAAAAATTCAAATTTCTTGTTTACCTTACAAAAATTCTTGTGATCCGCCCATTATTCGCCCATTATTCTTTCTTCTGATCAACACAATCATGATGAGAAAAAAATTTCATTCAAATAATTCCCGTTTTTTTCGAAAAAAAATCAATCCTTTCATTTTGATGAACGATGCGATTCTTGAAATATAAAAGAGAAAAACTGCTCTTCTTAATAATCCTGTAAAAAAGAAAAGAAATGTAGAAACTTTCTCATCTTTTTGTCGTCGTTGTCGTCGTCTTCGTAGTTTGAAAACGAGAAAAAAAACTCGAACAAATCAAATCAAAATCAAAGAAAAAACTTTTTCAAAATCGTTCATTGGTTTGTTCCTGGAACAAAAATATGTGTGCGTGTACAATTATTTTTATTAAAAAATGAGAACGTTCGAAATTGATTGGGATCAAAAATTCCTGAATTTTTTTTTAGAAAAACGAATTCTTTTACTTAAAAATTGACCAGATTGATTCAGTGAGATTTCAGAATTTGTTTGAATGAATTGAATTTTTGGCTGATTTTTTTAAAAGGAAAAATTTTCATTTTCTCGTTTTTTAGGTGCTATTTATCCAACATTTCTGTGTTACAATACCCGTTTGACTATATTATGGTCCACACATCAACATTAACCGGTGTGATGATGATGATGATGATGATTATCACACAACAACAATAACCACAATAATAAAAATTCGTCCTGAGAATCCGTAATAATCAAAATGAATCAAGAGAAACAAAATCGCCTTATGATTTATATTATATAACGGGCAATTTAACCCTTTTATCATCATCACCATCATCATCGTTATCATATGTGTTGTGAATAATTCAATTATTTTTGTTTGGTAAACATCACATAATCACATTAGTCTTCGTATCGTCGCCCACGTTTTTGTTGTTATTATCAGATAATTTCATCAATAATCATCACTTAACATGATGATGTACCTATAGAGAACCCAACAAAACCTGTATCTGTGTGTCTACGTGTGAATTATTATTGTTTCGGTGTTATATTCATCATCACTGCCATCATCAACTTCATTCATTATTCAATCATCATCATTATCATTATCGAATTGTGGAGGTGATCAGAAAATTTCTCACTTTTTGTGTTTGTGCATTGATTTCACATGATTAACGAATCAATTAATCATTATCACCATCATTGATTTGTGAGCTTGAGTGTGTTTTGTGTAAATATTTTTTTTCTTCTCTCATCATTTGGTTCTGTGATTTTTTTTCGTGCAATTTATTTGTGTTTTGTGTGCGTGTGTGTTTGTTCATCATCAGTTGGATCTGAATTTTGTCTGTTTTCCTGTTTCCTGAACTAATTGAACCCAAGCAACAACAACAATTTGACCAAAAAAAAATTTCATGTTCTGTTTACCGTGGTTTATGGTTGATAATAATCAATTATCGGTTATTTCAATTCTCCATTTATCGATTATTGATTCAAGTGTTTGTGTGTATGTGTTTTTACTGTTCAGTGTGCTTCTCAATTCATTTTTTCGGTGTTTCTGTGTATTTATTTTAGTGTGTGTTTGTGTGCACAATTATTCGTTTGGAACCCAAAAAAAATAAACAAACGGAAATTCAAACCAGAAAACTCATCATCCCACGAAAAGTAAGTTCACCATTTTTTTCGTTTATTTCCGAGTAATTTTTTCCCGTAACTTCACACACACACACACACACATTCAAAATTTCAAATCCAAATATTCCGGATATTGAAAAATTTTTTTTTCGTACAAAAAACCATTGACAAAATGATGACAACAAACAATAATCATCAAAACAGAATGTTTGAACAGGACCTTAATAGAAAATAGCAATGCCACCAAAAATTGTTCTTCCACCATTGTTCTATTATCGTTTGTTTTGTTTTCTTTCAGAATCTTTTTTTTTATTTTGTCAAATCATCATTCTCATAACAAAAAATACTAAAAAGATAACCCTTTATTCGGGACAATGATCCAGTTTTTTTGTCTTGGCATCATATGAATGAAATTCCTTTTCAACAACAACAAAAATCTTTGGCATCAATAGGCTGCATCCATTTTTTTTTATTGTTGTTGTCGTTGTCGTTTTTTTTCAACCAAAACACTTTTGAACTTTTGAATGGAGCCAAAAGTCAATGTTTGTGAATCATAATAAAGATGTTTTTGTTATGTGAGACACACAAAAGTCACAAGAGAATAGAGGAAATTTAGATGTCACCAAATATTTATTAATCGGCCACCAAAAAAAAAATGGTGGTTGTCGATAAGCCCATTAAGATGTTAATCATCATCATGGATGCAACACACGCATTACAGCTATTTGTATTTGAAAAGTTATCAAAATCCGTGAATTTTTTCATTTCATTTCGTTTCGGGCGTTAATCATTATAATAATTCCTTCAAAGTTTTTTCTGTTCCTGGATCGTCGCAAAAAAATTTTTTTTTTCATTCCAAATTTTTCCCTTTCTCCATTCTGTTGCCGTTCCAAAAAGATTGGGCTCAAAACATAGTTTTCGAACAAATAGGGGAAATGATGGGCCAGTTTAGTGCCCAAAAATAATAACCGCGTTTCGTTATGAATCATAATCATGATGATAATGATGAACAAGTTTTTTTCGTTGTCGGAAAAAGGTATATAGAGTGTTGAAAAACTTTTTCTCCACAATAATGATAATATCACTCAATGATGATGATAATAATCATATGTGAACGTGTTTTATTAACCCTTTTTTTATGAAAAAGTTTTAATGTTTCAAATCGTCATCGTTGTATTTTTCCGACTACGATCCAATCACACACTCACACACACAAACAGAATGATCGAATTGGACAACTATTTGTAATTATAACATTGACTGAGCGTGTGCGTCATTCATCAATTTGTAATCGGTGAATTTTCGTTCTGGAAAATATTTCTTTCCAATCGATTCCGAGATTCGATTTTGAATTTGATTTAAGATAATATAAATGGAAATTTCATTTCAACCAGTGAACCCTTTTGATTTGATTCGATTCGATTCGATCATTGCCATGATTGAAACACGAAATTGAAACCATTTTCTCCGAAGACAATAAATTCAAAAAGCGAACAACTTAATAATAATATACATGGATGGATCGAAGGAACAAACAGAAAAGAGAGAAATATAGAGAAATCGATTTCAAACCAAAAAAACCGATGATGTGCTTATTCTGTTTCGTGTAGCCGTGAATTCTGAAACGAAAATCTTGTCTTTTTTTGCCCGTTAGCATGAAAAATTGAAAAAAAAACGCCGACAGACACATGATATACATAAACCCAATCGAAATATAAAAAACCATATGGATCGACCAGAAAACTAAACCAAAAAAACCGACCGTTTTAAACTAAGCCACACAGTTTTGAAAACCAGAAATGATCACCCGAACCTGATTGAACCAAAAAAAAAATTCGTCGGAAAGAAAGTTTTAAAGAAAAGAAAAAAATTCCCTTAAAATATCAAATAGGCAAATCAGTGAAAAGCCTAAAGCATCGCACACACACGCAGATCTTTCAATATTGAAATCTTTTTCTCTTTGCTTCTGAACCATAGGATTTTCCATTTTCCATTCGTCGATTGAACCAAGGCCACAATTGGATTGGTGTGTGCATCTTGCTTACATCAAATCTATTTATTCAATATTTCAATATTTACACCATTATATCATGGACAACATTGATTCAGTTTTGCTTGTTGCAAAGAAAATTTTTTTCTATTCTAGTGCACATCAATGATGATGATCGATTCAATTCATTTGATAGATCTTCATATATGTGTTTTGATGAAGTTTGTTTTACTGCAACTCACACTCTGTTGGAACCTTTATTTGGCGCATTAGTAGTGTTTTCGATTTTGGAAAATTGATGAAATTTTAATCTCTTCGTTTCCAAAAGATTTAGATTTCTGGTTTCTATTTTAGTCGATCACACAAGCTAGAGACAAGATTTTTTTAACACATTCCTTTTTTTGTGGAACATTTTTAATGGTTCAGATTTTGAAATAAACTACAGAGAAAGTGGATAATGTGAATGAGAATTTTTGTTTTTTTCTTCTTTCTCTTTATTCTTTTGGCGTCGAATTGAAGAATGAAAAAAAACGTCGGAACCTCGATAATGATGACAAGATATGTGTGCCGAAAACAGTAAGAATATGGTCTATAAAGGGCTTTTGGCATCCATTTTTTAGATCATCATCGACGAAAAACAAAAAATGGCGAGAAAAAAAATGAACGAAAAATTTTTTCATTTTCGATCGTTCCATATTCGTGTATTTTCTCATTCTGAGAATTATTCGTGATTAAATTGATGAAATCATGATTCCATTGTTTTGTTTTTGTTTTTGTTTTTGCTTTTTCATTTCTTCCGTCGTTTTCATTATTTTAACACATTGTCTACAAGCAGAATATGACGACGTTGAACATATTTTTCTTTTTGAGCAGCTTTTTTTTGTTCATGGAAACAACCAAGAGAATTGAAATGCAAAAAAAGTTTTCCTGATAAATTTCCGTTTTCTTTTCTGAAAAGTTTTTTCTCCCTGTCCATTGTGTGGTTGTGGTTTTTTCATCATCATCATCGTCGTCGTCGTCGTCGTTGTATTGTTGCCAATTTTAAATTCATGTGTGTGCCGATATCGATGCCTTTTGTTTGGTGTTGTTGATTCAGGAATCAAATTTCAAATTTTACATTTTTTCGAAACAACAAAAAAATCAAATTTCAAATTAAACTTTGATACTTTCTTGTTTCATTCTTGTTATTATTGTTCCAATAACCGAGAAAAAATGGCCATTCTACCCATGGAACAATAATGGTTGTGACCAATGCCAGTAAAAATGAAATGAAATGAAATGGAATGAATTGAATCGAAAATGAAATTGAATGCCAGTGAATGGAATAGGAGAAAAGGAATTTCAGTTTGTGGGGACCTTTATGGCTTCTTTTTCGTCGTTGCCTGTTTCAGACAGATTTTTTTTCTGGTTGTAGTTTACATCATTTTCATTTTCTGTTTTCATTGTTGTGTTTGAGACTTTTTGAAATGAATACATTTTCTAATGAAAAGAAATCGATTTTTGAAAAATAAAATTCATGTCAAAAAAAAACTAATACACATACCAATGGAGAGAAAGAAAGACATCAAATGTGTCATCGTTTTGATGTGATGTGAAATCGATCACCAGTGTGTAATAATCCTAAAACGCTGTGTGAAAAATATTATCATCATAGCAACAAAATTCATCACACAAATGATAATTTTCAACACACCACACACACACACAACATATTTTTGCATATGACCCTGATTATAAATGAATGAATGAATAAATGTCACATACACACACACACACTGGTTTAATCGATCCACTCTGTTATCGGTGTTGACTAAACAGAAAGAAAAACAAATGTTGTGACAGTAGAGCAGTGAGTTGGGTTTTTTGTTTTTGTTTTTGTTTTTCGAAATGAAAAATATTTATTAAATTTTTTTCCATTATCATCTTTCTCGGGTTGAACTCATTGTGTGTGTTTACGCCCATCGCGAAAAAGGGTGATAAAAATGAAATTTTTTTTTTTCGTTTTTTTTTATATTCATAAAATGTGTCATTGGTAACGATGTGACAATGTCAAACACCATTATTGTTATACAATGTAGCGGCATCAATCAAACGCGATCAATTGGAAAAAAATCAATCTCGACAACAATCTTGTGATGATGAAAAAATAAATTTGAATTTAGATTGAAAAAATTCTTCCTTGATTGTTGCTGGCTTGCTACATGGCATAGCATATCGATAACGGTGATGTAGTGTAATCATTGAGAGAAAAAAAAAGTTTTCAATTCATTTTTTCTACGAAATGGATTGCAATTTTTTATCCTTTCTCGTGCTTGAAAAAGAAAAAGGTCTGACTATTTTTTTTGATCTGAAAATTGATATCCATACGATATTAGCCGGAAGATAAATTTTGCATCTTCCACACACACACACCCAAAAAAGCATTTTATTCATTTTTCTTACCTTTATTTTGATGGCCATTTTATTCGATGATTCAATCTGCAAGAGAGAGAGAGAGAGATTCATTCAATAAATTTTTAGTCTAATATAACCTCTGGATGATAAAGTGGTGTTTTTTTTTCAATTTTTCAATAGAAAATGGTTCTATTGTTATTCTGTAATATCAAGATTCTTTATATTTTTTTTTGTTCCATAAACATCAAATTGATGTGATGAAATGAATGAACTTTTTTCAACGAAAAAAAAAATCTCTCAAAACAAAGATTATAAGATAAGACAACAATAAAAAAAAGTGAAGCAAAAAATTTTCAAAATAAAACTCAAGTCATTCACTGTTGATGATGATGATGAAATCCAATAACAATTCTTCTTCTTAAAGACAACGAATTAAATCTAACCGTCCGAAAGTTTACCGAAAGCAAGCAATTTTTTTCTGCCTTCCGGAAATCTTTCCACAAATACTTATTATTTATTTCAACCAAAAAGTTTTACTTGCTTGGATCATCACATCACACAATGAGATGATGAGAAAGTCTTAGTGGCAATATTTTTTTATTATGGACAAAAAAATATTGGCCCTTGGTTGGTTACCCATCCTCAGGTCTGGCCCATAAGTTTTTTTCCTTCTTTTGTTTCACATTATTCATTTGGGTCATCATCATCATCATCACTAAGTAAGTAAATAAGTAAACACACACACACACACACACAAGTGTTGAAATGACGACTATAATGGGGATTGAGCGAAAAATCGAAACTGTCGATTACTTATTATTATTACTTCTTCCTCTTCTCTGCTTTTTTTGGGTTTCAACAATTAATTATTTACCACGCGTATGGCTATTATAAATTGACTTATGCGATTAATCAATCACCACCACCGTATTTTCTTTCGTTTCTTCTTTTCTCTTTCACACATTTGCAATGATCATACACACACCCCCATTGCTCATAATCATCATTTTGAGATTCTAAAAAAAGTTTTTTCTTCTCCAACACTCAATATTTTAATGATTGGCCATATATGAAACGTTAACATTAGTGTGTGTGTATTGATTATTATGGTATGGCCTTGATGATGATGATGATCGGTAAACATTAGTTTGTTAGTTAGTAACAATAACGAGTTTTCCATCAATCTTTGGATCCTTGCCGTGTGTGTGTGTGTGTGTGTGTGTGTGTGTGTGTGTGAATGGGTATAAGTGGATCATTGGTTCGTTTTTTAAACTCTGTGCTTGTAATGAAATTGATTCGATTCAATGGAACCATTAAAGTGTTCATCATGTGTAAACGAGTGTTGGAATTATTAAAGTGGATGTGTTTCATTTTTTTTTAATTTCATTTCATTTACTGTTATTTATGAATGTATTCATTCTCATAATAATAATCGATGATTATTGGCCAAACAAATGTTTGAGAAAAACAAACAAAAAATTGTTTCACATTTGTTATCGGTTTTTTTTGTGCTGGCCATTATCGTCATCAGAATCATGAGAATCAATAAAATAATCACGTTTCTTTTTCTTTTTTTTTGTTGGGAAAACGAACATTCAATTCGACGTTGCTGTTGTTTTTTGTTGTTGTCGTCGTCGTCGTCGTCGTTTTCTTTTTCATTTTCGGTCAATTGGTCATTTGGTGGATCTGCACAAAAAGATTCAGTTCACAATTTTTGTATATTTATCATTCCATATAAGTGCATGTACCGGCCTTCTGGGACTAAAATGAAAGGCGAAATAAAAAAAGGAGGAAAAAAATAAATAAATTCAACTCATCGACAAAGACGACGACAATTGTACGAATTGTAGAGAAAGAATATTGTATGATGAACCCGAAACAAAAAGAAAATCTACTGGATGCTATGGAAAAAAACATTCCAAAACGTTCAAACTACACACACACACATACAGGAATTAATCATCATCGCGCCCGAAAAATATACACAGAGAACCGAAAGAAGAATTTAGACGACTTAAGAATACCAAAACATACTAAAGTGATGACCAGAATGACTAAAAAATGGTTAGTGTAGCCAGGAAAATGAAATTCGTGAATATAGAAGCAAAAAATAGGCGAAACAAAAGAAAAAAGAAAGTGGACACAATCAATTTAACTTGGACTGCGGAAAACAACAACAAAAAGTTCTGTATGTTGTTTTTTCATCAGTTTCAGATGTTTGAAATACGAATATACGAAATCCACCAGCAACAACAACATGAACAAGATGAACAAGTTGAAAACGAAAATGAAAACTAAACAAAAAAAAAAAAAAACGGGCGTATAAGGGTTTTGTTCGTTCCGGAGCCACACACTAATTGAATTCGAAAACAAAAACGAGAAAAAAAACATACACGAACTATTCATTTGATGTGAATCGTCGATGACTTAAAATGACAACCGAAGGAATTTTTTCCAACTTGTCGTCGTTGTCGTTTTGGACCCAAATGTTTTTTTTGTTTCGATTTCGGTTTGGTTTTTCATCCTTTTACCGTTTTTTTTTATTTGGTCGTAGAATTTTTGGCCATTTGAGGTTTTTTTCTGTTTGGATATTATCGACTAGAAAAAGTCGAAAAAGTTTTTTTTCCTTCTTGAACAAACTGAACTGAACAAGAAAAAATAACAAACCAAACTAAACTAACCGCCTCGTTATTTTTCCCATTTTATTTTACTTTAGTGTTTAGTTTAGTTTTTTTTCTGGTTGGTCAAATGGTCATCATTCTGTTGCTGGGTTCGTTTTTCACTTATCCTCGAGTGTTGTTGTTATTCGTTGTAAAAATCGATTTTTCTTCATTTTTTCTTTCTTGAATACTAAAAGAAAGTTTATTCCACATTTCAATGTGTGTGTGTGTGTGTGTTTGTGTGTGGGAATGTTTGAATCTTTTTTATTGAAATGAACGAAAGTAAACTATAAACTAAACGACAGCGAAAACGAGAAACGTTGTGATGTTAAAAAATGTAGCCTCCGCTCGTTAGTTAAAGTTGAATATTTTTGTGAAAAAAAAGAAAAATCAAAAATGAGCCAATTCATTTCCATTCACACACACAAAAAGAATAGAATGGACACAAGACGAAAGACGAAAAAAAAATTCAAGTTTTTTTCTCTTTTCTTTTTTTTCAAGAAAGAATTTTTCTGTTTTTTAAGTAGGGCAGCAGCAACAAAGAGTGAATAAGAATTTTGTCACTTTGTCAAAGAATTGAATTGAATGAATGAATGAATGAACGAAAGAATCATTCAAGCACACTAAAGGCGAGAATGATTATGATGATAATGATATCGTCATCCAACCACCACCCATCCTCCACCCATACACAACAACACACTGAACAAAAAATGGATGCTCTTTCCTTACTCTATCCAACCGAATCATTTTTTCGATTTGGTGTTCATGTGTGTGTTATGTTTTGGAATGGAAACAATTCCCAATGTTGATGATGATGGTCTGTGCTTTTGGATCGTGTATGGTCCATCATTATATATCATCATCATCATCATCATCATCATCACTGACTTATGATGACCATTCACAAACTGTTTTTTCGTGTGTGTGTGTGTTCGAAAAGGCGAAAAATTGAGATTTCAACACTGGAAGAATACATGTGCCTAAGTTAATTGTAAAGTTTCTTTTCTTATCGTTTGTGTGTTTTTGTTTGTTTGATTCACAAGTCAAAAAGTGTTGCTAGATAGATATTAGATATTTGTGTGTAAAAGTGCAGAATGAAAAAAAAACTCAAAACTCAATAGGCCGAATGTTTTTTTGATTTTATTTTTCTGGTATACCACCACCAGATATAGAAAAACCTATGAAGTTTATTCGTAGTTTTGTTATGAAAAAAAATATTATTATCACTGTGTGTGTGTGTGTGTGTGTGTATGTGTGCCATTCACACATATCATTACAAAATATTTATTTGTTACCCAATAACGACGATGATTGACGTCATCATTTGGTGATTCAATCATTCACATTCATTGCCTTGCAAATTCATTTATTGATTTAGATACACCAAAATACAAAATAAATAAACAGACACACACACACATGTTTAGGTTAAATGTCAAATGTATACATATCATTGTGTGTTTTGATAAAACTGGCCATTTTTCGTGTTTATGGTTAGTGGATCCAGAAATATTATTGGTCGTTTATTTACTTACCCTCAACGAAATTCATCACATATATGATTACAATTTCGATTATTATGATGAAGAACGTCGTCGTCGTGGTAGTAGTAACGGTTGGTTGTAGCTGTGATGGCCAACGAAAATGAAAAATAAATGGTGGCATTATACAAACAAACAATGAAAGACCATAGACCATAGATATATGGCTTTTACCGTTATATTTGTTTATTGATTGATCAAAAGAAAGAAAATTGCTTTGGTTCATTCGATAATCGAAAACAACACTGCAACACAGCAACAACAACAATAATGCTGATCACGACGAGAATCACAAAAAAATCGACAAATTGATGAAAAGACACCGCCTTTTGTGTTGCAGAACAAATTTATGATCATTATCATCATCATTTACTTGATAGCAAGTTTCATTTCCTTTTCCTAGCTCATCAGCGAGAAAGTATTTCTTTCCATTTTTATATTCATTTGATTATGATTACCATATATATGTGTGTTTTCCACAAATATTGTTATGCGAGAAAAGAAAAAAAAGTTTGTATTTTTCCATCAATAAACTGAAATAAGTAGTGTTGGTAGGTCATTTAGGTTTCCAACTTTGATTTTTTTCCATTTTGCAACAATGTTTAAAATCATCTGTGACTATCGATAACAAACTGATAATGAAATGACAACAACAACAAAATCGATCCAAATAACGACGAATATGATGAACCGAGATCCAAAAAAAAAATCGATTGAATATCTAGCAAATCCAAATGGACTCAACTCCATTAAAATAACAACGACAACAACAATAACCTTATATTGTTGTAACATCCTACATTCATTGAACAATCGATTGATCGAAACAAAAAAAAACATGTGCCGGCAGGTGAAAAAAACCGAGAATTCGCCCATCTCTTCGCCATTCAATTGGTTTGCTCATTTTTTCAGATGTTTGAATCTTTTTCTCGAGACACACTCACTCACTTTGTTCATGTGTCAAATCAAAATGAAAAAAAAGGAAAAAAAGAGTGAAAAGAAAATTTTCGGGCTAATTGAACTTTCTGTACACAATTATGAAAGGGAACAATTACGCGGTAATGAAAGCTTTTTTATCTATATATTGAATGATGATTTGTAAACGAACAAATTCTCTTTTTCTTGTGAATCAAGGAGAATCTTGAATAGAGAAAATTTCTTTTTTGTTCATTGGGAAAATCCCGATGAACAAGCAGCTGAAGTTCAGTGTGAGACTATAGTACTACGTGTGTGTGTGTGTGTGTGTGTGCATGTTTAGTGTAGTGAAGTAGAGAAAAGATTTTGATTCAAGAGTTGAATGAGTGTGTACGATACTTATCGATTATCAATTAATTTCTTTTATTCTTGATGATGATGCTTGCTTGGTGATGTTCAATATACAACCATTTCATGTTTTCGTTCGTTGTTGTTGCATCTTTTTTTTCTTATTTTTTTCTGCTTACTTGCTTGACAACAATAATTTGTTCCATTCATTCAACCATTCAATATATATAGAGGCGACAATATTGTTGTTGTTGTCGATGAGAGCGAATCACTTTTCACTATTTTTAATAATAGTAATGAAGCGAGAAAAAAAAATCTCACTCAAAAAGAGATTGTTTGAGATTTTTCAGATTCTTTTTCTGATTATGGAAAATTTTTCCAATATCTAGTAGTCAAAGCAGAGAATAAATTTGGATCATCATTTAAAATTAGTCGAGAGAGAGAAATTTTTTTTTTTTTTTTTTTTTGATTCATGTGTGTATGTTTTGCAAACTCATATTTTTATTTGAATTTATTTGGCGTTTTTTCATTCTTTTTTTCCCCCCCCCATTGAAAACAACAACCGATGACAATAGGAATTTTGTACAAGAAACTTTTTCTCCTCAGTTTACTCACTACAGTAATTCACACACACACAGAGTGTCCAAGAAAATAAGACTTGAAAAAAAGGGAAGAAAAAAAAACAGAAATCTCGAGTATGAGATTCGCATGGCTAAACTTTTTTTTTCCGGCCTAGCATTACATTGCATTTGCTTGTTGGTTATTTGGTTGGTTGTCGTTATCATTTTCAAGAAGAAAAAAAAAGTCAACCAGCATTTTCGGCACTGCACTGTTGTTGTATAAATATTCGGCTTCGTTTTTCTTACTTCCTTTTTTTCATAGCTCAATTTCTTTCTTTTTTTTGGTGAAAGAAAGAAAAAAAAAGACTTGAAATAGAAATTCGGGTAAATTCCGAATAGAAAGAAAAAAAATTGTAAGTCAAATCATACAGTTAACATTTGGAGAGAAAACTGTCCAACAACTGTAAAAGAGAAGCGAAAAAAATATTCGGATAGTTGAAACTGAATTTCCGGTATTTTGAGATGACATGAGACACACACATACACAGGACCAATGAAGATGTTAGACAATCAAGATTTTTCGTTTGGTTGTATTTCTCTTGTTCGATTATTAATGGTTAGTTTTTTTTCATTGCAACCTAACAAACAGAATAAAGAAGATGCACAGAATTCGTATTGCAAGTATTTATAGTCTCTATACTGCTTTATTTTCAAACAGAATGAGAGAAAGATGAATATTGGGTTTTTTCTTCTATATTCCTGTTTTATCTTTTTTTCTCCATTGGTGATTCTTTCAGTTGTAGCAATTAGTGAGTAGTTCTTCCTGAACATTTGATAATTGGTGACCCGAAACACACAGAGAATCCAACGACAATAATAACAATAACAACAACAACAACAACGACGACGATGACTAACCATTGAGAATAAATGAATCGAAGAATCGAATCGAGAGAATAAAGAAAAAAATGCAATTTCTTGATTCAAATAGGCAAAATGATGATGACACAATGACAATACTAGCAGTAATAATGCAACATCAATTCATTCTCAATTCGAAAACATGTGGACAACACAATGCATATCATTTTTCTAGTTGAAAACTCAAAGTTGGCTTTGCTTTTTTTTCGTGTCTGGCACAATAATAACAACAACAACAACAACAACTACATTCACCGATTAAATCGTTGAATACAGACAGAGAAATCGAATTTTTTTTTGCTACATATAATGTGAAATAGAGAGGAAAAAAGCTAATTAAAAGATAAACCAAACTCTGGGTTGGTACGCGGTTGATTTTGTTTGAACTAAACTGTTCTGTATGTCTGTCTATGGTTGGATTTGGATTTTTGAAAAGTGAAACTTTTTTTTGCCATTTAGAATCGGTCATTCAGAAAAAAATGCGTTTCCATTCCATTTTCGATGACATATAATTGGCTTAATTTGACAAAATGATTTTTTCGAAATCAAAAAAAAATTTTCAATTCAATCAACCAACTAGCCACATACCGCAGTAGAAAATTGGCTTGGTGGAGGTCTCTTTTTTTTGCTGTGATTTTTATGACAAAAAAAAATTAAATCTCTAATAGGTACATCCTTTTCACTCAGCCAATCAATGTAAAATTTGTGTGTAAAAAAAGCTGTTTAATGATGATGTAATCGAATTTGTAATTTGTTCACTCAATAAGTATTTCCAATGTATTTTTTTGCGAAATCAAAATATGGAAACTAGATCATCATGTTTAATAATGAGAGAAACAAACGTAAAAGCATAAAAATATGAATAGTTTATTTAATTGAATTAATGAATAAATCTAAATATCAAAAACCTGTCAATATAATCAATGAAAATTGTGTGAATTTATAATATGCAAAAATGCATTGAGATGAAGCCGACATTCACATTTCCTTCATTTTCATTCAAATTTCCATTTCTATGCATGTCTGGGACTGCATATGATGATTCTTATGTTGTAACGATGAAAGTAAAAAAAAAACTTTTTGTTTGCGTTAAACATTACATTTACACAACTCAAAACGTATACGGCATCTGTCATTGCCTGAGATTTTTCTCTCTTCATTTCTTGTAATTAGCAACTATTATCATCATCGCGAAAACGATGATGATGAAGGTTTCGTAATTTCTACACTTTTTTGCTCATTGCAAACACAATTGGGAACGATTCATATATTTTGGCACCACACACACACACGGAAATTCATGGCCCGTGATGTGTGTGTGTGTGATTTCCATTTTTTTAATATTAACTGTACTTTTTTCTCAATTGTGTGCAATGGTGGAGAAACAAATGGCGAATGAAATGTCACAATTTTTAAAATTTCCATTTTCTATTAATATCTCCAAAACAATAATGTCACAGAGCACACTTGAAAATTATGTTCCAAAAAAAATTGAAAATCATCTGCAACTGTGTGTGTCCATCATCATCAAAAGTTTTTTTTTATTGTGGCCATTCATAAATGACATAATAATCATTTCAATGATTATTGTGATTTGAATATGCAGTAATTACAGAATACACATGACCGGACTGCTAGATTTTTTTTCAGAAAAAAAGTTAATTTGAATTTTTCAACAAAACAAAAACATATGCTAGTTTGTTTTGTCTTTTTTTTGGTCTTTGAATCTTTGAATCGAATCCCAAACGGTTTTGTCACACCACCGTATAGTTGTTTGCTTGTTTTAAACAAAATGTGATGATATGGACAAAACATTTTGTCACGATGTTTTTTTTTCTTGGTTATGGAAAAATTTCCCAATGTTTTTTGTTTGCTCATTGTGTACCATCATCAACATTGATTCCATTAGCTTTTTTTCACAAATACACAGGCACTATCATTATGGTGGTGAGACACACACACAAACAGAATCCAGAACCAGAAATACAAAAAAAACAACAATAAATCGCTTCTTGTATTTATTTGAATTATGACAGATGGAACTTTGATGGTGTGTTGAACAAAAAAATTCATGGATTCTATTCGGCCTGTTCCATTTGGAATGCATGCATAAATTCCCACCGTATTTCACCACACACACACACACACTTGAATGTTTTCGATTTTTTTTTCGTTGTTGAATATGCTAAACACACTCATATATATTGATAATATACAGTGGGCACTCTCCCAAGTTGAATTTCTAACATTCTAATGAATATAATGAACATAGAAAGCTTTTATTTATAAAATCCATTTCAATAAATGATAGACTTTCGCTTATGAGTGTTTCGCATATACCACGGGAAAAAAATTGTGATTTTTATTCGTAAGTCGAGTACCAACTGTATATTGGAAGGTAATGATGATCTGAATTTTTGTTTGTTTGTTTCATATCTGAATTCTTTTTTTTATTTTCAAGTTTCTCATTAGTGAAATGAGGAAAAGCAGTAACTCTCAGTTCAATTTTTTTTCTGGTTTCAGAATTTTCAATTCAATTCAATCCGATCATTCCGTATATTTGGTAGTGAAAAAAAAATATTAATTATTAACCTGGCCTTAGAAAAAAACACTCAACATCTTTTTTTGTTTTGTTTGAAACAGACATATTGGGAATGAATGAGATTCTGTTTCAAAACAAAAAGAGGATTATAAAGAAAAAACTATGCAAAATCTGTTTCACATACATCAATTGTCTGGTGCTCATGATCACATTCTTCTGGTGATTCGGCGATGATGAAGCTGTAGTAATGTGTGTGTGCTCGTTCCAAGACATTTTTCTGGTTCATAATTTTTATTTTGTTTTGTCTCGTTCCACACACACACACACACTTCTTAATCCCGAGACAAAAATGAATCAAAGAAAAAATCATCATCAGCATTTGATCTACCCCGTTTATCGTTAGATGAGTATTCGTAAAACTTTGTCTTTACATCGAATTCATTGGTTTTGAACAATGCAAAGCAAAAATTTCTTGGAAAATCAAAATCCAAATGTGATTTGCGTGTGTGTGTGTGTGTGTGTTGATTGGTTTTTTTTTTGAGAAAGAGAAAATTTCGCCCATCATTTGATCAAACCAAAACTGAAATTGTAATCATCATCATGATGATAATAATGATGATTACTACAACAACAACGAAAATAAAATGAAATAAAATAATAATAAAAAACGATGAAAATGATTGCACAAAAGTGAATTATAGTCATCGATTCTTTTTTTTATTTCTTTTTCTTTGATTTCTGCACACATACAGACCATCAATAGATAGAATAAAGATGCAAAAAAAGACAATGATTACTACTGTCAACCAATCAATTGATGATGATGATAATCCAGAGAAAGAGAGAGAGAAAGAGCAAGAGAGAGGAAAGAAGAAGAAAAAACACCATTGAAATGATTGAGAGGTTTGGCCCTTTTTGTTGCTGTTGTTTGCGAGAGAATGAGCATCTTATTATGCTAATGAATTGAATTTTTCTTTTCGCTTGAAGATGATCTAGAGTTCTAGTCCTTCTTCTTCTTCTTCTTATTCTCCTAATTTGAGTTTGTCGTTTGTTTTTCTCTTGATTCATTATTATTACCAGAAAAAAAAATTCATTCGATTCATATCAATGGATTTTATGAAACAAAAAAAAATCACCGAAAACAATCTAATGAAATCAAATCATTTCCCCTCTTTTGTTACTATACCACACCCTCGTTCCAATTGCAGTATTTAAAAATAATAGAAAAAGATAAAGTTTATTCTGCTTCAAAGAGAGAGGAAAAAGAGAAAAAAGTTTCATTTTTTTCCGCACCGTATGTATCGAAGAATCGAGATCGACAAATTCAATTTTCATTCAATTATCTCCATTGGTTGTTGCCGTGTGTTGTTAATGTTGACGAAAGAAAAAAAAATTTTCATTCACAATCCAATGTAAAAATTATCATCATTAGGATGATATACTGATTTCGATTGTCATCATCAAATATGATATGGATAATAAATTAATAATTAATAATGACCAAACGAACGAATCGTTATCATTTTTTCAATGGCATAGTGATGATTAGTTGTTGTTGTGTTTGTCCAGTTTTTTCTATTAATTTACCAAACACACACACACACACACACACACACACACACGCACACACCGACATGTAAGTGTTGATGAAACATTGAAATGAATGATCATGGGTGAATATTAAACTGTAACTTAGTTTGTGTGTTGCCAGGAAATAAAAGTCATAAAGGATTAAATCATTTGACAGACTAAAATAGAATGGTAAGGAAGAAAAAAAAAGAAGACGAAAGATAATCAAATCTTATCACGCTGTTTTTTGCTTGTTTGTTATCTAAAAAGGTTTTTGTCGATAAATTTTTTCAACCCTTTAAAATTAAAATTTATTGTTTATCGTTTGTATCAAATGTAAGGCAATTCTGTTTTCAGTGTTTGGCAATTTTTTTTTTTTGATTTTTTTTGCTGCCGAAAAATTTCTCCATAAAAAAAAATCCATTATGCGTGGATGGGTTATGCATGCATGGATGGACGGACGAACGAATGAACGGCAGTGAAATGAAAATTAACCCGTTACACCACAGCGCAAATTGACAATGTCCGTTTTTTGTTCGAATAAAATCGAACAAAAAAACCATATCTCTTTTCATCCGTGATTTGATGATTTTTATTTTTATTATTCATTTCAACGCTCAAAAAAGTCTGAATCAAGTTTTAAATCAGAAAAAAAATTGTCCTTCTAGTTCCGGAATACTAACGACCAGTTTTTTCTATCTCTCGTTTTGGGTTTCCAGAAATATAACAAAAAAAAATGTAAAAAAACCCGAAATATAAAAAAAACAAAACAACTGTCATTAAATAATGAATCTAATGAATGAAATTTCGTTGGCGGGTAGTGCTGGTGGTGATGGTGGTGGTGGTGATGGACAAGAATTTAATTCTACTCTATATGAAGCTAATGGGAATTTGTTTTCGTTTCTAGTTTCGCTGAAAAGTTAATAAAACAACCGAAAATTTTTTTTTTAAATTCTCAATTTCATTTACTGTGATTACACGATTTTCAAAAACGTCTAGACAAATTGAATGATGAAATTCAATCAGTAATTATTTAGATTTTGTCTGATTTCTCGAAACTTTTTCCTTTTTGTTTAATTTTTTATGCGCAGCGAAAAAATCGTTAATCTTTTTCTTCTGAATTAAAAAAAATCTTTGTTTTTCTCACTGTCGTTTGGACAATGTCTTCTTTTTTTTCGATAGCTCAAAAATTGAGACATTTTTTTCATGGTGGACCAAACATTCTTTTGCATTTTCGCATTCTAAATTCATTCATTTTCACTTGTTTCGATTTCGAAGAAACCATCATCAAATAATGGAGAGAATGGAGAAAACAAAACAAAAAAACGTTAGACGAAATGATGGTTTTCTTTTCACAATTCTTCAATTGTTCATTTCTATTCACAACAATTCTTTTTTTCATCAACATCATCACACACACACACACACACACAAACATCTCAATGAAGATTAATTAATAGACTTTCCATGACAAGGAAGCATCAGCAGCCCCATTGAAAGGAAGAAGAATGGAATTGGAATGAGAATGAATTCCAAAAGAAAAAAGAAAGCGAAAATGTGGAAAAAGAGAGAGAATTTTCTTGCTTTTTTGTCGTTTGTTTTCGTCGCCATCGTCGTTGTGTCGTACATGCATACAATTCGTCTTGAATTTTTTTTTGTTGTTGCTGCTGCTTTTCCGCTTCTGTTTTTTATGCAACATAAGTGATTGAAATGAAAATAATGAATTAAATTAAAATGAATAAAAACAAACGAACAAAAGAAATGAAAGAATTTCAATGGTCGAAAAATGGAATAAGAATCTTTAGACGCATTGGTGATGATGATGATGATGATGATGGCTTGAATCTTGGTATCTTTCTGAAAAATCAAAACAAAACAAAAAAATAATCCCGGAACCATCACAACAACAATGTTGAACACACATTCACTATTGACGATAGAGGAATTCCAGATTTCAAATCTCGATTCTTTTCTTTTGTTCCGATTCCTGGAATCAAAAGACCATCAACATTATTCGTCATTGTTCATCGTTCATCGTCATCATGATGATGATGATTATGGCTTAGCTGCTTGGATTTTTCATTCCAATCATTTCCATTACTACACCATACCATTATCCTGAACATTGATTCAATTCATATTTTGGGTTTTGTTTTCGATTAAATTGAGCCTAAAAACAACAAGAAAAAAATCATACCACAGCACTCATTACTGTGAATTGAAAATGAATTCACTCGTGTAGTTCAATAGTTCGATGAAATGACCATTCATTTTCCATTATTTCAAAACGAAAAATTGCATTTTCTTCTCGTACACACTCACGCATACCGGAATAAGGCCAATTTTGTTTGTTTTTTTCTGCGGTATATACGGTTGTTATTTGTTTGTTTTGTTGGTTGATTATTTGAAGACAAGAAAAACGGTTTTTTTTCGTTTTTTTTCACTCAATGAATAAATGTCAACAAAAATTTTTGGAAATCATTTTAGAACGAGAGAAACGAAATGAATTTGGAACATGAATTTTATTCGTAATTTCAGTTCTAATACATTCTCGTCGTCATCATCATCGTCATGTATCTATAGCCTATTTTTTTCATCATCATCATCATCGATGGCGATGGTTTAGCAAATACAAAAATTGCACTTATTCTCTATTTCCATTGTGTGAAAACGAAATGAATTTGAAAATGGAAAATGAATAAATTGATAATATTGGATCCAAGAAACAGTGGTCGTGTAGAGATATCTGCGAAAATGAGAGAGTCAATATGGCAAAATGATTCTTGTCGATCTAGCCATATCTCTTATTTACTTTTGTCTTTTTTTTCTAATTCCTTGCAATAATAAAAATTTCTCATCATCAACAGAAAAAAAAACTGGAAAGATAGAATCCAGTGGAAATAGAATAGACTTTTTCGTTTTCGTTTTCGTTTTTTTTCTGTTTGTATACGAATGATGATTGTTTGTGTTTGCTTCCACTTGCTTTTTCATGACCGGTATAATAACAAGTAAGTATTAGTCATTATTCTATTTAGAATCATCAGCTGAATAAAATGCAAACACACACAGTGCACACACTACACTCTACTTTTTTTCGCCTTGTTCAGCATTGTTTTGCTTATTGATCGCTTTATGCAAACGGCTTAATATGAAGAAAAAAAAATGCTTCGATAACTTTTTCTGTTGGTCCAAGTCCACATATCATGTATGTGAATGAAACGAAAATAGAACAATATCATTTTACCATACTTTTCGGCAGTTTTCTGTATTGAATTTTATTCCAATAATTCCTAGAAAAAAAAATAAAGAACCTCAAAATATGTAAGAAAAAGAAGAAGAAATGTAAACAAAACAATGAGACATGTACACAGAATATTCCATTTGAACTCGTATGTTCCTGGAATTGTGATTTACATCGAAAAATTCTTTTTTCTTCTTTCTACCATTTTTTACTATTACTACTACTACTACTTGAACTATTTGTCTATCAATCTGGAGAATATATGTATTCATACTTTCAAGAATATTCTTGAGAATTTTATTTTTTTTTTGTCAATTGTGTTTATTATTATTATTTTTGTCATTTTCATGTTTGTACACACACACACACTGAATCTTATTGTTACACATCACACGATCAACACACACACACACTTGACCAAAAAAATACACTCATGAAAAAAAAAACACAGAAACTCTCAAAAAGTACATACATGAAAATGGAAAAAAATAAAGATCCGAAAAATGTAGAAAAAATTCACAGGATTTTCATATCATTTTCATTTTCATTTTCATTTTTTTTTGCTTATCTTTGCAAGAATGAAAATACTATGGTCGTTTTGTAGAAAATTATTACTCTAGTTTTTTGTTCGTTCTATGAACATTTTAAAATTTAATACTTCGAGAGTGAAATAAAACAAATGATGATGATTATGATCATTTTGTTTTTGTTTCTCACATTTGAATATGTGAAACAAAATTCTTGTCCAAATATTCAATCGATAAGTGTTGTTGTTGTTGTTGTTTTTAGCAAAGACAAATAAACTGATACCTCCATCATTATCATCGTCGTCGTATTCAGATGCACGAAATTTTTTCTCGTTTTTTTTGGATGTGTTTTTTTTTTGTTAGTGTGTAGGCGTATGTCTCGATTGATGATTCAAACAAACATAAAGTAAACAGTTTTCTTTCTTTTTCCGCTCATCATTTTCATCATGATGATGATGATCTAATCACCGTCTCTATATTCCATGTAAACAAAAACAAAACGAAGGAAATGAAATTCATGATCTTAAAAGAAATCCTGGATTATTGTAGCATTCTTTTCTGTCTCTTTCTTTATTTTTCATTGTTATTATTCTGTGCAATATCATAAATTAGATGAAGAAAACGAGAAAATTTGGCTCTAGGTCATTATATTGTGGTGATGGTGGTCATGGATCTAATTAGATGTCAATAATGGACCTTGATGGTCAATGATGTGTGCGTGTGTGTGATAATTTGTTTGAATGGTCCCACATATATAAAACATTTATGAATAACTTTCCTTTTTATATACGACATTCATATAATATTGTGATGATGAGAAAAAAAAATTAAATCGGGATCCGACAACGACAACTCCGGTGATGATGATGATGACGATGATGATGGAAGTAAAACCGGATAATTGTCTTCGGGCAAAATTTTCTTTTTTTTACTTCATTACATTTATAATGCTTTTATTACACACAATGTAATACACACGCATTGGGCAAAGAGCCCATGAAAAGAAAATGGGACTTCAATCAATAACCAAAAAGGATCATACATGGCGATGATGGTTTGATTGCTTTGTTCCGTTTATATACGACGTAGTTGGTTGGATTAATCAAAATTAAACATGTGCAAAACAAATGTTTTTTTTTACTTTTTTTGGACCGTTGAAAAATTGTTTTACTCTGTTTGTGTGGTTTGTTCATAGTTTGATGATTGACAAGGCTTTTCTTTTCAACGGCAATTTTCTTTGATTTTTTTTTTTAAATTACTACTGATTGATGATTGATTGATTCTTTGTGTGGCCATATGCATGAAATACAAACATTGGAATCAGGAAAAAAACAAAAGAATCCTTTTCATTGTTGTGTTTGGATTTGTCCAATATTTTTTTCACCAATCATCTGTGTTCGAGTGAAAAAAATCGACGATGGTACAATGTACAAATCAATTCGACGATTACATAGATTGAAATTAAGTTGAGAAAAATTTATATTTTATGAATTTTTTCGTAATATAAACACAATGCTAAAAGCTTAGCGCACATTTTGAATTTTTTTTCTTTTTCGTTTTTGGGCTATAAATAAAGCTCTTGTAGTGTATAGCATTATTATGTTAATAATTTATTAACACTGTGTTTATGTGTGGGTGTGTGTTTGCATTGCTTTTGCCTGTTTTGTTTGAGTTTTTTGCCAACATTCTGATCAGAAAGAAAATCGAATCCTGGAGAGAATATTTCATTTTCGTTTTTTTCATCATCTTTTTTTTTATTCGATGATTCACTTTACTCATGGATACAGGATCTGATTTTTCATCGTTTTACCGTTATCGTTTATCGAATGAACGAATAAAAAACACGTTGTTGTTGATTTATTTATCAGCCAATACAGATTTTTCGATGTTTTTTTCCACTAGATTTACATAAGGATATTCCACCTTTGGGATGTATGAGGGCACCAACCAGAACAGAATAACGAGAAGAAATCAACGAATGCCAATCGCAGTTTGTCTGTTTAGACATTTCTGACATGCATTTCTTACGCAAAACAATAATAGTAATCAAATTGGAATAAAATAGCACAAAACACACACGAGAATTGAATGAATCGATTGGATTTTTCTTTCTTTTTCTTTTCATCGTAATTTGGTGTATAAACAACACACACATACACACATTTAAATTATTGATCAGTGTGTGTGTATGTGTGTTGTTTATACCCACCCGAGAATGAATCAATTCGTTGCCATTCAAATCGCACAGTTTTCATTTTCTCCATCGTGAATTTCAATCAGAAAAAATAAAATAAAATCAAAAAACAAAAACAAAAACCAAATCCGAAACGATATTTGTTGTGTTGTGGTCTTGTCATCAGTTAGTTAGTTGTTCAACATGGTTTGTGGTTTCTATTTTCGCTTGTATTGTGTATTGTGTCCTAAATCTTCAATTTAAACTCTCCAGGTTCAATGGCTGTTGTGTTTAGCGGAAATATGCGAAAAATTTTATACCCAAAAAACAAATTCCACAAGGGAAAAAACGGAACCAAAAAAAAAACCATTTGATTATCGATTAATATATTGGTCATTTATTCTTCAGATAATAACCAAAGCAATGGAAAACAATTTACAGACTGCCAGAAATAACAGTTGTGAATAGGCAAAATAATCGTTTTGAATATATTATTGCCATTTTTGGGACTGAATTTATTTCAGTTTTTTTTTGTCTTCACCATCACACACACATACACACACAGACGCACACAAAACATGAATGAAAATTATTCAGAAGAAAAAGATTTTGAATTTTAAATTTTTTTTTTCTTACAAATTCTTTTTTTTCGTAGGACAAAAACGAATTCAATTTTTTTTTCATTCATTCATTCATGGCGTTCTATGGTTAATATATCAAGCCTCAAGCATTAGCAGCTGTAGCAGTATTCAATTCAACAGATTCGACGATACATATGGTGATGATGAATAAATATGGTAGGCAAGTGTAATACATGTCAATTTTTATTTGGATTTTTTTCCATTGTTTTTCACTACGGTGAAAAGGTTTTTTGTCGGGTTGTATAAATCGAGTAAAAAAATTTTCAATCTTCACCATTTCACTGTGTTTACTGGAACAATTTATCGAGATAAGTAGTGTATACACAATGAATATTCTTGTTTTTTTTCCACCATTTTCGCTGAACAAGATTCTTGTCGAATAGCAATAGAACACAAAAAGGACAACAATTTTCCAAGTTGTTCCAATAACAACAACTTGTCCCTAAAAACAAAAAAAAAAACGACCATTTGGTTGGAATAATCAAATTAGTTTTTTTTTCTATTTTCTGGATGATTTTTTTTACATTCACTCGCTGTTGTTTTCTGTTTGTTTCTTCTTTTTTTAGTGTCCACTTTTTTGTTGTCCACATTCAGTTTATTTTATGTGTAATTTTTTTGTTTTTGTCCAATTTTCAGATTCAGAGTTTCAGTCAATTTGTTCAGAAATTCATTCACTTGACATCGTCATCATCATCTTATTTAATCAAGACTAGAGCGATGTTGTTAAAGTCCAGTGTTCCATTTTTGTGTTCAGTGAGCCTTGAAAATTTACCAAATTTTTTTTTCTTGTATTTGTCAAAGATTACATCACTTATTATTATCGGTATTGCAATTACCGGGATGATGATTCATTGATGAGATTTCATCGGTTTTTCATTTTTCAAAACATACACAAATTCAATTGGATTCGATTCGATCGATTGATCGATAAGGAAAAGTGATCGATTTTTCCCAACTCATAAATACCTCATATTTATCGCGAATTTTAAGGTTTTTTCCACAAAAATTTTGTCACTGAAACAAAAAAAAAAATTCTCAAAATTATATCGATTCGATCTTATCAATCGATTTTCCATTGCTTGTAAGAATTTCGATAACATAACTTTATCTTTTATTCACATCTTGTTGTTCACAATGATAAGATTTGTTTTTTTAGAGGGGGTCATTCATTCATTCATAAATGGCTGTATGAGAGAAAAAAAAATGTTGTCTTTGTGTTGTTATTACATGTCCAAAATGTCGAACAAACAAAACGAACAAGGTGTTATTTATTGTTCAACCAATATGTAAAACTATGGTTGTATGGTTTTTTTCCAAATTTCGGACAGTATCCCGAAAAAATAAAAGATGCAAGTACATTTTTTGAATTTCAATTTGTGTTGTTTAATGCTTTGTTTTGTTGTTGTTTTTATTTCTCTTTCCATGAAACTTTTTTTCCACTTTCCATTTGAATAATGTGTTGTTGTTGTTGTTGTTGAATTTAAAATTTTTTCAACGAATAAAAGTTGAAACATGATTTCGAGAGACTAATAATTAAAAGGTTATGTGGTGTGTGTGTGTGCGTGTGCCGAAAATATAAACTCGATTTGAACAAAAAAAAAAAAAAATAATTTGAAATTGAGCTGAAATTTTCTAGTTTGCAATGAGAAAAATGAAAATTTGCATAAATTACCGGAAAGAAGTTTGGTGGATGAAAACTACCAACTAGTGATCCGGTCGAATAATTTTGAATTCATATGTGTGTTCAAATTTAATTCGGAATTCAGAAAAATCAAACGATGCTGCCACTGCCACATTGATCAACAACAACAACACAACTATTACAGTTTTGCAATCATTGGTCCTGAAATTCTGATTCCAAATAATAACCAAACAATAAGAAAACAAAGAAAAAACGATGCCCAAATGCAATCGAGCAAAACATTCGACAATTTTTTCGTGCTTTTTCTGCCACTGTTGTTGTTGTTGTTGTTGTTCGTTTGTTGGTTAGGTTTGATGGTGATTGAGTGACATATCCGGGTCGATAACAAAACAAAAGCGAAAAAACATTCTCAATTCATTCTTTGCTGCTGCTGCTGTCGAAATAGAATCGAATTCGAATGTGATCCAGAATGAGTAACGACAACAACAAAAAAATCAAAATCAAAAAAAAAGAAGAAGTAAAAGTGATAATGAGAAACATCAAAAAAGTCAAAATGAAAAAATTCCGATAACCAAAATCAATGGCGAATGCAATGAAATTCTCTAGTGATTTGACCAATTTTTCTCTCTCTCTTTCTTCTGCACCACCATGAAAATATCATCACATCATCACCATCGTAGTGTCATTCTAGTGTTTCACAAACTAAATAACAACTGATCCAGAATGGAGACAAAAAAAACCTGATCAATTTCAATCAGAATTTTTTCGATTTGATTAGATTTTTTGATTCGAAACAAAACGAATGCATCAAAGAATTAGCATATCATCATTTCGATGTCAGTGTGACACAGCCGGTAGATATTTGTTGTGTGCGACACAATGTCACCCACATGAATCATGCAATGGATAATTTAATAATTCATCCACTCACGCAATAATGATGATTTCTATGTTTTTTTGTTTTGTCTTGGGTAGAATTTTTTTTTTGCAGAAACGAAGTAGCCATTACCATTCTCATGATGTTAATGTATTTTTGTCCATTCAATCAGAATTGTCTTTGTCGTTCAGTATCACCAACAAGAAGAAAATGAAAAAACAAACGTAAACGAATCGTTTTCGATATCAAAAAACAATAACAAATGAGCTCAAGATAAATGGATGGATGATGAACGAAATAATAAAAGTTGAAATTGAAACTTTTTTCTGTTTTTTTTCTGTACTTTCCAAATGATGGACAATGATCATCATCATTTGAAATTCAGACCAAATTCTAATTTGAAAGGTAATTTTCTTTGGAGAAAAAAAATTTGCAATTTTCTCTGTGTTTGCAGTACAGTTTTGTTTTTATTCCATTCAATTGAATTCAAAATTAAGCTCATCATCAACACACGAAGATGATGATGATGATGATGTGTAGATAATAACTTGCCATTTTGTCTGTGGAAAATTGAATCGTGATAAAACAGAATCGACAGTGTTGTTGTTTTTCTCTGCTGTTGTGTTTGCTTAGTGTTTAATTTTTTTTCCTTCTGTTTTCACAAAAAAAAAATTCATTCAATCACACACATCCATTTCAGATTATTATCTCGATTTAAATGATGGAAAGTAGAGAGAAAACATTGACAAGCTTTTTTCTTGTCGCGATGAAATGTTTGCATATACTTTGTGTGTCTGTGTGTTTAGATTCGTTGTTGTTGTCTGTTTTTCTGTTCGATCCTGGATTACTGTAAAATGTTTCTATCTAATCGTGCGTGTGTGTGTGTTGTTGTTGTTTGGTTTGAACAAATTTTTGATCCAAATTATGTGACTGATGAATAAACTGAAAAAACGAATCGAAAATTAAATCAAATTATTATTTGACACATACACTGTGTACCATTCATTAGCACACCATTATCTACTACCTAATCTGATATTGATGATGATGATAATAATTTTTTTCCAATCAAAATCATCGTTGACTACTACGGAGATTATATTTGTGATGTGTATGTATTCATTTCATTTATTACGGATTTTTGTTCATTCATTCATTCATTCATCATTCGGGTATTAAGTCTGTTTGTTAAACATACGGTTATTATTATTTTGAGAAAAAAAAGTTGTCCTTGTCGTTGTTGTTCATTCAGTCAAAATGTTTCTCATTTATAATCATATCTTGTGTATCAAAGGTAAGCTCAAAGCTATAATATTATTATGGAACGAAAAAAAAATCTCAACAAATTCGTTCATTGATGAACGAGAAATTTCGATAATAAATTGAACGATACAATGTTCTTCATCATTTATTATAAGGAATCGATCATAGTAATAAAGAAAGAAAGAAAAAAAAATCCAATCCAATTCTTGAATGAAATTCATATTCAACAGTGGCAGCAATACAGATAGACAGACAGACATATATATGATTTGACGTATCAAACAAAACAAAAAAAAACAGAGAAAGAGAGAAATCGATCTCTTATTGATCCAGATAAATTCTCAAATAATGATGACGATGACGATGACGATGATGATGATGATGATGATGATGGTCACATCAGAATCTTTGGCATAAAAGTATGTTATGTTGTGCTATGTATGACATGATATGATGAACAACACACACGATTCTTTTATGTATCATATAACAGTTTTTTTCTGGATTCGGATTTCCAACTGCAACAACGACAACAACATTTTTGGATCTCTTTCTTTCTTTATATTCTATTTTGAAAAACGCTTTCAATGTGTCAAAATTGTCAATGTCAAACATTTTTTTTGTGTATTGTGTATAACGTAAGTGATGGTGCAAGGGGGCAAGAATATAACATGTGCCAGTCATCTATAGCCCATATTCAGCTGAAAATGAAAATCTTTTCATCGTTTTTTTCATATATTTGAAGGACAAATATTGCCAGAAAATTGAAATATATGACTGGACACACACATTATATCATTTCGATGATTTGATTTAATGTTCAGAACAAAAAAAAGAAAAAAAAATGTCGAAATACAAGCTACAAGCGCGTGTACTACCACCATCATCCACCAACCAACCAATGTGTCCAAGTCAATTATAATTATTTGTTCATCATCAAAAAAAATGTGTCTTTTCATGTGTTTGTGCCAATGGCCATGCACAACATAACTCTGTGTGTGTGTGTATTTGATCAATAAAGATGGGTTGGCGACTATATATTTGTGGGCGTGTGTGTGTGTGTGTGTGTCTGTAAAGAAATAAGAAAGATTAATTTCCGATTAGATTTGATTTGATTTTTGATCAGATTTCATAATTTGTGTTTATTAAATTTTGATGTAAATATTCTTAGATTTGACAGCAAAACATACGTTTTTTTCAAACATCGTAATAACAAAGACATTGTGGCAATGTCAAACTCTTCAAACAATTTAGATTGAAATTCAACGGAAGATAAAAAAGGTCACTTTTAATCACAGAAACGACATTTGATTTTGGCTAGATTGTAAGATGGGAGAAATTCTTTGATTTTATTTACTACTGATGCAGCATCGTCAATCAAACATGGCAGCCTGTTTACTTTCATACATTCTTAATAATGATAATGATTATCTCTGGGAAAAATAAAAAAAAATATGAAAATTCCACAAAAACGGTAATTTAGTTGATTGAAACAACTTATTTCCTTCTGCTGCTGCATAACACACACACACACATTGTACAATGAATCAATGTTTGATGGAGAAAATGATGTGGTTGGGGAAAAAAAAGAGAAATCAACCGAAATGTTTCGGAAATCTGCATAAATAATAAAATGATGATGCCAATCTAAAATGATTACTTTGTCTTCTATGGCCCATAAAACTGAACGAAACAAAAAAAAATATGGCCGGAACATATGCAAAAAAAAATTTTTTGAAAGATGCATAGAGCCGGAAAAAAATATATATAATTCTGCCGAATTCATGAATTGCAATTGGGCGCAATTTTCATTGATTTGAGCATCATAAAAAATGAATAAACAGAAATCAACATGAAAGAAAACCAAAAACGAAAGATAACCCAAGAACCAGAAGAAATTGATAATATAAATTGGTCGGCCGGGTCGTCGTTTGTTTTTAGTAGAAGAAAAAAAAATTTTCCAATCAGAATCCCAATACCCGGTTATTCAATCAATCAGATTGTATCACTGTGAATCGATCGATCGCGATCGATTGATAATATATAAATGATAAAATGTAATGAATGTTTGTTTACCGTGTTCACATCATTCTCATCATCATATCTAGTCCATTCGAATGTGTCTGTTTCAATCAAAAAATGATTTAATTGAAATTCTTGTCTTTTTATGTCCATCTATGGTCTCTTTATTAGTTGTCGTCATCGGTGAAATCACATTGATTATGAATGTAGAAATCAAATAACTTTTCGGACATTGCACATCATTTATCGTTATTCATCGATTCATTCATTCATTTTTTGTTGTTACTTGTAAACTTGGCTATTGAAATAGTGTGTGTGTGTGTGTTTTAGTGTGAATCGATAGCTTGTTGTCAATCGCATTTGTGTGTGTGGCATCATAGTCGTCATATTTCTCGTTTTTGATACACCAAAACCGTAGAAAAAACGACAAAGACTATGATGATGTTCAATCAAGCGCAAGTAGCAAAAAGGAGAAAAAACAAAATTTAAAAAAAAGAAGCGAAACTAAAAACATTTCTGATTCCTATATTTCAAATATCGATGATGATGATGATGATGATGATGAATCAAAGTAAAAAACCAAAAAAAAAAAAAAATGATGCTGAATGATGATTTCACACGCAGTGAGTTTAAACCGATCCGATTAGACCATTGATGATGGCCTATAAATAAAATAAACTCATCTCTTCTTTTACCGGATCCGTGAGAGTGAGCGTGACAAAACAAAAAATTGGTTGAATAACACTGATCTCTATATATATTCTGCAATCCTATTGTAAGATATCGATGATGATGATCATCATTTCACTATCTCTCTGATTGTGTGTGTAATGGAATCGATTGTCGTGTTTCTTCTGTGTGCTTTTTCATATTTTCCACCGCTAAACCAAAATGTGTGCTTTTTGTGTGTCCGTCATATACACATTGTATGAATGATGATGAAAAAAGATGACGACCAAAAAATATGATGACAACGATATAGAAAAGAATCGATATACCACATTGAATGAATTCAATGTGTTCAATTGATTCGATTCAATTCAACCATAAAGAAAGAGAGAAAAATCAAACTAAACGAATCTTGCACATTTTTTTTTATTTTCCACAATTTCTTTGTGCTTTTCTCTGTTGAATGTTGTTGTTGTTGTTTTTTGTTTGTTTGTTTGTTTGTTGTTTACCATTGACTTTCCAAAATATTGCTGCTTTTTATATCGCAGGAGGAGACAGTTGTGAATGACAATGTCATCATTGTCTATCTCTCTGTGTGTATGTGTGTGTGTGCTGCTCTGTTTTGTCATTTTCTTTCTTTCATGATTTGATTTTGCCAATTCTTTTGCCATCTTTGGAATTCATAATGTGTGTGTATGTGTGTGTGCAAACAGAACAGCTGAGCAATCATCGTCTTTCGTTTAAAGTTTTTTTTTGGAAACAACAAAAACATTATCAAATCGAATTGATTCCAAATCCAATTCCAATTCAAATTAATGATTTTTTCGTTCAATCTTCAATCCATCAATGGTGATCATCATGATGATGATATTTGATGATGGTCGATAGTTAGAAATGGTGTTCATATTTCCTATCATGATGAGTCCTGATGATGATATCAAAATGAACAAAAAAAAAAGTTTTTTTCTCTCAGAAAAAAGTTATCGAAATGAATTTTTTTCTCAGAGAGAATTATTTTTCTGTGTGAAAAAAAACGAGAAAATGTATTCCAATAACAACATCAACAATCAATAATCATCAATGGTTTGATGATGGTTATTTCAAAAGTTCAATGGACATCCAATGATGATGATCATCATTTTGGCTTCGGTAAAAAAAAAATGCCTTTCCTCCCTTTAAAAAAGTTTTTTCTTCTCTTGTTGAAACAACAGAACGCAAGAGTGGAAAAAAGTTTGTTTGAACAATTCATGATTGCTTCGCCCCCCTCAAAAAAAAAATTCTTCGATTCTCAACGAAAAAGAAACGATTGGTTTGACTTTTTTCATTTGCTTGGCTAGAATCCATTTGGCTACAAAAAAAATTCCTTCCTTTCGTTTTGTTCGCTGTTGCCATTAACATTTATTGAATGTTTTGTTTCAGTGTAGTTTTTTTTGTTTAAATGGTAGCTAGTGCGTTTTTTCGTTTGAATTTTTTTCTTCTTTTTTTTCTTACGTTCACATCATCATACAGAAAAAAAAACATTGACATTAACAATCAAAACACAGACACACAAACATCGTTTGATGATGAAATTTAAAGCAAAAGAAAAACGGTAAAAAAGTGGGGGACAGAAAACTAAAAAGCATCCACTCGATACATTTTATTATAAAGCTTTTTTGTTTGCTGCATCAATCGATTGATCGATCGAAATGTGAAATGAAACAAAACAAGAAACATTCACTATCTCTATGGCTACTTTTTTCATTTTACCAGAATAAAAATGATGATGATGATTCTAATCTTTATCCACCCCAATGTTTAAAAAAAAAATGACAAACAATGATTCAGCTCTCTGACATTTTACAAAATGAAATAACAACGTTTCGAACAAACAAACAAACAAACAGCAAAAAGGATCGTACCAGAAAATAATAATCAAAAATTTAATGTCTAAACATTTGCCTCTGTTTATTCAATGGCAATTTGATCACATTTTTTTTCTATCTTCCATTTGAATCAATCAACTGTGAATGATCATGATCATTTGGAGAAAACAACAACGTTTGTATTGAGAGAGAGAGAGCAATTAACTTGATTTCTAACAAAAAAAAAATGCTTGATTCTTATATGTTCGATTGAAATTTGATTCGATTTTGTTGGGTTTCGATCTCTCTAGTTTCGAACCATTGATTTTTTTCTCTTTCGATGATGATGCAAACACCAATACACACACACACATTTTCAAAAGAATCACTAGAAAAAAAGACAAATCGAAAGTTAATGACCATCATCTCATCCCATTGATATCGAAAACGCACCGAGGAAAAGAGAGATTCATATTTTGGTTCCATTTGGTTCATCATCATCCATGCCAAAGCATCTAGATTGTGGATGAATCTCCGTTTTTATCGTTGCTCACTGTAACATTGTTTCTTAGTAAAACAACGACAACAGCAGCAGCTATTTTTACGATCAACTTAACCGACCGGTCGGTCTGTTGTTCGTTCATTTGGATATAGTTTGCAATTCGAAACAAAGTGGAACAACTGAAAAAAATGATAAGGGCCACATATTTTTTTCTGTTCTGTTTCGTCGTAGTCGTCGTAAACACATCATCCGAACGTAATTGGAAATTGATACTTTGATTTATCGCCAATTCTTGGAGAAAAGAACCAAAAAAAAAAATAACAATCCATGTGTACAAATGAAAAAAAAAAAAAGACAATGATTATGACGATGATGACAAAATAACAATCCAAACTAGAACAACAACAACAACAACAACCAAACACATAGAAATGGACACACTAAATATAAAAATTTAGAAAAAATTTACCCAATTGGAAACACGATTTTTTTTCTTTTTCAATTTCTAATCAATCCATCAAACAAAACAATCAGATTTTCTGGAAAAAAGAAGAAAAAATGTCAGAATTGTTTCGATTGAATGAATGAATGAATGGATGTAAAAGTGTGTGTTTTGTAGTAAATCACAAATTTGCTCAAGGCGTCTTAGACATGTGTGTGTGTGTGTGTGTTGTGTATGCCAATCAATTAATCAATCACTCAATCGTTTCGTGTTTTATACACATATATAGCTATTGGCTATATATTTTTTTGACATTTATTTCTTTCCATCATAATCCTGCTACATATTGCTGCATTGTGATTCGCTGTAAACTTATTCGATAAATCAATAATTTTAAATAGGAATCCTTTTTTTTTGCTTTTGAATTATTATCACTAATATTTCCACCATTGTAGTGATGTTGATATTCGTTTTTTTCAAACAAAAAAAATGAGTAAATTTTCTTTTTTTTTTTGAAAATCCTTACACACACACACACACACACACACACACACACACACACACACACACACACACACACACACACACATCCACACATAATGGAGAAAAGTTTCCAACAACAACAACAACAACAAAATCGATCCATAAATAGATTGGTCGATTCTCACACACATCATTTTTGATTCTCTTGCTCTCACTCACTCTCTCACATTGCCGCTGTCAGGGACATGCAATTTTTTTTCTATGATTAATCGATTCTTCCTGAATGAGAATGTATTCTCCCTTGCCGGTGATTAAAGGTTACTTACACCACATGTAATAATCAATTCAAGATGGATTGAAATGAAAAAAAAACGAGCTTCTGAATAATTATTCGAGCAATTTGAAAATAACAATTTCTTGCTTTTGATAGATCAAACACCTTGCTTTGCTGCCCGCAATCTAATTTGAATTCCTGATCAATCGATCCATCAATTGGAAAAATTATCGATCACTGATTAATCATCGGAGAGGGTCGTCGTCAATTTTATGATCACATTGACACCTTTTGCAGTTGTTAGTGTTGTTGTTGAAAGAATTTGACCTTTTTTTAGACGTTTATTTTCGTCAAATCTCTTAAATCTTTGGAAAAGAGATACATCATCATATGGAACCTTGAAAGGCTTACCATTCGATACTACTACCACCACTTTTATTCATTTCCATTTCATTCATAATGATAAACGTAGAAAAATAAAACGTGATTTGTATGTTTAATGATCATTTTATCATCAACATGATGATGATAATCCTCTCTACCTTTATTTTTTAACTAAAGATTCACACACACACTATTATTACATAATGAAAGTCATACAATTTGCCCTACACACACACACAAATATACTCTCCACCAATGATTATTGTCCAGGTTTTATCGAATAGTCCTAGTTCCAAATGAATAGAATCCATGATATTCTTGTCATCGATGATAGCGAATTTCTCTATTTTTTTTTACTGGACCTCACATAGTAAGTAGTAGTGGTCGATTTAGTTGATCCAATTATCAACAGACAGACAAACGACAATTAACTCGTTTTTTTTCTTTTGCTTTCATTTTATTCTCCTGCTTCTGCTTGTTGTTAATGAGAGAATTCGATTTTGTTTCGATTTTTTTTGTGAATATAAAATTAATTTCGGTAATTTCTGGTGTGTGTGTGTGTGTGTGTGGGTATGGTATCACAACCAAATATGAAACTAGAGCAAGACTTCTTTTACTGCTTACGGTTGGTGTGTGTGTGTGTCTATTTTACCAAATTTTTTTCTTGCCGGGTAGTTAACAGCAACAGCAGGTAGCCTTGACTTGAATTGAATTTGTGTGTGTGTGTGTTTATACCGTTTATTATCGATTCAATTCTGATGAATTGTATTTCATTGCAACCGCATGGCTATAGAAACCTTATAATTATAATTAGTGTTTTTTTTCTTTTTAAGCTTCCTTAAAATGAAAAAAAAAATGAATCCAATTGATTCCCAGTTTCATATATTTCAATAACTAATGTTCTGTCTGTTTTTCTATTTTTACCATCACATGTACAGGGTGTAAAATGTCATCATCATCATTGTTTTGGACATAATCTATTCATCATCAATTCAACAATTTAGATTTTCTGTTTAAATGTGTGTGTGTTTGTGTAAAAAAAAAGAAGATAAATTGAAAATGAAATTACACAGCATTCGCACGAACGCCATCTATCCGGGACTAACTGAAACGGTCATCAAAGGTTTTGATTTGTTATCATCATCAAATTCTATATCGATGATGATGATGATGTTTATGAAACGTGTAGCAGATGTATTATTTCATCATCGTCAACAACAACAATTATCATTATCGATTCATGATTCACGAAAGAAATGTGCCAAAGTGAGAAATATTGTTATGGTCGACCAAAATCATCAACAACATCGATCAAATGATGCGAACGCTTACGCCATTGTTTATCTTGTTGAAAATCTGTTTTCATCGTTGTTGTTATCATCATCGTCGATTGCCAATACAAGGAGAGCCAAAATTTCTTAAAAATCATCACAACCTAACCCCATTCTTACACACCTATCATATACATTGCTCACATCGGTTATCGAAAAGCTGCCTTTGATTATTTTCATCAATTTGCATCCCGAACAACAACAAACACCACATCTCTCCTGCTTACCACGCCCTTTTGGTTTGTATCGATAGCCAATATAATAATTGTTATTTGAAAAAAAACCATTCATTCATTAATAATCAATCAAATTTTATATTTTCCTCCCATTTTACTAGTGCTGCCATCTATCTGCCATAATCGATTTATTGAAAATTACAATCTTTACACTGCCCAAAATCAGATTCAAAAATTCTCTTTCTCTCTCTCTCACACGAATATTATCTTTTCAATTATCAGATTAGAATTTTTTTTTCGTGCCACTCTTTCAAGATAGGGGACGATACACGCACACTGACAACAAAATACGTTTTGATACGTTCGTTGTGTCTAGTGGTGTATTGTATCATCACCGTGTTGGAAGAGTGGTTGACATTCACTAAAAATTTGCCGCCACGGCCTTTTTTAACGATAAATCGGATAAAACCGGCGGAATAACCGGCAACACAATTGAGGATTCATCGTCGTCATCGTCATCTCCATTACCATCACCATCATCATCATCATTCATTAATCCGGATCATCATCATCATCACCACCTTCATCGTCATCACCATCCTCATCAACAACCACAAAATCTTCGATCATTATCATTGGAATCATCATCATTACCGGCTCCGCCCGCTGCCACCGTCGACGTTTCCTCATCAACAAATCCATCATCATCATCATCAATAACATTAATTAACACTGCTACGATCACTGCCGCTGCTGTTGTCCCATCTTCTTCATTATCATCATCGATTGCTACAAATCAACAACAACAACAACAACCAGCACCCGAAGATTATTTTGAATCACTTCCACCACCCCCACCATTATTTTCATCATCATCATCGACTGAAGAAATTATTGTTATATTGGACGAAAGTGAACGACAAATTGATCAACAGATATCCGATACCGGTAATAATAATCAACAACAAAACGGAAAAGGGCCAAGTGGAACAACAACAGTATTGACAACATTTCAAGGTATTTCAAGTTCATCGTCATCCACATCATCATCTTGTAGTAGTAGCCGTAATAGTGTATTGGTTAACGGAAGTAACAGTGCTCTAAGTTCCGTTTCAACACAACAGATTCGGCTTTCAAGCCGATCTACATTATCATTGGCAAGTAATCCAGCCAGTATTGCTAGCAATCAAAGCAGCAGTAGCAGTGGTAGTAGTAAAAGCACAAATAGTAATCATACCGCTAACGAATGCGGTTGTGGTGGATCATCATTAGCATATCATCGGGCTACTACCACCAGCACCAGGGATCATCATCACCATCATCGATCACATCGATCATCATTGACGAATATTGGTGAAGATCAATGTTTTAGTAGTACAAGTAATCTATTATCATCACAAGCAACAGCAACAACAGCGAAAAACAAACAAAGAAAAAGCAAACATTCAACAACAACAACAACAACAACCGGTTCCGGTATACAACAACGGAAACAATCAACATTATTGATTGACGAAAGTCAACAACATCGCCAACAACAACAAGCGAGCTTTCCATCATCGATACGTTTAGCTATACGACACTTTTTATCGAAATTTGGACAAACATCATCATCATCAACTCATCATTGTGATCATCATTTTCATTATCAACATCAACTTCCACCGAGAATTTATTTGGAAAATTCATCAACGAATCAATTTGAATCAATTTCAGCGACACCATCACCATTACCACCCCCATCATTGTCATCATCTTTATATTCACACAATACAACTGTTCGTACAGCAACAGCCGTAAATCATCCATTGATACAACCTCAACAGCATCCGCATTCAACAACAATTCGATTTCATCCCCAATCATTGATACATAATCGAAGATCACATCATTATCATCATTATCGACGTTATCATCATCGTTTACATTCTTATTATCATCCAGAATATCAACAAAATTCCATTTCATTTTCAACATCATCGACAGCGGCAGCAGCAGCTACAACTACAGCTACTGCTACAGTTGCCTCATCTCTAAATACCAACAATAATCATTTAACAAATACTAATACTAATACTAATAATAATACTAATCAACATTCATCAACATCATTACTATTACCGGTCCTGGATTTACACAGGGGCGTCTCGGCCGTAGCGAGCTCAAGACACGAGCCAAATACGATGTCTTTCCTTTTCCGCTTAGTGCAGTACGTATCATATTTTATATTTCTTTTTTTGCACTTTTTAAATTCTTGGTTTAGTTTAGTTTTTTGTGGACACATTTTTAGTGTGTAGAAAAGTTGATAATTGATAATTGAATCAACCATTTTTCTTATAGATTTCGTATGACTTTTTGTGTCTGATTTAGGATTTTATTTTATTTTTTAGTTTTGTTTTGTTTTTTTTTTTTTTGGCTGTTGAATCTTGTGATGATGCACAGACCTACGCAAACACACAACACTGACATTGAAATGAAACGACAAAGAGAAAGAGAGGTCAAAGTTCAGAATACACGCATATTTTGAATGTTGTTTGGCTTTTTTTTCACAATTTAAACAATTTTCTCGTTTTTGTTTTCATTATTTCAAAGAAAAAAATTCAACTGTCATTGATGCTTTTTTCTTCAAATTGCAATTCTATATTTGTAAATATATGAATTGATCGATTGATTGATTGGCGATCCGATTATTAGATGCGTGTGTACATTGTGGATAAAGATCTTTTCATTATTTTTTCGCTTTGTTTCTTTTTCGCTTTTTGAATGAGCAAACATCATCGAAAAAAAGCTTGCTTGTTTCCATTGTTATTGTCTTTGCAAGTTTTTTTTACCAAAATTTTTTTTTTGTTTTTGTTTGAACAATGGATTTATATATTGGGATGGCCAAAAATCTCATTGCGTATGGAAAAAATGATTTGATTACACCGTATCTACAAATCCAATCAAAATGACCGGTAAAAAATACGATTCATATGGATGATATTTACCAACAGGAAAAAATAGGCTTTTTTCATTTTTTCGGTTTTGGCGTTACTTTTGTCATGACATACACACACGATACACATGAATAAATTCTATGAGCTTACCATCATCATAATCGTCATAATAATAATCGTTTGAATTTCATTCGTATTCATAACAGCAATAATCAACTGATGCAATTTTGCTGCATTTGCAATTTCTGTTGATCTTCAGCATTTATTTATCGCCTTATAAATGATATATATTGATCGTTTTTCATTGGTCATTATAATCATCATCATTCTTCATACTTCATACTAATACTAATAACCAAAACGTCCAATCTGTTTGAAAATCCATTCTGCTGCTGCTGTTGATGCTACTGCTGTTAATATGTTGAGCCGACATCAAAATCATCCAACATCATTTCACAATATGCTTTTAAAGTTTGAAGAAACCAATTCATTGTAGGTCATTTAATTTCATCAACAATATGCTTTCCTTTTTTTTGGTTTTGGCTTTTTGTTTGTTGCTTTTTACTGCTGCTGGTTGCTGTATTATTTCCTGTGGCTTTTTTTTTCTTTGGTTTTCCATACACCGTAAAAAAAAATTTCTGATCCATAATTCTAGTTTATTCTCAAAGGTCAAACAAGTTTTCGATTCCATCTAATTATCATATATGAAAAAAAAAATTTCAGTTTTTTTTAAATTTTACATTTTTTTTTCTTCTTAAGCTACCCAAAAGACAGAAATAAAAATGATAATTATTATCGAATCGATACCGATGCAAACACTGCATGTGCATGTTATCAAGTTAGTTTAGTTTATTCGTTGGTCGGTACATATCGATCCACAAAAAAAAAAAAAATTATGAATTTACACACACACACACATGATTGTTTCTATTGTTCATGAGCGCACACAGAATCGATAATCAATTGCTTATCGCTAGAGAAAAAAGTTTCACGATTATAAATGGTTGGTGGATCAGAGAACAAAAAAAAAATGAAAAAAATTCCAATTAAAAAGTATGCACATCAATCGTGCGTACCATATGGATGCTGTTTTTTTTTGCTTTTGCTTGAAACTTGGGACCAAAGAAAAAAAAATGAAAAATTTTAATTTCAAATTAATTTCCAATTTCGTTTCCAACAAAACGGTCACGGTTTTGATTGAAAAAAAAAATTCCAACCCAAGAAAAAAAAGTATTTTGTTGGCTCAAATTCCAATGAAATGTTTTTTTTTGGCGGTGTTGGTGTTGGTGGCGCGGAACATCACATATCTCATTTTTATCTCGTTATCTCAAGCATCAGATTTCTTTCTTTGGTTTTTTTTGTGCCATTCCATATTTCTTTTTTCTTTCTAATTGGTTTGACAATTAAATTTGAATTTTTTTTTTACTGTTCCAAAATCCGATTTTCTTTTTTTTCTTTGTTTTTTCAAATTACAAAAAAAAATGAAATGAAATGACATTTTCGTCTTGTTCAATCTTTGTTTTGTGATATATGATTATGAACGACAACGCACGCGTAAATAGAATGTAATTGAATTGACAATGCAGATGATTATTATGTTTTTTTTCTTCTTTTTTTTTGAAAAGAAAATTGCGATCAGCTTTGAAAGAATATTAAACGTGTGCGTAGGAGGCAGAAGGAGGTGAATGGAATGTTTTTAAATCTATTTAGCATAAATTTGCAAATTTCCAATTTTCGTTATACTTCAGTTTTACTACTTTTTTTTTGCTGGGATTTCATGAAAATTAAGTTGTTCCACGTTTTTCCGGCAAGAATTTATTTCACACAACAGAAATATAAAGTGAAGTGCAAAATGATCTGATTAATTCGCACACACACACACACACCGATACGGGTTCTGGAATTTTTTTCAATCTTTGTTCCAGAGATATTTTGTGTGTGTGTGTTTTTGGAACGAATGATTCCTAAAAGAAACCGGGTGTGATTAAGACAATTTTGTTTTCCGTATATACCTGGTATTTTTTTTTGTTGTTGTTGTGTTGCATGAATGTGTGTGATGTACACACACACACACAGGCTGCTGCTTTTATTCGCTCACACATATTTTTATACTTGCTTGCATCACATTGAACCATTGCAGCTTTTTTCAAAGAAAATTTACATTTTTTTTCATTCTGCTCCATTTTATTTCACTACCTACTCAAACAAGCAAAGCTAAATTATTTTCTTCTTTCTTTTCTTTCATCTTTTTTCTCCATAAATTTTTTTTCCTTAATCTTCAATCGATAATCAAACTATCTACTACCTTCGTCATTTGTGTGTTTGTGTCATCATCACATGATTTAAATTGAAATTGAATTTTGTTTTGTTTTTTTCACCCAATCCATCTATGTGTTTTTTTTGATCTAATGTACTCTTTTCTTTTTTCCATCCATCCATCAATTCAACACTGATAATTAATTTGATCAAATGACAACAACATTTCATCATCATCACTGTTATCATCATTTGATTCATTCAACAACAAAACAATTATCTGAAATATTGGACGATAATCATAATAATCATAACGATAATAATAGATTTCACGATTTAATAGGCGGAATACATGTTCCGGTCGATGATGGTGTCGATAAATTGAACCGGAAATACACGTTACTCGTCTTCCTATTTTTAGCATTACCAATATTCACTAAACAATATATTGGTGATCCAATTGAATGTTTTACACCAACATATTTTACTGAACCACAAGCACGTTATGTTAATTCATATTGTTGGACAGCATCAACATATTATTTGGTTGCAGCTGAAGCTGATGAAGATGATTATGAAAGTTTTACTGGACAGGTAAGTTGCATTTTGCTCTATTTTTGTTTGTTTGTTTTATTAATTTATAATGGTAATATTTGCCAACATTTTTTCCATTTGTAACATTCATCTTACCAATCTAAAAATAAAATTTTTGCATGCAAAAATATTAATAATAGTAATATGGTAACCATGATAATCGAACAAACACACAAATTAGATTAGATTGTTTGCTGTTGTGTTAACAATTGAAAAGTTGTAAAGTTGTCGATGATTAATCATCATTGTCCCCCCCAAACACTTTGTTCCAACACGATGATTTCCATGTGGAAAATTTGTTGTTGTTGTTGTTTTTTTTTCCCAAAAAAACTACCGCAAACTATACTCATTATCAATGATTAGAGCAGATTTAGAGAAGATTCTCGAATCGTTTATTTCTTCTGTTTTCTGTTCATTTCAGAAGAAAACTTTTTTCTACCCAATCAAAATATGATCCAAGTTTTTCTCTTTTTTTTGCCAATAATCATCATCATCACTACTTGAACGATGACGATGATGATCAATTTTGATGATTAAAATGAGGATGATCGAAAATCGGGTCATATCGATATGATTCAACGATCATGATGATGATCCATCAAAGTTTTGTTTATACTGGTGTGTTTGTTGTGCGTGTGTGTGTGTAAATTTAATTAAATCCTCAACTCCAAAAAAAGTTCCAACAATTTTAGGTTCCTATAAAAAATTGATTGTTTGGATTGGTCAAATATTTAGCTTCATTTGTTTGTTTTGTTTGATCATATGAGATATGGCAACATCAATTATCCATTCGAGTATTTTGTGCTGTTGGTTGCTTTATTGGCTCAATTCACTCATTCATTCATTCATTCATACGGATTCTACTAACTTTAATTGATGATCATTTTTCATTTTGGCCCGAAAATAAACTGATGAATAAAAATATGAATAGTCCTGGTAATGCAATTATGTATATGAAATGAAACTTTTATGAAACAAAACTAAAAGTAAAAGTAAAAAAAGCCGTTTTATATAATCCTTGGAGATTTTTTATGCTTAAAAAAAACATTATTATCATCATCATCATCATCTGAAAAACAAAATGATAATCATTCCATTTGACTTTTTTACTTTCACTTACTCTCGTTAATTCATTGAAAATTTTAAATGATGATAATGCTACTTGATTATATATGTTGTTGTAGTTGTATTTCTGCTAGAATTTAATTGGAATCATTTACAGTTTTCGTAGTGATAATGATGATGTTTTTTTTGTTGTTGTTGTTGTTGTTCTTTTCTTATACCCTGGGGAAACATTCAACACGAAAAAAATGATGCATTTCGTTCACCAACTTCTTTTGTGTAGGTGTGTATTACATGTTAGAATTGTAAATGTTAAAGTGGCTGATTTTCAATACACGCACACAGTTTTTCATTCCACATTTTTATAGTGATGTATTAAATATTTTCAACATTACATACAATGAAACATTAATTTTTTTTGCAAAAAATAGGAATTTCCGTTTCTCATGACAAATTCTTTTACTTTTTGTATTTCTTGATCGAATGTTGAGCTCTTTCAGGGGTTACCATGGAATATTCGCAAACATTTCTAAAAAAAAAAAATTTGATTACATTTTTCTCCTTGTACATCCACATACATTTCTTATTTATTTCAATCATCAAATCATTGATAAAGAGAGAGAGAGAGAGAGAGAAAAAAAAGCTGCATTAGTAGTATTAGTGAGAAAAAGGAAAGAGAAAAAAAATATTGCCCGCATCAACCAACCAACCAACATACATCATCATAATTTTTCATTTTTCTACATTTTCTCGAGCTGCTGCTGCTGCTTGTTTTTCAAATGAAAAAAAATGAAAAGAAAAATTTGCCAAAAACATGAAAAAAAAAATCGAAATGAAATGAAATCAAGAATCAAAATAATAATGATAATATTACTTGTGTGTGTGAGTGTGAGTTTGTGTGTATTTGAATCAAACGCGAGTTTAAATTTTGATTTTTTTTCATAGTTTCAAAACTCGCGTTCCATAATGTGTGTTGCATGCATGAAACTAAATTGGAATAGCATTTTTGAGAAAAAGTGAAAAGTTTTTCTTCAGTTTTGTTTTGTTTCACTTGACTTAATTCAATTTCAATTGGCAGTTCTTCTCTCGCTCTATTTCGTCACTTTTTATGTTACTATGGATGGATTTTTTTTTCATTTTTTTTGATTCATTTTCATTCAAACACCATTTGATGTGTAAAATCAACATTTTTTTTCATTTTTACATTTCAAAAAATACACAATTTCCAAGAAATAACAGAAGAAACAACAACAAAAAAGTTTCATTTCATTTCAATCACATTGCATCTAGGCAATATTTTTTTTCTTTGTTTTTCTTTTTGACGAATATGTGTTCCATATGCAAACACATTCCTTTTGGCCTTTTTTCAATCAAGAAATCAATTCTTTGTTGTTGTTTTTTTTGTTGAGTGGTATGAAATGCTCGTTCTATAATGATGTTTGTTTGTTTCAAAAATTTTGGAACCTTTTGCTGATGATGATAAGTTATGACAATCACCACCACCGTTTTTTTTAAACGAATATGAATTTTTTAGCCACACAAACTGACTAGGACTTTTATTTTTCAGTCAAAAACTTGATGATTTATAATTTTCGTGGGATGAAAAAAAAAGACTCGGCTACGTTTTGTTTATGTGAAAATATTCTAGAAAAAAAATTTTGAACCAATTTTGATTCGGATAAAATATGGCTGATGTTTTTTTTTACTGAATATTTATTTATTTTCTGCTGCATCATCAAGAACAACAAGAACTTTTTTCGTCGCCATCGTCGGCATAATCATCATCATAATAATCAGTGAAATATATGCGTGTTACACGATGATCAAATAACGGTGATGATGAAAAGTTTTATATTTATGGAAAAAGAAAGAAAAAAAAGTTTTTTCATGTCATATTTTATACTTCACGAATATCATCATCATCATCATTATGATAATGATTCTGTTGTTTTTTTCTATTGCTAAACAATGTGGATGATTTACAGGACAAAAATTTATAGAAAAAAAATTGTTAAAAAGTTGCAATTATTGACAACAAACAGTGAGTAGTAGTAGTTGTTTGAACACATGTTTGATTTTTCATTCATTCGATTCCCAACACTCAAACCCAGGTGTAGTGTTTGATGTCTTGATTGTCGTTGTTGTTGTTGTTGTTAGATGCATTCACATATATAACAAATGATTATATCCATGTATGCAGACACATATGCTTGCTCGAATACTCAAATCAAATGGTTTCGGTTGTACGTTCGGCGGCACGATGAGCTTAATGAACCAGAAAAAAAATCCTTACCCGAAACACAGACAGAGAGAGAAATGCAATCAACCAACCAACCGAAGGAAATGAAAACACACACACATTCATTCATTCAATCAAACACCTGACAACCAACCAAGAGAAGAAAAAACAAAAACGAATTTGGCTTCAAATTTCACGAATTTTTTTCTTTTGATTATTTCTCATCCAATGGATTGCACATATCAAAAACATGGGTGGATAAATTATCCTAAATCCAGCAAATGATATGTTTTTTTGTTTTGTTTCTGAAGCAAAAACAAAAACCATAGGTGATGATATTGAGTCAAATTGGTGTCAAATGATTTTTCTTGATGATGATCAGGTGCCATATAATTAACATAGATTGCCTTATCATCATCATCGTTGTTGTTGTTGTAATACCATTGAATTATGACAGTGAAGCCAACTTTTTCTTGTTTTGTTGTTCTATGCGACTTGCCATTGACTATATAATTACTGTGAATTCAACAAAAAAAAAAAATTTGAAATTATTTTTTTTTTGGAAATTAAAAATTTATAAATTGCCTATGAATGAATGAATGAAATGAATATTTAGGATTTATCCTTACATTCTCTCTCATTGTATATGTGTGTGTGTGCGTTGAATAATTTATCATTTTTTATTGCTATCACCAATGATATAAAAAGAATGAAGATAAAAACGATAATTTCACCTTTTTTGAAATTCTAATGAGTTTTTTTCTGCTTCTTCGTATACCCGATGATGATGATGATGATTGAGTGATGAATAATTAGCATGTTTGTGGTCCGTTGTCGTGTTATGCAAAATAATCGATCTGGGATTCGTGTGTATTCCGTTTTTTTTTTCATTGATGACATTTTTTTTGGTCATTCAAATGGTCGATTGTCAGCAATTATTATTCTGATTATCATTTTTTTGTCCGGTTTTTTTTATTGTCCAAATCCAAATTCGATTGCTCGATTATGTGGTGTGTGTGTGTGTGTTAAGAAAAATACACAAATCGATAGTATACACAAAAGATTCGTTCTCGAGCTTCAGAATTCAGATTCTTACACACACACACATATACAACCGAAATGAGAATAGCCCATTATTATGATGATGATGATGACCATCACACACACACAAAACAGATGTTTTGAAAAACCAGAAAAAATTTTATTTTCTCTCTCTCTCCTTGAATCTGAATTCATGTTTTTATTTTCAGCGTCTTTGTCATCATAACAAAACACAAAAATAGAAGAAAAAAAATCGGTTTCGAGAGAGTCGTCATCACCACATCGTCATCATCAAATGGTTCTTTATTATTTCTGTTTCAAAAAAAAGAAAAGAAAAAACCCGGAGAGAGAAAGTCATTTCATGATGATGATGATGATGATTTCAATCATCAAATAAATACTAGAGAAAGAATTATAGCGGGTAATAAATTTAACCAACAACAAAACAACAACAACAAAATTGTTGAAATGAATAGAAATGGAGTTTGTGTGCAGAAACAGATTCGGCCAAATCCAATGGTGATGTAGAGCATAGAGGATAAAAGAATCGGCAACAAGAAACTTTTTTTTTCTATTCCCGATTCATATTTTAACCACAAAAAAAATAAAAAAAATAGAAAGGAAAATGGCTATCCATATATTTAGAAAAGATTATTATCCATTTTTTTCGATTCTCGATTCATTTAGTGCCATTTATCATCGTGAATCTTATTACTTATTACACATGTAAACTGAATGTGACCCTTTTCTGTTGTTGTTCTAGTCAAGATTTTTTTTTCATCTTGCAATTTTAATAATAACCACATCCAGGCTTTTTATCATTTTGAAACCTAGTTATTATCATCATCATCATCATTTTTTTTGTTTGCAAATTATCCAATAGATAATTGTTGTCTTTGTCGTTTTTTTTTTGGTGCCATTTATTTTTTTCTTATAGATTCTCTGTGTATTTTATCAGTTCTAATTGATTTTTCTATTTTTTTTGGACTAATCCAGAAAAAAATTTAGCCTTATCTCACAATTTTCTCAATAATGGATCTGTTTCTAATTTGAATTGAAAATTTCATCTTTTTCCTCAGCATATGCTTTCTCTCTATATAAACATATGGTTCCTGGATCAAAAGAAAAATAAATAAATAAATAGTCGATATCGATCATTAATTATCCAATTGCTTTTTTTATGTTGTTTTTGGCTATAAATAGTTTACATTGTTTACAAATTCTTCGTAACAACAAAAACATAATACTAATCAATCAAAAAATTGAAGAAAAATATTCTTTATTTGATGAATGGGTGTGTGTGTGTGTGTGTTTTTGTAAATACGAAAAACAAATACAGCGACCATTCTGGTACTACACGTTTGGTCCGAAATCTTACTCATATCCAGACACACACACACACAAATCTAATCTCAAAACAATGTTCAAGAAAAAGTTTCTCTGCCCACTTTTCAATCATATTTCTTTTATACGAGAAATTTATAAGAAATCAAACAAAACGTGTCAATCGTTGAATCACAAGTTTGTGTGTCTGTTTGATTCTAGTTTTTCTCTGATCATTGATTGTTATCGATTTATTATATCATTATTATTATTGAGAGATTGGAGAGAATGAAAGGAAAAAATGAAATGAAATCAGAGCTTTTTGCTTTCACTTTTTTTTGATTTTTGTACACACATAATTGATCTGCATTTTTTGGATATGGAGAATATCGATTTCTTTCATTTTTTTTTCTTCATTATGTCTCACTACTACTTCAACTACTATTGAATAACTTTTTGGAATTTTTTTTTTGAAACATAATTTTTTCTTGATTCTCTACGATCATCCAGAAGAATCAATCATTTTTTTCTCGCTCTCGCATACTGATATATAGTGTGTTATGTGTGAAGAAACTTGCTTTCTGGCATTCACGTTCATTTTCTTTTGTCCGAATTGGCTATTTACCATGTTCATTACATGATATTTATTATTGGCCATCTTGAACCAAATTATTTCGGCTAAATGATATTGTGATTTTAAATTGAAAAATTTTTCACGAAAAAAAACCAGAAGAAACAAAAAAAAAGAAAAGTTCATTTGTTTTTTGGTTTTGGTTTTGGTTTTGTTATTCATTATTATTATTATTATAATCCCAATGATTCAATAATAATCATTTTCATTTTCATTCAAAATGAAAATGAAAATTCCACTTTCCATCTCATTTCATTTTCAATTCTAGATAGCTGTCAAACTTTTTTTTGTTTCCTTTTTTTCATTTTCTGTATAATAAGAATGGGAATGGGAAAATAAAAGAGAGAAAAATTTTCTAGAAATTGACTTGTTCATTGCTCTTGTTCACTATCGATGTTCATTTCTCAAAATCAAAATTGAATGTGTGTGTGTGTGTGTGTGTGTATGTAGGAAAAAGAAACAGAAGAGCCAAAATCCTTGGATCATTATTACGGTTAGGCTCTAATTCCTTTTTGTGATGCCTTCTTCATCATCATCCATCTCTTTCTCTTTTTTATATGCTTCTTCTTCGATATTTTTGTTTTGTTATATTGTAAGCTTTCAAGTTCTATCAATTTTTCTTTTCTTTTCCGATCTTTATTTTGAATGAAAAAAAAATCAAAATGATAAATGTTTCTTTTTCTGTTTGCTCGTATTGCGATTCATTTCGTATTTCAGTTTCATTTTCCATCACTTTGCTATTTTGTCTACAATATCTACAAACAGAATCAGTCAGTTTTTGTTGCGAAAATAAAAATGTTTCAATGTTCGTAGCCAGGAAAATTGTAAAATTTAAAAAAAAATGATTCTCATTTATTCATTCATTAATTGATTAGTTGATTTTATCATTTCGTTTTCTTCAAATTGAAATTGGACTCGAAAAAAATGATCAATTCCACAATGAATGTCGTCGATTCATTATTCGTTTGTTTTGGTTGGTGTTTGTTTCAATTCTATATACACATAGTCAATTTCGATTCATCATGATCATCGTTCATTGTCCACCCACACGCACACACACACCCAATCATATTGGCTTCAAACAAACAAACAAAAAATTCTGGTTTTTTTTAGCTATTTGTTTGTTTGTATGGTCCATTTTCATTTTAGTGTTTCACATTTTATTATCTTCAGGGTTTTCGTTTTTGTTGTCCATTTTCTGGCTCTAGCTGTTTGGTTGTGTTTGAACGAAAATTGAGATACACACACACATACATACGAATAAAATGAATTGAAACCAAGTTTTCCTTTTCATTTCTTTTCTTCTTTGTTCGTTTTTGCTTTTATTCTTTCCTATTTTTTTTTCTTTTTATTTCAAATGTTTTGAATTCGTGTTTTTCGATTCTCGATTAGTGTTAGTGTGTGTATAATCAATCATTTTGAGCTTTGTAATTCTCTTTGCTTCACATATATTCATTGAACAGTTTCGGATTTTTTTCTCTTCTCAAAAGCTCTAAATTTATGGACCTACAGTATTTGTTTGGTCACTATATTTGTGTGTAAGTGGAGGAGGTGGTTTGAAAAATTGGAAAATTTGAAACAAAAATTTGTGTCACACACACTGCCAAACAAGCAAATGAATGTGAAAATTCAAAGTTTTTAATGTTAATTTGAATTTTTCATCAATAAAAAAAGATTCGTATCTCATCATTATCAATGTTTGGAGGAAATGGATTTCAAATTGCTTGATAATGCTGATGATGATGATGAAAGCGCGGAAGTAAAATAAAAGAAAAATACAGAAAACATTTCAGCTTTTTCAGTATTGAATAAATTGATTTTAAATTCAAATTCTCTCTCTCTCTCTCTATGTGTGTGTGTGTGTGCCTGCATTTTTTCATTTTCCCTATTTGTTGATAATGATGATGATGGTGATTGTCGGGTATCTTTTTTTTAGTGTAAGCAAAAAACAAAAATTCTTAACCACCAAACGATGACGATCATCGAGCAAGCAACGACGATGAAAAAATCTTTTGATTGAATAATAATTGATTGAAAGAAGAATTTTACTGCAAAAAAAGTGAATAATAAATCAGTCATTGTCATGATCATCATCATCTTGATGTTTGCCGTGTTTGTGTGTGTGTGTGTGTGTGTATCATTTGAATTTAGAATTTGTCAAAGTCATCGTTGTTTGACAAATTTCCATTGAAACTTTTTTCTGCCATTCATTCAGTCAGTATCAAATCGTGAATTTAAACGAAAGCTAGAATTCATACGAATCTATGATGATGGATGGTGATTTTCTCTGTTTGATTCACGATACATTCCACAAAAGTGAAGCAAAGAAAAAAAAACTTTCTTGATTTCCAAAAAAAAATTTTGAATTTTTTTTCGCTTTGTTTTGAGACATTTTCTACGTTTGCAATAATAAATTTGATGATTTTTAAGTCGTTGTTGTTGTTGTTGTTGTTGGCCACAAGAATTTAAATTAAATTCTCGTTTTTTTCCAAAAAAACACAAGAACCCAAGAAAATAGAAAAGAAAACTTTTTTCGCCCATATCGATTGACGGGTTTTTTTCGTATCTCTCTCTCTCTAATTATAAAATAATTTCATCCATTGAATTGAATAGATGAAATTAAATTAATTTTAAAATACAACAGACACAGGAAAAAAGGCATTCACAAGTTACGGTTTGATGGTTTCTTTTTGAATTTGCCCAAGAAATTTTTTCCTTTTTCTTTTTTTTACATTCTTCACTTAAATTGTCTTTGTCGTTTGTCATTTTCTTTCACTGGTTTTTGACAAATTCATTTTTAAACAAAAAATTTCTTGGAAAAAATCCTGGAATTTCCAATAATTCATATTGTTAGTGCTGTTGTTTTGTTCTCACTTGAGTTTCACTACTCGTCGTACTAAACACTAATCAAGCAATTGAAACGATGATTGTGGTTGGTTGGTTGTTTTTTTTGTATCGATTTTTGTTTCAATGTTCACCATGCTATCGCTATGCGATCAATGAATTGACCAAAAAAAAAAAAAAAAAAAATGTCATAATCAAGTCACGTAAGATTTTTTCTTCGTTTTTCCATTTTTTCATCATTCACTAACTAACAAACAAACAAACAAACCATTGAATCATCAACCAAAAAACATTGCTAATTAAAACAAGGAAACTGATGAACAGAATTTTCTCATTTTCGTGCAAAAAATTTTTTTTAGAAAATTAAATATTGAAAAACGCAGGCAATTTGGTTTTACAGTCATTATCATTATCATCATTTTAATAATCAAATATTCTAAATTACAATGTTAACAAATCATCTCTTTCTCGATTTCATTTCATCTCATCAAACAATGACGACAACCACGCACACAGGCAAGAAAAGACAAATTACATAATCTAATGTCGACGCGACATTAAGAAAGAAAAAGCTTTGCCACCAAAGCCAAAATTAACGGCATTTCTTCTTTATTCAATTCAATTGAAAGAAGGATGCAAACTGTGTGGCCCGGGTATCAATGACTTTGAAGAAAAAAAACAACCAAGACTCACTCTAATGTAATAATGAGAATGAATTTGGTTTGGTTTTTTGGATCCTGGTAAATGTGGAATGAATGAATTTATTTCATTACACAATCATCATCATCATCATCATCATCAAACAACATTCTATTTATAAAGATTGCATGTGGTGGGTAGATGATGGGGGGACTAGATTCATGAAACAGAATTGTCTTTAATGAAACTTTGTACAGTTTTATTTATTTATTTTTTTTTTTTTTGGTTTCTCCTGATGAGCCTAATCAATGAATCTATCCACTACCACTACCGCCCATTATACCATCGTTGTAGATGATTGGTAATCAGCTAATTTATTGGAATGAAATACAAAAACTTGAACCCAAATAACACACACACTCACACAATGTTTGTGTTTGAGTTTGGTTCAATCATTTCTTGTTTTCTTAAATAACAGCAACAGCAACAACAACAGTAATTTCTGCTCCAAATTTATATACAATGTTCATCTTGAATTTTATTTGTTGTTGTTGTTCAAATCAACCAAAAAAAAAAAAAAAAAAATCATGACCAATCTTTCGAAATAACAGCAGCAATTAGCTACAATGAATTGTGAGTGTGTGTGTGTGTGTGTTTGCTGTTATATAGTGATGGAGCATTAAAACATAACTTTTCTTAATTCTGTGATTTGATTTCTGAACAATCTCTCTGTTTTTTTTTGAATTAATACCCCTAAAGCAATCATTGTGATCAATTGATCGATTTTGTTTAATCAGTGGTTTGGCCACTGACCACCAATAGATAAATCCATCATGATTTTGGCCTTTTCATACAATCAAGAAAAAAAAATCATTAATATCAAATGGTTTTACAATTCAATTCATTCATTAATCATTCATTTCTTCTTCCTACTATAATGACGATGGATAATGATGATGATGATTTGAATCTCAAATAGAATTTGAAATTAAAATCCAAATTCAAAAAAAAACACGAATGAATAAATGAAATTTGATCGATAAAAATGCTGTAATTCTAATTTTGTTTGTTTACTTGTTTGGTTGTTTAATAATTTGTGCCTGAATCTAATGATAATGATGATCGTGATGATGATAATGGTACTACTTTGATTTGATTTCGATTCGGATAATTATTTGCTCGATACTGAAACACACACACACATATACCGATAATCATTATTATTGATTTCTTCAGAGAATTTTATTATTCTTCTTTCTATTCACATTTATGATTGATTTATTCATATCCATAGACTTGCCCGGATTTTTTTTTCTCTTCATTGGAATTAACCAACTTTGATTGAATTTGGCAATAGAATGAACTCGAATCATTTGGAGATGCTATATATTACATACACACATACACACACACATGATTCTTTCACTCTTTATTTTTTTTTTTGTTCACTTTCTTTATCATTTGATTAGTTTAATCATCATCATCATCATCATAATGAAATTATTATTAAACAATTCAGTTTTACTTTGTGTGAAAAAAAAGTATTAGCAAGCAGCAAAATTTCAACCAGTGCAAAAAAGGCGTACAGATTTTGTGATTGAATCGTTGATAGTGTATGATAGTTTCTGCTTGCTTCACACACACTCACACAATGGTATGATGGATTTCACCCAGAATCTTATCGATCGATCGATCAATCGATCACCAACAACAACAACATCATCATCATCATCAGATTAGAGGCATCTTTCATTTATTCATTTATTAATGAATTCTCGTAGAATTTTTTTTGGCAAAATCAAAAGAGAGAGAAATGAATGAATTTTGATTAGGATTTATTTACTACTCAGCAGCAGCAGCAGCAGTAGCAGAATTGATTACAGTCTATTGAATTGATTTCATTTTTATTTGCTTTTGAAACTAATGTTTATCGTGTTTTTTTTTCTTTTCTTCTTCTTTTAATATCACAGGATCCACCCGATCCAAGAGTATTACCAGAGGAGCTTGATTATGGTGGTTTCGACGTAGCATCAACTGGTCCAGAACGATTGAAACGTGTTCGCGTCGGTTATTATCAATGGGCGCCATTAATATTATTAGTACAAGGATGTTGTTTTTATGTACCATTTTTAGTATGGAATAGTTGTGCACATAATGCCGGTGTAAAGCTACGACGTTTATTGAAGAAAGCCTCTGATATAGCATCACTGCCACCTGGTTGTCAGCAACGCGAAGCATTATTAGCTGAATTTGTTGATCAATTCCATACATTGGTTACAGGTGAAGCTGGTTGGTGTACAGATCCAAGTTGTCGATTGCCTCTATCGTGCCGATGTTGTATTGGCGGTCCAAGCCGTTATCTGTGCCTACTATACCTATTGGTCAAGAGCCTTTATGTGCTCAATGTTGCCCTACAATTTATATTACTCGGTTCATTTATGGGCCGTGGATTTCTTCGACATGGACTTGAACTGATGCGACGGTTCATTGTTGAAGGTGATTGGTGGGCATCACCAAGATTTCCATTGCAGACCTTGTGCCAAGTAAGGGCCGCTATACAAGGCGGTTTACGTACATATACATGCCAATGTGTATTGCCTATCAATGTATTCAATGAGAAAATATTCTCTGTCGTTTGGTTCTATCTTGCATTTTTAATGCCTTTGAATGTTGCCTCCTTATTATTCTGGCTATGGCGTACATTCCGTTGTAATCGTCTTGCCTATGTTCGACTTTGCCTATGGCGGACAAGGCTAGTATCGATGGCTGAAGTTGGACGTCTTGCACGTAAAATATCCACCAATTATCTAGGATGGGATGGTGTATTCGTATTACGTATCATTGAACACAATCATGGCTCCATTATGGCCACATTGATCGTTTCAAGACTTTGGGAATTCTATGCTAATCAAATGAAAATGCAAGAAGACGGCGGTGGAGGTACCGGTACGGCAAATGGTTCAGATGCTGAAGTTGGTTCCGTTGCATCGGTTGGTGCGCCGCCATCTACCTCATGGCATTCATGTCATGCGGCCGCTTGTCATGCGACCAGTCATCATCATTCAACATCAGCAGCGGCAGCAGCAGCAGCTGCGGCAGCTGCTGCCGCATATGCACCACCAACACCATCTGGACCACCGCATCCACATCATCAACAATTAGCATCAACGAATCCAAGAAAAAACATTCCACCAAATGGTTTCTGGAAATGACAATAACTCAAAAACTGGGGGCATTCACACACACACACACACACATTATGCCCACAGTGATTTTTTTGCTCCATGATTCATGATTTTATTCTGGTTTTCTGATTTTTTTCCTCTTTCCTTCTTCATCATCATCGTCATCATTTAATATACACCACACACACACACACACATTGATCGACAAAGAAACAAAGGCCGGAAATGCAGCAAAAAATTGTTATTATTGTTAAATTGTTGTTGTTGTTATCATTGATTGATTGTCATAGTGATTGTTTGTTTGTTTTTTTTCATCGATCTCCGTTTCCTGTAATAATGTACCGATGTGAAGAGCCGGTATAAAATACCTGTATCGATTTCTGATGATGTGCGTGTGTGTTTCATTATTTTATTTGCGTTTCCTATTACATCATCATCATCAACAACAATAACAACAACTAGTCATTCATTCATTGTGTTCGTTTTTCATCATTGTCATTCAACACATACACACCACCATATGATGATTTTCTCAGAAAAAAAGCCTTTGACATCAAAAAAAAAGGAATTGAAAAACCATGAATAATGGAAACCAGAATTTTTTCCTTCTTCTTGCTGCAATTGCTTCGACAATTGGGTCAGAAACATTTGTACAATTTATTCACAACGACCATTCACGATTGCAATATTTGTCAATATTTTCTCAAAAAAATTTACTCAAGTAAGTAGCTTATTTATCTATATAGAACAACAAAAGAATCTGATTTTTAAATTTTTTTCCCAACTCTATGTTGATACTGATAACGCCATCTATGTCCTAAAGGTCTGTATTATTTTGGAAAAATTTTTTTCTATACACAAATTTTTTCTTTCTTCTCATTGGTGTTCAAGCCTATTTTTTCTCTCGTTTTCATTAACGATTATTATGATTATTAATTAATTAATTATTATATGTAAGGAACATCATTATCATGGCAGATAATACGGCAAAGAATGGACAAGAAGACAACGACAAAAAAGAAGAAACCTTAGCCAAGCCATACACCCACACACACACACAAACAAACACTGTATGTAAATGTATCCACCAAACAAGCACACACAAAACAAAATGAATTTCCATTGGTTTAAAAATTCTGGAACATCACAAAAATTGAAGCACTCCGGAAATTGTTGTTGAATGTTATTGGCTTGTTGTTCTTGTTGTTGTTGTTTAAAAATATGTTTTTTGAAAAAATTATTAATTATCACTACAAACACATGTGGCTGAATTTTCATCTGTAATTTTTTTTCCTGTCTTTTGCGATTCTCTATTTATGATATTGTTGATTGATTGATGAAACAACGTACAAAAGAAACAAACAAACAAACAAAAACAAACTTGAATCGTTATAGATTTTCATCATTGATTTTTTTTCTTTCATCTCTGTTTTTCATCATTCATAACAAAAATCTTCACCAATTCGATCTCGATCATCATCCACATTATCATCTGTTTCATTTTTAAATATCACATCCACAATGACACATTTGATCTCTCTCTCACTAACTTCATTTGAATTTTTTTTTCTTCTCATTTCCATCAACAAACCAAATAATGCTCATCATCATCCTCATCCGCAATTCCACCATCCATTAGTTCACACAAACATTTACAGAGACAAGAAAACATCCATCCAAACGAAAAAAAAACAATCCTGCATTCGTAAACCATGTGTACACTAAAACAACAAAATTTTTCGACAATTTATGTGATATCGATACCACATCAATGTTTCAAAATACTGCAAGTTTTTTACACCACGCACAAATCTTTTGTTTTTTTTTCTCTCGTTTTATTGATGTGTTATTCGATATTACAAGAATGCCCATTTTGTTTTTCATCCTTTTTTTTCTTTAAAATGAAATTGATTGATTTGATTGACCATTTAATTTGATTTGCATATTCATTTATTAGTATCATATGATTAGTGTGAGATTGGGCCTCTAAATTAAAAGTGACCAGAAAACTTTTTGTTTTTTTTTACTCTTTTTGATCTTAATGCTCATCACCATTTTCTAATAGTACAACAACAACACCAAAAACAACAACAACTCACACACTCAATTAATTCAATTTCTTCATTATTGATAATCAAAATATCTACGTGTAATATTTAGAAAGCTTTATCCATTTTTTTATCAATTTTCATTGACCATATTTTCATTTTTTGGACATTTAGAACATTTGCGCACACCAGTTGATTAAATGTTTATAATCAATCACTCGATTGATTGATCGATCTGAAGCATTTTTTTTTGACTTTACAAACCAAATGATTTGATGTTTATTATCATTTTCATTTCTGGTGCTACGAAAAAAAAAATTCAATTCCATTCACCTGAGAGAGTGAGAGAAAGATAAGTTTTATGCAAATTAGATGCTTGAAGAAAAAAGATTGATGTTAAAAACTGTTTCTTTGGTCTGCACACGCACATTGTTCATCATTTGCTGTTGAGTAAATGAAATTTTTGTCTGTTGCTCGTGATCAATCTTGAATTCAGTTCCATATATGTGAATCATTCCATATCATCAGTTTGATATTTTCATCAACAACAATACAAATAAATCCATCATCATTTTGTCAGATTCATGTGCATGGTTCAGAATTCAAGAATTGTGTGCATGCATGTCAATCGGAATGGTACAAACAAACAACAGACAGACAGGGTAATCAAGCAAATTGTCTTAGCAACATTATCAATTTGTGTGCGGGTGTTTTGTACATTTTAGGTTCCAAAAAAATACATGGTTTTTTACTCTTTTTTTCTTTATTTTTGCACATTACGTTTTTTTTCTGTTCCACCACCAACCATTTAGAATCTCGGTTTTGTTCAGAATTGTATTTTATTTCATCTAATATCTTTATTCTCGATTCATTCACAAAAATGGAATCATTTCAAATTATTCTGATCTCTCTTTCTCTCTCTCTCACTTTCTCTCTTCTTCTCTTATATTCTTTGCTTTGCTACTCTAAAAAACACACACCGAAAGTCTTTCAGAAATTTTTTCTTTTTTTTTATTTTTATTTTTTGCTTTTTTGTCATCCAAATGCAATGCAAACAACCAACACAACAACATACGATTTAGTTATTTTTTTTTTTGCTTTTCATTTTTAGTACAACTGCTACAGCAGCAGCAGCAACAACAACAACAACAACAACAACGAACATTAATCACCAATCACCAATCATTATTATGAATCAAAAATTTTTTCAAATAAATATAGATAGATTATGTATCTCAATGGTTGGTAGGATGATAAAGTGTATTCGATACTGGTCATTTAGATAAGCTTTTTACAAATAGTTGAAATGTGCGAATCAAATTTTATGGTCAAAATTAATCTACAAATCCTGGTCACAATAGCTGTTTGTTTTTACTCCTTCCTTGTCTTTCCTGTCTTATAATTTTTTTTTCTAAAACAAAAAAAAACCATTCCACAAATATAAAATGATTAGCTATCGAAAAAAAAACAAACAATTGTACACACACTCAAAGTTCAATGGATGTTTACATTTGTGTGAATTATGTATGGTGGATGGATGGATTGATGATATATGGATGGCCCCAACAACCAGCATGGACAGCATTTTTTTTTCTCATCTTCATCATTAAAATCACACCACCATCATTATCATCAATTTTAAAAGAATTTTTCTCTTTTTTTCTGTTTCATTTCGATTCTATATATGGAATTCATTCATTTGATTTATGATCGATCATTATTGATTATTATAATTTCTGTATGTAATATTTCAAAAATTATTTATTATTATTATTGATTATTATATATGATGATTATTATTAAAATTTAAATTTAAATTTAAATTATTATTATTATTATTATTATCATTAAAAAACGAAAACAAAATGATGAAATAAAATAAAATGTGAGAAACAAAATCAAAATTAATAATAAAAACCAAAAATTTGTTTCGTTTTTGAATAAAATGACAAAATCACTTGAATCATTCACATTGAATATTTCCAATCACTTTCATCTATTGGAATGAATGTTTGTGTTAAATTGGATATGGAGAATTTTTTTTTGTTCCCAAAGATGATAATCTTGTTTATCACAATACATCCTGAAGCTATCAACTACTTAATATCATGAAAGATGATTGGCTTCATAGTTGTTATTAAATTTGACATTCTTTGACAATTTTCACTTCACCTGGACCAAATAAATCCAGATACAAACAACAAAATCCACTTGAAGATAAATAATGATATTTCTCTGTGAATCCTGAATCAACAACAACTTGACAATTCATTTATATTTGTTAAAAGATCTTATTAAGTTTTTGGCAAAAGGCCAAATAATAATATGATTGCATTTTCAATTTATTTTAGAGATTATTTTTCTTTGTGTATGTGTGGGTGTGTCTAGCATGTGATATACGGGAAAAAAACATTGATCAACCACCAATGTCTATATTTCTAATAAGATTTTTTTCATCATCATAATATTGAACCTATATAAAATGTCATTGATGTAAAACGATTCTTTTTCTCTCTTTGGCTCATACACACAGGTAAGTCGTTCTCAAGAGAAAACATGGTAGACACACATGTCAATGTATCTTGATGAGCAATTTCTTTCGTTTTTTTTTTCTCTTTGAACAAATTCGATAAAACTTAATCGTCAGAGACATAAGGGAATTATCTGCAAAAAATACTAATTCAAGTTGTATATTTTCTTATTGATATTGCATAACTTGAACAACAACCATAACGAATTTGATGAAAATTACTTGAAAATTATAATCATCATCATCATCATCATTAGCAGCAACAAACACAATTTGTAATCATGATGATGATGATGATGAGGACCATTTAGATTGCTATATTTTAATTCCAAAATGCGAATTTGTCTTAAAAAAAGCTGATTCCATCATCATCAATAGTCAATTGATCAATTCCCAAATGCTAAACCAAATGAACATTCATACGTAGAGTATTGAATAATTTTTTTTTGTTTATCTGTATCACAAGGGGATACGACGTGACCATTAGTGACCATCAGAATCATCAACAGCAGCAATAGACACACGTATGAATAATCCACATATACCGGTACATACATATGTTGTTGTTGTTGATGATGATGATGATGACCCAAATATTTTATTTTGTTTTTCGAAAAAAAAGTATATGACATTCATTTTTTTTTGTTGTGCAAATGAAATTTGAATATATCAATTAGCAATTCGATTTGATTCGAACAACAGCTACAGGCCGAAAAAAATCCATTAGTTTCATGACGATTTTCTGTAGAAAAGCACTTTCTAAAATATCACATGTATAAACTGATTTATTGTATTAACATATTTGATGTATATAATAATTTAAAATGAAACCGTTCGTAATTCTAACATTTTCTTTTCACTATGATGATGAAACGAACACGAAATTGACAACAACAACAACAACAACAATTTACAATCAGCAATATGAATTTATTATATATCGGTTGGTCATATATAAATAAATATAAGTTTCTGGATCATTCTGTCTTCAAAATAATAATATGGATAGTTGGTTGTTGTCTTAATAATAAATAGTTACCAGGAATATCTATCTGGTCCCGGTGGTAGAGAGCAATTTGGCTTTCAATTCTTCCATGTCCGATTTTTCCAATCTGTTTTTTTTTCTTACGATGAATATAAGAAGGATACTAAGCTTATATATTCAGATGTCCAGTTTTTTTCGTCGTTGTTGTTTTTGTTGTTGTCCTGTAATAAATACAAACATTGATTGTGAGGATGAAAAGCGATGACAAAAAAAAACTCTATCGATAATGGTGATGGTGATCGTGGCGACAATAAAAAAAAAGAAAAGAAAATAAAGATGTTTTATTCCCAATGTGTGTGCGTGTGTGTTTGTGTTTCTGGAACATACTGTGTTCCACCGACAACAATGACCTATAAAACCGTCCATATATAGAGCTCATCAATAATTATTGAATCCATGTATTATAATTATGATTATTATTAATAATAACCAATAAAGCATCCAATCCATGGATTGCAATTTTTTTTTTTTGGATTGGATTTGGTCATCAGATGCAATTTTGCGCTAAAATAAAAATAATAATGGAAGTGAAGCTTACATTCAAAGGGGCTGATAATAAAATAATGATGATCGATACACGCATGTTATTTTGTTTGCTTATTCAGTTTTTTTTTTGTATTTTCTTTTTCTTTTTATTTCCGATCATAAAAATTGTGATAATTTTTTTCTCCATGGGGGAAGGAGTGGAGGGAGTAACGAAAATGACTAACCGATCGACCAATGATTCATTTTTTCTCTTGTTTTTTTTATTACCCAAAAAACTATCGTGTTTGATTCAACAAAACAACAACAACAACAACAAAGTAATAACAACCAATGACTCAATCATGCCGGTATTGTCTGGATAAATTCATTTTTTTCACAAAAAAAAAATTACTTTTGTTTTGTTTTCCCAGGAACATCAATGCATTTTTTTTCCATTTCTATATATTGTTGATGGCCAAAATATAAGAAACAAAATAATGGGTCCATCGGAGAAAAACAACACCAAAAACTGCTCCAAACACAAGATACATACACTGTATCTTAATTAATCTGTGTTACACATACACACACATACACATTTTTCTTTTCTACTCTCCTTGATGTCATTTTTCAGCAACTTGTGTTTTTTGTCGTTCCAATATATATGTTTTTTTTGTGTATGTGTGTGTGTTTCAAGAAATAATGACAACAACGAAACAACAACAAAGACGAGAAAAAACCAAACTGTAACCAAATAATCCAAGACCGATACCGAAATTAAGAATAAAGTGTAAGAAAAGAATAAATAAATGTTGCATCAACACACACACACACACACACTTTGTAATGCCAACGAAAAAAAGAATTTCTTGTGTCAATATTTATCCACCAACAACAACACACTGTCAACCATCAACCATCATCATTATCCTTATGGATCGTATGACCAGTTTATTTTCTTCTTTTTTTTGGATTTTCTATCACCACAATCGTCATACATATTGTATGTACGACCCATTGAACAATAATTTTGCTTTGGTTCTATCACTACTTTTGTGCTATTTCAATAATTTCTTCGAAACATCAAGGTAGGTTGATGATAATTTTTTGTCTTATCTTTTGCAAAGACGCATTTGGCATTCATAACCAAATAGGACATGAATTTGAAGAATTTGCTTTGTGTATGCGTGTGTGTGTGAAAAGAAAAAAGCTTTTTTGACCAAAAAAAAAAAAAAAAAAAAAACAAATCAATAAACAGAACATTTGTGACATGATATTTATATAAATTTTGCTTTCGAAATAAAAAATTAATAATGACAATGTAGTAGTAATAGTAGTAGTGTCATCACAGAAAAAAAAATTTGTCCGAATTTTATCTGGAAAACAAATTTCTTTTTTCTAAAATCCATTTTCACCAGATGAATCAACAACAAGTTAGTAAATAGACAAAATGTATCTTTTGCTCATTTCACCTGCATATTTGATGTTAGAGTTTTTTTTTATTTACCACGCACCATATAATAATAATCAAAATGAACGACTCGACAGTCAGTTACTACTGTTGCTGATACGTTCAATGTGTGTTCAAATGGTGGAAATGAAATTTATTCAATTTTCAGTCCATTTACATTTCCATTCTCTCAATGCTTCAAACATCATTTGTTTTATTTGTTTGTTTGTTTGTTTGTTTACATGCCTGTATTTTGTTTCATCATAATCATAAATTTTAGCACACTATATGTCAGTTTCAATATAAATATCTGGTGTATATATTTCTTTTCATATAAATTAATCATTTTGTTACCCAAAAAAAAAAAAAAAAAAATGTTCTGTGGAAAAAAAAGAAATAAACAACCCAGTGTGTGTATGTGTGTATCTATTATTAGCTTATTACTGCAGCAGTAGATATAAAACAGGGATTTTCATTTTCTTTTTTGCTTTTCTTTTCATCTTTGGTCATCCATTTATCCATTCATTCATTTTATATTACCGGTCAGTTCACTTGGTCCTCAATCAGTATGTGTGCATGCTTTATGGTCGTTGTTGAAAACAAAACAAAAACAAAAAACTCCTAAATTCAAATCCCAAAACTCACCATTCGTTTTTTTTCTGTTTTGTTTGGACATGCATCACAGAATCAGTCAAAATCCAGGAATAAAAAGAAAAAAATGCTTGCCGGTTTGTTTGGTTGAATGGCGATGGCCGTGGTTTGTTTGTTCATTCGTCTGATGGTTTGAAAACTTTTTCTTTACCTTTTCTATTCTACCGAAAAAACATTGAAACAAAAAAAAATCTTGGTTCACTCAACTAAACCAGATTTTAATAGTTATGTCTAATCATCATCATCATCATCATCATCGTATAATCAAGAAAAAAACTAAACCAAACTAATTGTCCATATGGTTAATGGACCAAAAATGTTGACCACCAACATGAGGCCATCAGTACTTTCTTTCTTTTTTCGTATCCGATGACCATATGGGGTATGTGTGTTCCATTCATTCATTCATTCCCCTTTTGCCACTAAAAAAATTATTCTCATGATAATGATAGAGGCGTATCGTTTTTTCATAATTCTCTACACAAAAATCAAGTTAAACAGCATCATTTTTGTTTTCTGCATCAAAGTTTCAAAGTAGCAATTTTTTTATTTTTTGAAAGTAAAAAAATGATAATGATGCAGTAGTCGTAATAGTAGTAGTAACAGAAGCTTTACTGTGTGTGTGTTGTGTGTCAAACATGAAAAAAGTTTTATTTTTTTTCTATTTTCGGAAATTGAGTTGTTTTTTTTCGTTTTTTCTTGGTCATTTCGTTTAATTTGATCGACAGACCAACCAGCAAAAAAAAAATGCAGATGGAAATGGATTGAAATAAAAACTATCATTTTCTTTTGCTTTCTAAACTAAATTTACATCCGTTAATAGTTTTGCATCATCATTCTGGTTATATCATGGGCAGCAGATGGTTTTCTTTACGAAATTTATTTTTCTCACACACACACACAAAAAAAGGGTTAATTCATTCGTATCAGGATTCCCAGTGTGTTCGAGTGTTACAGGTTTCTCTATTATTTCATGTTAGTTAATTCATTTTGTATGTTTTTAAAAATAAATTTTCAATTCAAGCCTCATTAGATTGAACAATGGTTATATTTGAATTCGAAAAAAAATTGTTTTCCGCTCCGATTATTCTTTGGTTGGAGCCAGCAAAAAAAAAAAAAAAAAAAATTTCCTAGAAGAATAAAAAAGAGAGAAATAAAATGATTATGGCATGTTTTGGTTGTTCATTTCATTGTTCATGGAATTGAAATTTTCTTTTTTCTTGATTCAATTGATTGTTCAAAACAAGCAGCAATGGTGGTAGTGTTTTTTCTTTTCATTTTTTCTGGATAAACGGATTTTTTTTTCACAAAATTTTTTCATGTCACTTGTGATCCACTTGTCACTCGGGTTTTTTTCGGTCTTTTGAATTCTGTGAGTCTGATATAATCTGTTCCATAAATTAATTAATCAGTAGGTTTTTTTTTGTTTCAACACAATTCACACATACGGTTCACATGTGGTAAATTAGTTTTCAATACCTTGTAGAGTTTGAATGTCCTGCCGTTTCTTTTTGTTTCATTCGAATTTGTTCGCTTGAATTGAATAAATGATTCCAAGTGTGAGAAACAAATTGTGAAACAATAATGATGATGACGATGATGATGGGATTCATACAATCTGTTGTCATTTCAACCGAAAATGATTAAAATTTGATCACGAATTTAAATTTGTGCAATTTGTTTTGTTTTGTTGTGTTTTTTTTTCTCAATTATTCATAATACCTGAGTGGAAAATGTCTTCAGATTATTCACTCAATTGGTTTGGAATCTAAAAGTTTGAAAAACGAATTGTTAAACGAATTTAAAAAATATTTTCATTGTTTTTTGTACGACAAACAAAACAAACAGCTGAGATCGTAATTCTGAAATGATTTTTTGAGATTTTTTTTCCCATCGTTTCGGTTTATGTGTTTGCATTATAAATTCGTCTCACTTGTTTTTTTTTTGTTCTCTCTGTGTCTCATGATTTTTTTATTTTCATTGAATTAAATTGAAAAATGAACAACTGATAAAACCGCAATGAAAAAATGAAATGAAAAGATCCACATTAGAGAGTGAAAAAAAATCACATGAGTCAATCTCTTACACACCATCATTAATCAATGTTATATGTCTATCCATTTCATTCATTTGCTCTTTCACACACACAATCTATCTTTGTATCCAAGCAATACCGTTCCAGAAATGTCGAAAATCACAAAATCACTCGAAAAAATCACTCGAAAAAAGTCTTGTTTTTGTTTCATTTCCTATCTATCTATCTATCTTTTCTTACACTACTATTTTTTCAATTTACAATTTCCAATTCAATTTGAATCATCATTATTCATCAACCATACACCGTAGTTTATTCATTCATTTATTTTCATTGATAATTCTATAGGAATTAGTAAACAAATCTATTTCAATACACACACACACAGAGAGAGACAAAAATCATTTATCATAATGGTAACATCATCATTTTTTATACACTTTTTTTCGATCCAAACACTTGATCAGGTGATCAGTATATCACCAGAATTTATTGAAAAGATTTATTATTAAAAAAATTTTTGCGATTCATTTTTTTCCGAACCAGAGTTTTACTAAAGTCACGAGATTGATTATTAGTTAGTTATACTTGTAGTATGATTTTCAAGGATTTGTTCAACATGATCACATCATCTTCATTATCATCATTCAACTATCCATCACCACCACCAACACTTAATCAAGTGAAGTATTTCTTTCTCTCTTGTTGTTTGTTTATCAACCAAACAAAATAAAAATCTCAATGACAATCACATTGGCTAGCAAAAAAACGGACAATGACATATCAAGTGTGTGTGTGTGTCTAGGCAAATCTAAGTCCATTGTACATTGTTGTTGACGACATCTCTAACACACAAAAATGTTATTTTATAACAAAGAGTGACAGAGAGATAGAGAAAAAAAATGTCACAAATACTGGACTAACTAAAAAACATACTGAACATCGTTATATCCATTTCCATTAAGTAAATTCTTTTTCTCTCAGTGTTCGTGAGTATGTTTTGAGTTGTTAGATTGGATCGGATTTTTTGATTAATTAATTAATTTATTTCCATTGATTTCATTTAGTTATTCAAAGTTTTTCGTGTCGTATAATAAACAACTTTGTTACATTGAGAAAAAAAAATGTTGAGAATTAATGTATCATCGTCATCATCATCATTGTGCGTTATCAGTTGACAGGATGGAATATTTGTTCCTGTTTTCTTTTTTTTTTGTTTCCTTTGAAAAGCTTGAAATTTTAGCTGAAAAAATCGGATTAAAAATTCAGGAAATCAGATTTTTGAAATTTACAGACAGAATATTTGAATTAATCATCTGGTCAGCCATTTTGAATTTTTTCGTTTGTTTTTTTTTTAATTTTTTATTTTTTTTTCTGTTCTGTCTCCCTACATTGGTTATATTGAACGATTGTTCACATATAAATCAAGACGAATGTTTAAATCGTTTTTTGTTTTGTTCGTTAATTAATGCCATTCGATCGATTTGATTCGATTTGGCTAAAGTTTTTTTTTGCCCATTTGGACACACCATTTTGCTGTTTTTACTGGATCTGTGTATATTTTCATGGATAATTAGAATTATCATTCATTTTTCATTCAATTCTCTTTTTTTTCTCACACTCGATATCTAAATAATGGTTACATTCGCTTCGTTTTGTTATTGTTGTTGTTGTTGTTGTCAATGTTTGACAATGTCATCTCAAAAACTCAACGGTATAAACTTTGTCTACTTAGTTGTTGCCCAATGGAAAAAGTCTGTCGATATTCTGTCTAGTGGCTAAAAATGATTCAAATGGAAACAAAAACAAAAAACCAAGCAAATTTCTTTTTTTCCATGGGCGTCATCATCATCTTCACCACCACCAATCATCATCAACATGATTCGTGAGTATTTTGGTGAGCTTAATTCGTAGGTTATTTTTTTTTTTGGTCCGAACAAAACAAAACAAAAAATAACCGATAAGCTTACACAGAGAAAAAGTTGTCGAATTTTTGGCTAGTCTGCAGGCGTTGTTGTTGTTGTTGTTGTTGTTGTCGTTTGCTGGCTATATCGATAATAATCATCATCATCAATTGAATGTTGCTCGATGACATGGTTGACACGTATAAACACACCAGAAAAAAATTGTCTTCTTGTTGTTGTTGTTGTTACATTTTTACATACAAAAAAACATAGGTACCAAAAAAAAACAATAATAATAATAACCGAATCTTCGGGAATTACCTAATGATGATGACAATAATATTAATAACGACCACAACAACAAGGGAGCCATTACGGGTTTTTTCTCGTTTTTTTTGGATATTTTTCTCTTTGACATTAGAATTATCACTGAAAAAAACTAGTGTGATGATGATGATGATGATGAACGCGCCTTGTTACAATAGCCACCACCACCAATCATCCATTGTTTATGACAATTTTTGAAGTGGATGGACCAACGCCCAAATAACGACAACAACGACGACGTCGTCAGCTTGTTTTTCATTATTATTACGGCACACACACACACACACACACACTAAATAGATCGTTTCAGATCAATCTAGTTAGTGTATTTACATGCCATGAATGAATGAATGAATGAATGAATGAAATGAATCATGAATCGAATCATTCCAATCTCCATATGTCTCATTTTTTTCCGAATTTAGAGAGATACAATTTGTAGTATTTCGAGTGATTTGAATTGTTACATAACCAATTAACCATTTAATCATAATATATGATACGATTCGATATGAAAATTTTCAAATTCAAGGTAATCACACACACACACACGCATTACCATTTCCAAAGTTAAACGTATTTTTTTATGCGTTTTGATATCAGTTTTTCTTTGCCATTTTTATTTTTGGATCAGATTTTTTTTTCATGTCGCACCAAATTAGGTGTCATGATAAATGATGGTTTGTTCGATTCAGCGATAATAATAATTATTATGAATGACCCATTATCATTATATAATTGTGTCATTTGTGTGTCGTTTTGTGGTTTTCATTCAATCATCATTCATTTTATTCTGTTTCGTTTTTTGCTTCAAATGTTAAATGTCATTCATTGAGAATAAAAATCAATTGAAAATAATGATCATTTTTGTTCACTTAAAAAAAATACATTACATTACTTACCTGATATAAAAGATTTATACCTTTTACATTTTTTTTCGTTGTATTTTACTTGAAGAATTTCTTTTTTTCTCTCTGTGATTAATACGCAGAATATCAATCTTGGATTCTGAATTCTGATAATTAATTTTGACATCGATAGATTTTGCAACACACAGAAAGACATCTTTTTTTTGGTCAGATTTTATTTTCTCTTCTGCTTCTTTTTGGTTCATTGGTTGGATGTCCATTTGTCGTGTTGGTTGTGGCCAAATAATCATTTCTGGTATGTGCATTTCGGTTTGTCCTGTAAATGTATAAATGAATGATGATTATTATTAATTATGAAATGTTTTGACGTGTGTGACGGTATCGGTAGTTGACCATTTTTTTGTCGTTATCGTTGCTTCTACAGCTAATGAATTATTATAGGTTAAATTTGTCATCATCAAACATCACCATAAATAAATAATCGGCTGTACTATGGTTGGTCAGTGGTGATGTTTCAAAGAAGAATGTAACAATGTGACATAAGTGGAAAAAAAACATGTGGAAACCAGAATTTCAGGCGAAACACACAATTCCAATGAAATTCATTTCATTCAAGCAAAACAAGATAAATAGGTTTTTTTCTGATTAATTTGCAATTCAGAAAAAAATTTCTTTTTTTTTGAATAATTAAAATTTGAAAATTATTTATTTCAATTTTTTTGTGTGTTTGAAAAATTAAAATTTAAAAAAAAAATTCCCAAATGAAACATAAAATTTCTCTTTCTCTTTTTTCTTCTAATCAAGATTTTTTTTAATGAAATGACGATGATCATTGTAACCAACATACACGAGTGTTTTTGTCAAGTTTTTTTCTTGCAAGAATTTTGTTCCACTATCAATTCCTAATATTAAAAGAATTAAGAATATAAAAATAAAAATAAAAATAAAATTGACTCAATGTCTAAGTAGAATCTTCTTTTCTTAAAAAAATATAAATTCTTTTTTTTCGATTTTGAGAATTACGGCATAAACTTTTTTTTCTTTAGCATCACAAGAATCGTTTTCACTGAATGAATGAATGATGGATTTTGTTTTTTTTTGCACATTTCTTCCGATAAAAAAAAAGAATCCAAGAAAACCATATCGACAAATTCTTTGAAGAAAAAAAAACAAGACAAAAGAAATGAAAATAGAATAAACCAAGTTTGTATGAGAATGAATGAATGAAAAAAGTGATTTTTAAGATTCAAGTCATGTTCTGCCAGCCAGCCAACCAACCAAGCAACGAAGCAAGCAAACCAAATTCCATCATCATCATCATCATCATCATCGTTGATGTGATGGTGGTGGCAATGAGAATGAGAAACGGCCAAGTATTTTTTTTCAATAAAAAAATTTTTTTTTTATAAATTTTCATTCTAGATTCTGGCATATTTGCTGTGTGTGTATGTGTGTGTGTGTGTTTCTTTCTTTAATTCTTGTCATGATAACCGCACCATCATCAAAATGGATCTTATACGTCGCCGACGTTTTTTTCATTTCTCTTAAATAATTCTTAGCCGGGATATAAATAATGAGTAATTTGGGACACACACACACAAACACACGGCTGTTGAGAAATAGAAATCAACGGCTAGTTCTTTTTTTGGGTGGTTTTTGCTGTTTTTGTGGTTTGGAAGAAAAAAAGTTAAACCACAAAAAAAATGAAAAGAAAAACAATTAAGAATTCTATTCCAGTTTCAATTCTTCGTCTGTAAATCTTTGTAGGAATTCCACAAATAATGGTCAGCAACATAACATCAACATCAACAACAACAACAACAACAACGCGTGCGGTGGTGGTAGTGGCCATTTTTATTTTTCATTCATAAGCAATTGAGAGATGGAAAGAAATAAAAAATAAATAAATCTTGAAGCTTTTTACAAAAGTCAGTCAGTCAATGGTAAAAAAAACATTGGCATTCTAATCACAAGTATCTTTTAATCAAATTCTGGACAATAGTGTGTTTCAAATTTGGAATTCTGGACTCAAAATCATTCACAATGTATGTAGCAGACACTCACATTCATTCATTCATTCATCCATCACTTTTTCATTTCTTTCAATGACCCTTTTTCTTGTGTATGTCCACACACACACAAATACAAATATAATCGACAGATTGATTCCTCTCTTGTTCCAAAATTTTGATATATTTACCCATAACATTTATCAGTGAATGAAAAACAAATGATCTTTGTTTCATGCTGCTGCTGTTTCTATTGCCGCATCCCTTACGACCCAAAAAAATGATGATGGCCATTAGCATCATCATTCAGTGTTGAAAAAAATATGCATATGGTCGCCATTCACACCCACCCACCCACATAGAAATATTGTTATGTAATAAATTCCATTCCCATAATGTTTTTTTGTGGCAATAGTGTGTGCGTATCACAATAAATCATCGCCTTAGTCTTAAATACACACACAACACAAATAACATGATATGATCTTTTGGTTCGCGTATGGTTCGAATATTCTCTCTTTGTTTTCAATATATAAAAACACACACACACACTGTTCATGTATGCCGACAATAATTCATTTTCTTGTTTCAAGATGCGTGGGTGGTTGGTGGGCTTCAGATCCAACAAAAAAATGAATGAATGGATCGTAAATATTCTGAAAATTCATATATATTGGCCACTTGACATATTTAAGAGGGGAGTGAAATATTTGCAAAATTTGCATTTATATTGAATTATTATTAATTCTCTATTATCGTATGCACTTGCGTTTTTCAATGATTAGGTCAAGGGTCAAACTTATTTCCTCATAAATTTTAATTTCAAAGACAAGAAAAGCATGGAATTTTTCCCGTATTGATAATTCTCTATCTCTCTCATATTTTCATATATTCACATCATCATCATCATCATCAATTTAAATCCTTTGCTGGTGTAGACGTTTGTCACATTGTCAAATAAATTTGTCGTCGTGCCCGGCATCCATTGCTAGAAGGAAATGATAATATAGCGAGAAGATTACTAGATATTTTTGGTCATATTTAGACATGTATAAACAGTGGTTTGACATATTATATAATGTTCTCACACACACACACACATCCATCCATCATATGTATGTATGAAGTCTGTTTTGATATTCAAATATTGCACATAATTCTCTGTTTTATTTGTGTATTTCAAATTTCAAATGATGCAAAAACGCTGGAAAAAAGGGAAATGAAACTTTCAGACCGGAAATTATCAATTTCAAACAGAAAAAATAAAACGAAAAAATAAATAAATAAATGATGCTAAATTTTAAGCCAACTGTCTGTATTTCTTGATTTTGTGTGCGCATCTTATTTCCGGTTTAATAATCAAAACGACAATTTTTCATTTTATGATTTCAATTGCAATCGCAATTCAATTTGGCAAGTTTTTTTTATTATAAATAAATGACAAAAAATTGGTCTGTGCAATTCGATTACAATGGTCAATAAAAACAAAAAACATAAAAAATTTCTGATATCATAACGTAGTTTTTCAATTGATTAACCTGATTTATTTTTCCAGTAAACAAAAAAAACTAAAAACAAAATCATAAATATAGATCATCACTATCGATATCTAGAACGATTCACATCAGAACGAAAATAAAATCAATCAATATCTCTATCATGGTTGTAGCAGCAAAAACAAAGCACAAATTATCAATAAAAATAAATATGATACAAATGTTGCTGATTGTCGTTTTTCGTTTGTGCATCATTGTTACTTTGCTTTGTTTTTATTTTATTATCAATTTTCCAAATGAATCATCCATTGACATTGATGGTTTTCGTTTACAACAACAACAACAACTTGGAAAATCAATTAAATCAATTGCTTTTTTTATCGTTTTTTTTGTTGCTTGGTGAATAATATATAATTAATCTAATTATAATAAATGAGACAAAAAAAAAATTTCACAACAAAAGCAGCAGCAGCCAAAGCAGCATAGAAAGATTTTTGGACGACCATCTTTCAAACTATTTTTTTTCTGTTGTTCGGGTCCCGGTTTTTTTTAATTGTTTCAATAGATATCCTATCTCTATAGGTTCGAGTTGTTGTTGTTGTTGTTGAGATTCCATACCGTGTTTGTGTGTGTGTGCGTCTAGTGAATCTGATTAAAATCAATCATCCATTCCCATGGTGTATGGTACGCCAATATGGTCGTCGATCAGGCATGAATCCCAGAATTATTTTTTTCTCTTTCACAATCATTGTTGTTGCAATGATGAAATAGCCGCCTAAATCATTCACATATGATTTAGGCGCCAAACAAACACAAAAAAATGATAATAATAATAGCCCGTTTTCTCGTTTTCCTCTTTATCCATTCGATTCGATTGTGTTGAGATTTCTTTTTTTTTCTATTCTATTTAGCATGATGATGAACAAGGACCAGGATTTTTTTCTTTTGAATACATTGTATTAACGAAAAGCGAAAAAAACCTTGATCAAATTGATTATCTTGCGTGAGTGTGTGTGCAATGGATAAATAGTGTATTTCATTTTCTCTCTGGATCAAGCGATAAATTGAATGAAAAACACACACACACACAATGGACTTTTAAATCAAAGATTTCGGTACATATAGAAAAGTCAATTCATTTTCAATGTTTAATACATTGTTCTTTTGCTGCTGCCGCTGCTGTTGCTGATTATTATTAACACATGCAAACTATTCATTCGGTTCTGTTGTTGTTGGTATTGAATGAATTTCGAATCAATTCCAATTTTTTTCTTTTCAATCTCACTCTCTTTCTGGCTCTCTAAATTCACAAATCAATTGTGTGTGTGTTTGAATGTTTCGGGAACAACCAATAAATACATGTAGATCATCATTGTCATTGTCACTATGTAATCATTTTCTTGTTTCCTTTTCTGTTTTTATTTTTTCATTTTGTAAATCTAAATTCATTGACATTACATACACATAGCAAGAATGTGTGATTTTCATTCTTATTCTTCTTTACATAACACACATTTGTCATTGAAAATAATGTGTGGGTGGTGTGTAGGTGGACACATGATTTCCAATGAGATGTGTTAGCCATTGTCCATTGAAAAAAAGGAGTAATTTATAATCGAGAAAAAAAAGAGAAATAGATGACCAGAGAGAATAAAAATTATGTGCGTGCTAAAAGCCTGATGATGTCAATCCATCGTTTTATTTTATTTTTTTATTTTTTATTTTTTGAAATTGACATCTATAACAAAAAAAACAACTAGAAAGCATCTTTGTGTTTCTAGAATAGTTTTTTCTCTAGTTTTGATTAGCGATTAATAGTTGTATAATGGGAAAAAGATCAGATAACCAGTACATAGAGTTTATTCAATAAATCTGATTTTTGAAATATCCACACATGATGTGTGATGTTGAACACGTTTCATTTCAAAAATATAAATTCTTGGTTATTCCGGTTTTGAATGAAAAAATGTGTTCAATTTATAGACCAGATAAAAAAAAACATGAATGTACAATTACACAGAAGAGCATGTATCGCCATCTGCCAAACGATCGTGACAACTATCTGGTTATTTTTTTTGAAATTAACATTCCTGATGTGTATGATGATGATAATGATTGATTTGATTTGATTTGATTGATTTGATCCGCGTGCCTAGAATGAAATCCATATTATTATTATTTTTTTATCAGCCAAAAAAAAATTTTCGTTTTTCTGCTTGGTATTCATAGATTCATTCATTCATTTATAGTGACGATCGACCGGAAAAAACCCAAACAAATCGATCATTTTTTTTATTTTGGAATTGAATTGAATCGAAATCCATTTTGATTCGATTGGATTTCAGATATTCTGATCGCAATGAAATGAATGAATTAATGAATCATCAAGATCATTATATTGTTCCCGGTTTCGGGTTACAATTTTTTCTCGTGAAAAAAAACTTTCTCAAATTGCAACAACTAAAGGAATGAATCAAATCCAAATGGGAAAATGATGCAAGGCTTTTTTTTCATTTTCCTGATGGTTAATCCCTTTTATATATCCTTTGTTGTTGTTGTTGTGAAACCAGAGAAGAATAACCACACACACACACACACACACAAACACAGAATCGTGTGTATTGCACAATTGTAAATCTCATAGAATAATTGATTATTGTAATAATAATAACATCAACATCATCATCAGCATTTTTATCGATTCTCGATGAGAATGAGAATGGTGGAAGTGAGCAAGAAAAAAAAACTTTTGCGAAATTCATAGAATTATTCTATAGATGTGAAAATGGTTAACATTCATTCATTGAGAATCTGAGAATATGGGATTGATTCGTTTCTGTTGTTGTTGTTGTTATTATTCAAGGGATTTCACCATCTCATTATCGTCGTTATTCTCATTATTATTATTATTTGTATCCGTTTCTTTTGAAAAAAGGTTTTTCTTTTTCGCACACACACAAACACAAAATCGATATCCATTCCAAGCCATCATCATGCCGCTGCCAACAACAACAAGTTTTTTCTACTTCGTTTTTCCAAAATGGAAAAGATTAATTGCTAGAAAGTTTTCTTTCTAGATTTTTTTTTTGCTTCGATTCAGTGATAAATAATGATGAGATTTTGAATTGAAATTAAAATTGAATTGAATGAAAACTTTGGTTTGAAAAAATTTGATTTCAAATCTATCATACATTGTGTGATCGATATAGAATGGTATTTTTGAAAATCCAGGCGTAAAATTTGTCAATTCAAAGATTTAGATTTCTTTTTAAGAATTTTTCTTTGATTTGGATCGAATTTATTCATTTTCGAAATTAGTGAAAGCTAGAGAGATGGGGCACCGACGGCCGGGATGCTTTTTATTGAAAACTCATCATTATCGGATTTCCGCCCGAAGAAAAAAAAAGAAAGCCAATTTGTTGTCTGATGCTGACATAATCAAATTCTTCACACATTCAATTTTGATGATGATGATGATGATTGCTTTGCTTGCGAAGAAAAAAAAAAGTTTTTTTGTTGAGCCGAATAATGAATAAACTCAAATCATCATCATTTTTATCATTGATTTTTTTTCATATTTGTCAATCACAAAATAATAATCTAAATCCCAAGAATTTAATTATTTTTTTTTACTTTACTGTTTTTGTTGGTCTACACATCAATATGTGGTGATATTTTTCCCAAAGATAAGAAATAAATATGTGTCAAAATAGAAAAGTTTTCATTCATTTTTTTATGGTCTCTATGATTTTGTTTACTTTAATGATGATGAGTTTTTGTTGTTGTTGTTGTTGTTATCGTCATCATTCACATAGGATTGCAAGATTTGGATCGAAAAAAGGAAAAAAAAATTCCTTATAAAAATGATAATGATTCTCGCACATTTTTTTTAATCATCTTCTTATTTGGAATTCTTTTTCATATCTACTGGTGATCAATCAATCAGAGAGACGAGAACATCAAGAATTCGAGAAAAGAGAAAAGAAGCAAATACCATCATCATCATTATCATTATGAGAATCTGTAATGTAAATGATTGAGCAGAAAATGTCAAAAAAAAAAAACAAACAGAATAAATGAATAATCAATCGAATTTTTGTGATTGAATCGAATGATTTTTTATCAATCGCGATTGATGACCAAGAAGAAGTGAAAAAAAGGTATTAATGTTTGTTTGTTTGATGAACATTTTCTTTTTCGTTTTTTTTCTTTGATTTGACTTTTTGTCAATGATTCATTTCATTGAAAATGAAATTTTTTTTTCATTTTCATTTAATCATCATTTTTTTCGATTCACTTGACACACATACACTTTGATGATAATAATGATGAGTTCAGAAAGTTTTGCTTCAACAAAAAAAAAGAATTAAATTTTAAAAAATCAACTACAATTTCAGTTGTTGAAATTCTTGTCGAGAGAAAGAGACGAAAAGTTTGTTTATTTTTCATTTGAAAGCAGAAAAAAAGAAATCACAACATTTGATTAACAATAACCAAAAAAAAACAAACAAAAAAAAACTGCTGGCTGCAGTATAAGAAGGAGGATTACAAATTTCATTTCTTTCAATTTGGTAGTAAATGCAAATTTCTACCATCCTACCATTGAATGAAATTGAAGCGACAGTGAGAAAGATTTCAAATTCATTTCGTGTGTTTACTTGTTTGTGCTTCGACAAGCACATGCATCCAAAAGTGAAAAGAAACTGGCAAGTTTCGAGAAATGAAAAAAAACTTAATTTTAAGAAATTGTTCATTTTTCTGTTGTTGTTGAATCCGAAGAAATGAAAACCCAAAAACCAAAACTTTTTTTTTAATTTCTCTTCGAGTGGCTTTTTCCACCCCACACGCCACTTTTTCTGATTCATGATGACTATGATGATGATGATGATGATGATGATTGTCGAGTTTATTAATTTTCTCCTTTTTTTCTCTTTTAAAAAAACACAAACAACCACCTGGCTCAATTTTTTTCCCGAAAATCATTTGGTCTAATGTGTGTAGTTTCCGGTTCAATTCATTTATTTATTTTTGATTCAAAATTGAAATTCAGAAAAAATAAATAATTTAATCGTCATCATTTTGATCGTGTTCGTAAATTATTTGTTTTGGTTCCGGTTTTTTTTTGTTTAAAATAAATCGATAAATTATATTTGTCATGTTTATTTCCGTTTTCTGCTTTGTAGCGGATGGGCGGTGGAAAAAAAATTAACATCATATTAAAAATGGGCAAAAACGACCAAAACAAAAAATAATTCACTAACAACCAACGGTGGCCAATACAATTGGCAAATTCGACACTCTCCAAAGTCGATATTTCTTGGATTCTTGATTTCCCCATGGATTCATGCACCACCTTGTGTACGATGATCGCCAAGATCTACCCAGAAATTTTGAAAATCGGTTATTATTCGGACTTTCGGCTCTGTATTTGGTTTTAGTTTTCATTCATTCTTTGCAATCCATTATCAACAACAACAACAACAATATTACCCGGCCGATGGAAACTTTTCATTTCCATTTCAAACTTCATCGGAATCTAATTTCTTTCTTTCTCTCTTTTTCCAATTTCATTATGAAAAAAAAGAAAAGAAAAACCTTTTCTTTCTCTTCTTCTTTTGTTTTCTCGAATTGATTTCATCACTTATTATATTCACCAGTATAGTGTGTGTGAGTATATACTGTAATAAATACGGAGTAAACAAAATGAAAACGAAATCCTAAATTGAATTTTATGTCCAAATTCTAGAGAAACAAAGAGACTTGAAGATTCAAAACTATTAATACTTTGAAAGATTTTGTTGTTGTTGCTGCTGTTCGTGTAATTGAAACGGTCGTTTTGGAATCAAATTATTGGATTCTCGGCTTTTTCTTTTTTGGATATTGGAAAATTTTTTCGTCATCCACCCACAACAACTAAATAAAATCGAGTCCAAAATCGACATTTTTTTTCTCTCAAATTCAAGTTTTCATTTCCATTTATTCGATTCTTTCCATCCATCATCGATCATAATCATCATCTATTCGTTTTCCATATTAATTAGTATATATTTGAAACCAAAAAAAAAAAAAAAAAACACATACACATCATTTTTATCGGTTAAATGAAGGAAGTGAACAACAGAATCATCATTTACCGGCATCGATGAAAAATATGGAAAAGCATTCTTGGCTGCCATTTTGTCAATAAATGTGTCGTATAAATGAGCGATGAGCCGATACAATCCGGGAAAAAAAATTGAAAATATTTTTATCGCAAAAATCGTTCGCTATACTCATAATGAATGAATGAACAATTTTTCTTTATGAATTTTCATTTATATATATAACAACATTGTATTATGATCATCATGATGATTATTAATGAGACAAAACGTGAGTGTTTTGTGCGAATGAGAATGATCAAGCATCCAAACAACCAAAAAAAAACAACGGTAATCAATCTATCCCTAAATCTATTTCCACTTTTATGAATCATCAGCATTGTTATTACTATTATTATTGCCATTCCATTCCATTATCGTCCATTATCAAACAAAAAAAAATTTAATCTATTCGCTTACAGATTGTTGTGTGAATAATTTCTATTCCAACATTTTCATATCAATAACCATGTAATTGATCAATAATTTATAGCCAAAAAAAAAACTAATGTTATCAGTTATTTACCCATTTACAAAAACAAACGAAATCATTCCCTCGACGATAAAGTTTGATTCATAAAACAAAAAACAAAAAACTTTTATTTTTTTTTCATTCAAATTATAAGATTCTCTACCAAAAAAAAAAAAAAAAAAAAAAAAAAAAACATTCCCAAAATTCAATGCATTTCATTATAATCCATTAATCCATTCTTCTTACAAATGTTCGATCAACATTAATATTACGTCCACGTTGATTTTTTTGTTGATTCTGTTTACTTTTATCATTATTCTGTTTGGAATGATGAATTTCAGAAACTTTTAAAAATTCAAAACATAAATTTGAATGATGTGTATATCGTTTTTGATGACAGCTTTGATTACAACATTCTATTTGTCTTTTACATTGTTCAGATGATTCATGTGTCTTAGTGCCCGGTTTTAAACGATCAAAACAACGTTTACAGAGATTTAATTCATCAGCACGTTTTTGACGTTGTTCCATTGAATAGTATTGATTACATTGATAATCATTATGACCTACACGACCACAAAATAGACATTTATGATCTTTTTTATTCACCAGTGATTCATTATTCATCGATGATGACGATGGTGGTGATGAGATCGATGATGAATCCGCTTTCGATGTTTGATTTCGATTTTGATTTTGTTCAGAATTTGCCACAGCAGCTGATGATGACGATCGTTGTTGTTGTTTTGATTGTCGAACATCACCAACAATAACGGCAGCAGCAGCAGCAGCATCCAATGATTTATTTGATTTTGTTTGTTTTGACAAATTATTTTTGCTGTTGCCAAGCGGATTTGTTTTTTTATCAAATTCCGAATAATGACTTTCCAAATATTCAAATAATTTCGCCGTCTCCAAATCAGAAGAATGCTGTGAATTGCTGTCGCAGGAACTTTCTTTGTTTTCTGTTGATGATGCTGAAAGAAAAATATTAATATCACATTCAAAACATTGACAATTTTAAATCATACCATAATCATATTTTTTTGGTGGGGGTTTCGACCAATCCATATTTTTTGGTATTTCACGTTGTTTTTCATCCACTTTTTTACTTGGGATGACGATTTGTGATGGCGGCGATTGAATTGATGATTTTTGCATTTTTTCTTCCAATTTTTCCATTTCTTCACCATCATCACAATCATTATTTAAACAATGATTAATGTTCGTAATCGTTGATTCAACAGGATTACCATTTCCATATGATGATGATTGTTGTTGTTGGTATTGTACGATACTGATCATCGATTGTGATGATGGTGATAATAATGATGACATTTTCGAATAAAGATGACAATTATTAATACCACCATCACTAGATTGTTGAAAATAGTCAACAATTCTATCCAATGATTGTCTAATCATTCGTGTGTAGGATCGTGATTGTATTCTATCATCTACAGTTCGATCTAATCGACGATCCCAATCATCAAGATTACTACAATACGTGCGTAGATTATAATATTCATCCAATAATCTACGAATATTTTGTTCACGAATTAATAAATCGATAGAATCGGCTATGACATCAAGTTCAAGTCTTGTATCACGACGATATTCTTTAATTGTTTCAAGATCTTCCAAGTATACGGAAATTTTCACCATTTTATTATTCATTTTTTTTCGTTTCACAAATACGGATATTTGATTCAGTTAATTAAGATGCTTTCTTTTGCGTTTCGGTTAATATAATGATGATGATGATGATGATGTTGATGAAAACAAAAAAAATACGACGAAAATCCACCCATCACTTATGAAACATGAATACATTCATGATGAGCAACACAAAAACCAATCTCCGGTGCTACCATCTTTCGTAAAATTGAAATGTTTTTTTTTCCGAAATTTGGATAATTTTATTTTTTGTTTTATTGGTATTTGAGAAAAATAGAAATTTTTTTTTTAATTTTCAAAAAGAAAAATATTTTCAATTTATAATCAATTGTTTTTGGATATTTATGTTCGTGTGCATGTCTTATTATTGATAATTATCAAGATATATAACACATTCATTCAATAATGATAAGATTGATATTGACAAAACCAGTGTAAATAATAATGATGATGATGACCATCACCATTGACAAAAAGGTAAAGAAAAAATCAAGAATCGAATAAGGTAGGAAGGAGAAAAGTAATCATGTGTGTATGTGTGTCCGATTCATGCTCATCGTAAAAGGGAAATCGATGATGTTAATCCATTCATTTCTTTCAATCGCTGGGCCTTTTTTCAGCAAATTTTTTTGTATAATCTTCAGCATTTTTAAAGAATTTTTTTCTATCTCTAATATATTCTTCAGCCAAATCTGTACGTAATGGATGTTCAGGTTCAGGATCATTCACTAGTGCAATCAATGCTTGTATCACTAGAATTGAACAAAAAAAAAATTGTCAAAAAAAGAATTCGAATGTTTTTGTTCATCAAGTTACCTTGCTCAGTACGTGTTGCTGGTTTCCAATTTTCTGGTTGTATAATCGGCAGACAGATTTGTCCTTTTTCATCAATATTTGGATGATAGATTTTTGTTTTAAACGTTATTTTCGGTGGCTTAAATGGATATTCAGCCGGAAAGTTTATTTCAATTCGAAATGCTCCACGATTATATGGTACATTATCCTATATGAGCAAAATAATAGATTATCTACACTGAATCAACAACAATCATTCATTGAACTTACAGGAACAACCAAACCTGACCAACAAAGTATATTGTGATCATCGACCATAATATCACGAAAACAACGCATACCGGGACCTTTACATTCTTTTAATTCTTGTAATTCCTAATGAAAAAAAAATTATATAAAAATCAAATCATCATTTTGAAGAAAAAAAACTTTTACCTTTTGAAGACGACGTGTTGCTGTCATTTTTATTTTGATGGATAATGAATTATGATCTCAAAAAGAAATCAATAAATAAGGTAAATATTGATTTATTAATAAAAGGAGAAAAAATCTAGAGATAAGGATTCCGATATCACAGAATATGTAGATGCTAACAATGTACGAAATCGAATGATTACAAGTTCTCTTTTTTTAGGCTGCAGTTGTTGATGAAGAATATGTGCACCATAAAAAGACAACGACCACCAAAAAGCAATGTTATGTTTTTTGGAGTCTGATAATGGATTTTATCGCTACTAAGAGATTAACAATCAATCAAATTATATATCGAAAACATAGAAAAAGATTCAATTCAATTTCTACGAGAAAAAACCGAATCAAAGACAAAGACAATCGAATTGATTCCGGAATATAATGAGATGACAAACAATAATTGATAGAATCGTCAAACAAAAAAAAAATACAATTGACATTGATGACATCAGATGGTCTTGCTGCTTTCTTCACCAATCATCATCATCGTCATTATAGAAAACGCAGAAAATAGAAAAAAAAGATTACCACAGACTAAATTACACAAACACACAGACACACCACACACACAATCAAATAACTCAAGAAAGCCACTACGACAGAGAAAAAAATCACACACAAAGATGATGAAAGCATCGAGATGCTGATAACTCGAACTATCGCGATAGTAATGGACGAATTTTTTGGCCGTTGTTTTTTTTGGATTCGAACAGACAACGCATGCGAAAAGTATATTGAAATTTGATTGGACAATTTTCAAAAAAAAAAAAAATCTGTTTCAACTCTGTGTGTGACCCAAAATTTTTATTTGTTTGATTACTTGAAAACAGTCCGTTTAATTTTTTTTGTTACTTGATTCGATTTTGTTACAATTGATTGATTGATTCAAAACAATTGAAAAATGGCTAATAATGAGCCTCATCAAACAAATGTCAATGATAAACGATTATTCAACCCGACGGATGCCACGATGGAATTCAAAATGACCATGGAAGATATTTGTCTGGAAGCTGGTTATTATCTACATAAAAAACCATTAGGTGAAGGTGGTTTTGGTAAAGTTCGTCTAGCTACACATCTTCGTACCAATCAAAAAGTAGCGATTAAAATGATGAACAAACAAAAATTGGGCCAAGATTTACAACGTGTTCGTATCGAAGTTGAAGCCTTGAAAGTTTTACAACATGATAATATAGCGAAAATGCTGCAAATCATTGAAACTGATACCGATATTTATTTGGTTCTTGAGTATTGTAGTGGTGGTGAATTATTTGATTATTTAATTTCTAAACGGCGTTTGACTGAAACAGAAGTTCGTATCATTATGAAAGATTTATTCAAAGTTTTACTTTATATTCATAATCGTGGTTTTGCACATCGTGATCTGAAGCCGGAAAATATTCTATTTGATCATAATCATCGAATTAAATTGATTGATTTTGGTTTGGCAGCCAATTCTTCGGTAAGTGGCGAAATGTCATTCGCGTTTTTTTAAATGTTTTTTCTTGTTTTAATTTTCGTGCTATAGAAAAACAAAGCAGCATTGGCATTTTTACAAACTTGTTGTGGAAGTCCTGCTTATGCCGCACCGGAATTACTTCGTGGACTCACTTATTCGGGACCGGCTGTCGATGTTTGGAGTGCTGGTGTTCTCCTTTATTCTTTGATTGTAGGCCAACTGCCATTCGATGATGAAAATATGAATAATTTGTATAAGAAAATTCAAATCGGACGTTTTATGATGCCCCAATGGCTTTCAGCTGATGTACGTGATTTAATCTCGGCAATGTTACGTACAAATCCAGCTGAACGTATAACAGTTGCAAAAGCCTTAGATCATCGTTGGATACGTAAAGGATTCACAGCTCTATCACCATCCGTACCGCCACCAATTTCACAACGTTGTCCACTTTCACCTCAATCAATCGACCAGAAAATATTCTCTTATCTCGAACAATTATTTCCACAAATGTCCGAGGTTGAATTACGTGGACGTTTAAAATTATTTGGTTATGTAACTGCGACTTATTTATTACTCAAACATGATCCACAATCCATAAAGGTGAGACATGAGAATTTGAATTTTAAATTAAAAATCTAAATTTGCGTTTTATTAGGCCGTACAAGAATTGTTACAATCTCGAATGAAACCATTGGCTCAACAACAACAAGAATTATCCACCATTGTTCATCATCAACCGCCACCTGCTCGTATTGCAGCCATAAAACGTAAATTACAACTTGATTGTGATATCAATCATAATCAAGAACAACAAACACCATCATCAAGTGGTGGTGCTGGAACAATGGAACCAGTTGCTAAAAAAATTGCAAGAGAAAATTTGTCGACACCAAAAAAACCCGTATTATTAAATGGTATACAACAGCATTCAACAACACCGAAAACACCGAATATTCCATTATTAGCTGAACGTAAACAAATGTTGGTTAATAGCGCCAATGCTACAAAATATTCACCAGCATCAATAAGAGTAGCAGCTACACGATTAACACCACAACAAGCTCGAAAGATAAAATCACCAAAACTAAAGAAACCGGTGATGAATGATGAAAATTGTTCGACAATTAAAAATCAATCAATCAAAAGTCCATTGACTAACAACAACAACGGTGTAACAACTGTTAAAAGTCCATTACGTGATATGCGTAATCAGGTTCTATCTCCAAATTCGTCGATTAACGACAATAAACAAACGATCCAATCAATTAAACAATCACCACGAAAAACAACTATGGTAACACCAACTAAATCATCTACATCATCTTCAACGAAAAAATCATTGCTTCGACGTTTAATGGCATCGGCAACACCGACGGCTAAATCTCATCATTCATCACCAAGAAAATTGGACGCATCCACGCCATCCAATAATATAACAATGACATCATATAAGGAACCACAAGAATGTTTGGATCATTTAACACTCACGTTACGTTCAAAAGGTGTTGAATGTAAACAAAAAAAGTATGTACCAGAATCTTCTACTATTAGAACTATGAATAGAAATCAAACATTTATCAAACGAAAGCGAACATTCATCATACGACAACAAAGACGACCAAGGTTATCGTCATCTCGTCGACCTCATCAATCGATAATGACAAGTAAATGGAAAAGGCTTACATTTTTGGTTAAAAATCGTAACCGATAAACGACAAACCAACTGTTGAATTTGACTTTTTTCTTTCTTCTTTGTTCGTGTATCATCTGTGATTCTAGATATTTATTTTTAAATTAAAACAACAACCAACGAATTTGATGATGATGTTCGCTTTGTTTGCTTCTTATTTTGATTGATAAAAGTTAACCCAATTAATGGCCCACTTTTTAATTTTTTTTTTCATTTCATTCTTGTCCTAACCCCCGATTTTACCCATAATTTACTAGCTTTACCTTAAAATGTTTCTTTACTGATCGTATACATTCATCATTGAAATTTGAATTGGAAATTTGTCGATTCAATGGCCTATGTGTTATTCATCGTAAACGTTTGAATGGTGATGCATGGAATTATAAGAAAATTTGTGAATTAATCTTACAATTAAGCAATGAACAACAATTGGCCGCATTGAACAGTAGAAGCAATAGTGGCAATAAAACAATGACACAACAGCAACAACAACCATCACCTTGTGTCATTGAAACCGAGACCCGAGTTTGATAAAAGCGCGATAAATAGCAACCATCCACCCACACCTTTTTATTTAGTATTGGCCAATCATCAAAATCTATCCATCTCGATTTATCTAATTTATTTTTTCTTGTTTAAAAAACATTATTCCACTTTTATATTTTAATCATTAAATCACATTTATATACAAATTTCAATTTCGATCATTAATCGGTCACTTGTTTGTGGCTTTTTGCTTTTTCATTTCTTCATCATCATCATCATTGTCTTCGGCTGTAGGATCTTCATAGTCATCAATATGATTCCAAAATGTAATTGGAAATTTTTCAGGTGATGGTTCTGATGATATCAATATTCTTGTTATAAAATCAAATGTTACACCTTGACCAGGTCGATTTGAATCGATTGCTTTTAATAAACATTGAAAATTTTCTTCAAGTTCCGCGTCATTTTGATTTAAACGACCGAATGGTATTCGTACGAAACCATAATCTGGTTCAATATCATCTTTGATCATTTTATATTCAATGCCATTAATAAAATAACGAACTAAACGTTCCATATCGAAACCAATATTACCACGTTGTTTGGTGGGAAAATAATTTCCAACCATTCCACGGATAGTGTTCAATTCAATAAGCATATCACCATGGCATACTAGATCATCGAAATTATCCAATGTTATGTCACCAACTTTAAGCATTCTAATGATATCACTTGATCCGGCTAATTCTGCTCCAGCTTTTCGGGCTTGTTCTTCATCTTCATCAGTTTTGCATAAAGCAATCACTTTACGTTTAATAGCGAACTGAAATAGATTTGGATATGAAACAATACCGGTAAAACGATTAACAAATTTTGTTTTCTTCTTTGTTCGTAGATCTAAATCGATACGTGCTTCAACCAAAGCATCTGGTTCACCGTATAATTCTGGTTGATGAGTTTCACGAATCATAGCCATTACTTCAGTGAATGGATATTTACGTTCTTTATATTGATCCATGACGATAACATTATCAACTATTTCCGATAATCTTTTTCGATCTGCATCGTTGAATTTTTTACTCACTGCTTTCAATGATTTATCTACCGATAATTTTTGTGGTTTCCATTCTTTCGGTGGCTCAACTTTCTGTTCCATACGACGTAAACGAGCTAATTTTTGTTTTTCACGTGTCGCCGCTATACGTTTACCTTTTCGGGCAGCATAACGTTTCTATGGAAAAATTAATGAGTCATTAAATAAAGAATCCTGAATCTTGGACGAAAAAAACCACTTACTTGGCTTGTGAATAAATTATTCGAATCAATGTTTAATATCGATGAAGATATCGGTGATAATCGATATAATGCTGTTTGGATTGGGAATTAAAAAAAATAATAATCATAGATGATGGACCATTTGAGAATTACATACCATTTCTTGTGTATGATTGAAAACAACATTGAAGAAGGAATGCCATGATTTGATTCCAAGAAAAAAAATTGAATCGAAAAAAAGAATAAATTCGTGGCCAACTATTTCAGCAAAGATCACATGTTTATCAATGTGTGACAATACGAGTGTAAATAGTGTTTGTGTGTGTATGAACTAAAATTGATTCGAACACTTGTTGATGTTTTTTTTTTATATTATAATCGATTGTCATCGTCTCTATTGCTTATCTCCTGCTACTTTGGCTTGGCTTTGCTGTGAAGTGACTGAATTTTTGTAAACAAATCATTGGCACCACTAACCAATTTCAATATTTTTGGCCACGAAAGCCTCGCGATTCGATTTATCTTGTCTTTGATCGCTCAATTTATCGTAGAAAAAATTTCCTGTCAATGAAAAAACGACGGCGGCAAATTTACAAAAAAAAATCGATCAAAATTCAATGTTGGCATTTGATCAACAACAACAATTCAAACTCATCATCATCCATCATAGGATGTGTATCATCTCGAATGATCATCTACTACCACAACCACCATCACTATTTTTTTTCCAATGAATACAAATGGGCAACGTAATTTTATTTATCGTTAAGTTTTACCTATCCATATGGTTCCTACTAACAATTTCTGTATTGGTTTATGTTTGTCTTTATAATTGGCTAATACCTAGCTATGGTATTGATGAAGCAATTTTTTTTCATCATGATGTAGCTTGTACACAAATGTTTACAACGTTATATAATAATTTAAATCATCATCAACCACAGCATCAATACTCATCATCTTCAACATATCGACCATTGCCATTACCACCATCACAACAAAAACAATATGAAAAATATGAACCATCAACGGCTCTATGTCAAAATGTTTATTATGATGTTCCAAATAAAAGTTATCGTCAATTTTTCCATAGTGGACATGTATATTATTTTGAATTACATTTACGTATGCCTGATTCACAGGCAAATCGTAACCTGGGAATGTTTATGATCCGATTACAATTATTTGATCAAGATGATAATGAATTATTTGAAATTTATCGTCCAGCTATTCTGCCATACAATAGTTGGTTATTATCCGCGGCGAAAATGATTGCCTATATCCCGCTATATCTTGTTGGTTGGTTAACTGAAATCTATTCGATACAGGTGAAATTATTAGATGAATATGCTGATATTGAACGATTGGATTTTTCACTTATAAATCATATACGAATCGAAATTGAAACATTAAAACCGATTGAAATTATACCGCCAAGTTTGTTGAGAATTAGTGTCCATTTACAAGGTATAAAATATTGGATGTATTTTTGGCCTATCACAACATCATTGGTTATTATTGGTCTGCTGTTTGCATTTTTATTATTCATTTACTTATGTTCCATATTACGACGGCCAAAAAAACGAAGAAATCAATCGAATGAAAATAATGATCAAGATGTTGATGATCGTGTTGCACAATTTTTCAATGATTCAAGCATTTTTGATCAACCAGATTCCACGACCACAACGAACAATCATGATTGTCAACATCATTTATTACAAGCTAGATCTCGTTCACGATAACAAATTTGAAATGGCCTCGTTTAATTTCCGGTGCGCTTTAACTCCATATTTATATTGGTATTATGTCCCAAAAAAACAAAAGACAAACCAAAACATACACATACAATAGTTGTGGTGATGATAGTATTATTTGCCTGTTGATTTTTTTTTCTACGTAAAAAATGGATTTTGTAAATCAAATGATTATGTAATTGTTATTTGTTTTCTTTCTCTAATTAACTAATTAATGCCAAAGTTTTGTTTAATATTAAATTATATTTTCTCTTTTCTTTTCTTTGAATGCCAAAAATAAAATAATGCTCAATTTACTATTCATCAAGTGGATTATTATTTCACAATCCTTTGATCACACAACACACCAGAGTGCAGTGATGGTGGTAACACCCTGTATATCCTATATATACCGAACAATTGTTACATCAAGTTTAGTTTAGTTCATCATATTCATCGTTAGTTTTTTTTTCTCATAGTCATCATCATTTCAGGTCAAAACAGAAATATAGAAAAAAAACTGGGCGATTTGCCATCGAAAAAAAACAAAATCAAATTAAACTTCTATAAATGGAATTCATGAACTCTAGTGGACGACGGTGATGATGAAAAAATCTCATCATTTTCTTGGCAAATAAAATAAGGAAAACATTCATTTCATTGAACTTTGATGTAACGATGGATGATGCTTGATTGTACTTTTGGCAAGATGCAAAAAAAAAAAAAAAATTCAGACATTTTTTTCTCTTTCCAAAAAGCGAAGAAATCCGTTAACGACTGCAGATGACTCATCATTATTTTTCTCATTTATGCTGCTGCTGCTACTGCTCATCATCAACGAATTTTTTTTTTTGGCGTGGCCATCACCATTTTTTTTCATAACCGACAAAAACGTAAAAAAAAATCGTTTTTGATTGGCTGATGACTTACCACTCACTCATTCAACGCCACGTTGCGGGTTTTTTGTGTGTGTGTGTGTGTTTGTGTGTGCACTACTACTACCACCACCACCAACGTGCATTAATATCAATGCGGTAAAAAAACTCAACGGTCATCGCTACAACCACCACTGCTACTACCACTTTTTGAGAATGATCGTTGCTTTTTTTTGTTCGATCGGTTATTGTTGTGTGGCTTGTGTATAAATTTCAAACTCATTTCCAGATTGAGCTACCATTTTTGTTCTGATTGTCGTTGTGTTTGCTTTTATTGCTTTTTTTTCTAATTTCGTTTGATTGTAAAGGCTTCATTGCTGTCCCTTTGCAATTTTCGATCATCAAAAAAAAAAATCAATTTTTAAAATCATTTCTTATTATTTCTCGAATTCAATTTTACCTCATCTTCATTACTTTTTTTCTTTTCTTCAAACGTGTTAATCAATACCCGGTATGTATCTGGTTTTTTTTGTGCAGGAATTTTTGTCTTGTTCAACCGTTTTTTCCTTGGGCGTTGTCCTTGTTTGATTTCATCATTTTGACTAATGTTTTTTTTTGTTTCTATAGTAACCGAAAATGCGTGAATGTATCTCAGTTCATGTTGGTCAAGCTGGTGTCCAAATTGGTAATGCTTGCTGGGAATTGTATTGTTTGGAACATGGTATTCAGCCTGATGGCCAAATGCCTTCGGATAAAACTATTGGTACTGGTGATGATTCGTTCAATACATTTTTCTCGGAAACTGGATCTGGCAAACATGTCCCACGTGCCGTCTACGTTGATCTCGAACCAACCGTTGTTGATGAAGTTCGAACTGGCACCTATCGACAATTGTTTCACCCTGAACAATTGATTACCGGCAAAGAAGATGCAGCCAATAATTATGCTCGTGGTCATTATACTATTGGCAAAGAAATTGTCGACTTGGTTTTGGATCGTATCCGTAAATTGTCTGATCAATGTACCGGATTACAAGGATTTTTGATTTTTCACAGTTTTGGTGGCGGTACCGGTTCCGGTTTCACTTCATTGCTTATGGAACGTTTGTCTGTTGATTATGGCAAGAAATCAAAATTGGAATTTGCCGTCTATCCAGCACCACAAGTTTCGACCGCTGTCGTCGAACCGTACAACAGTATTCTTACTACTCACACTACCCTCGAACATTCGGATTGTGCTTTCATGGTTGATAATGAAGCCATCTACGACATCTGTCGACGAAATTTGGATATTGAACGACCAACCTATACCAATTTGAACCGACTTATTGGCCAGATTGTATCATCGATTACTGCTTCGCTTCGTTTTGATGGTGCTTTGAATGTGGATTTGACAGAATTTCAAACCAACTTGGTACCCTATCCACGTATTCATTTCCCATTGGTTACATATGCACCAGTGATTTCAGCTGAAAAAGCCTATCATGAACAATTGACCGTATCGGAAATCACCAACACTTGTTTTGAACCAGCCAACCAAATGGTCAAATGCGATCCACGTCATGGTAAATACATGGCATGTTGCTTGTTGTATCGTGGTGATGTTGTACCAAAAGATGTTAACGCAGCCATCGCCTCGATCAAAACAAAAAGATCAATTCAATTTGTCGATTGGTGCCCCACCGGTTTTAAAGTAGGTATCAATTATCAACCACCTACTGTAGTTCCGGGTGGTGATTTGGCTAAAGTACAACGTGCTGTTTGCATGTTATCCAACACAACTGCTATTGCGGAAGCATGGGCTCGTTTGGATCATAAATTTGATTTGATGTACGCTAAACGTGCATTCGTTCATTGGTATGTTGGTGAAGGTATGGAAGAAGGTGAATTCTCGGAAGCACGTGAAGATCTGGCCGCATTGGAAAAAGATTACGAAGAGGTTGGTTTGGATTCCACCGAAGCTGATGATACTGCTGGTGAAGAATTCTAAACATGGAAAACAAACAACATTGATGGCCACCATTTTTTCAAAAAAATTTAATTATCGACATTTAAAAATGAGTAATTTCTCTTTTTCTTTTCATTTCCATCATCAAACTAAATTATTAGCATTGATTTGATCTTTTACTTTCTTTATAATCAATTGGTGTGTCTATCATTTTGAAATAAAAATTGATAATTTAAATTTTAACATTCATATAATGCATTTATATTCGTTATATCAGCTTGAGAAAGGGATCGTTTAAAATATGATTCACGTAATTTAATTCGACGATTCCGTGGTATCATTGTTGGTCCGCCATTTTTACTGAATGCTTTTGATCCATAAATCATGATGGAATTATAATCAAAATGATTTGCTGGATTATATTCACTAATTGGTATCTTCACAAATTGTTCCATCATTTCAGGTTGAATATTTGACCAATGAATTTGGAGATAATGATCACGATCATAGCGCATATGTTCATGATACAGACCGATTGCATGACATAATTCATGTATCACGCTACCTAAATCATGACAACCATTGCCCAATGACACAGTTTGTCGGCCACCTAATCGTCCGACAATTGAATGACAACCATCGCCATTGGTTAAATGTAAGTAATCTCGATGTACTAATTGACGTTGTTGAAAACTAATACATGTACTTTGTTCAATTTTTCGCATAGCATGTATTATTGTTGATCGATGTCGTTGTAATGATTTGGATATCTGATATGGTATAATACCATTAGGCCATAAACGGTGATTACGATTGTTGGATAATATTTGGCCAATATTTGGTCGACGTCTTCTTCTACTGTTGCTGCTTCTGATGATGACTGATTCTCGTATCGATGACGATCGACCTGCCACCATATATAATTGGATACCATTATCGATTGATTCGAATGATTGGAAATAGCCGATAATAATCGGCATCATAATGATCGTCGGCAATGCTAAAAAACACGATTTTCGATTATACATGGACCATTATCGTTGTCGTTGTTGTTTTGATCAAACTAAAATGAATTAAATCTGACATTGATTCAAAAAAAAAAAAATTGAAACATCATTGATTCAGTTTAATGATAATGCACCAAAAGAAACAACAACACATGGCACCGGTGTTCAAACAAATTTTCTAAAACGGTAATGTTGAAATCATTTTTGTTATTTTTCATAATTTTCATTGATTTTTTTTATTATTGCAAAAAGCACAGATTTTCAAACCTATTGTCGTTTATTTGATCACGTGTTTTCAATTTAATTCAAAACTAAAGATATGATTTATTGTTATGGCAAATTCACCATCATTTGTTCAATATAATCAACCACTCGTTTTCGATCATTTGATTGCCGTAATCTTTTGGAAATCTTTTCAACTCTTTCACTCATTTTGTCATCTTTGAGAATTTTTTCAATTTTTTCCAAAATTTCATCAGCTGTTGATTGATGAAGATCAGCACGACAGCCAAGACCCAATTCGGTGATACGTTGTGCATTATCAAATTGATCGCCAAAACATGGCAAGACAAGCATTTTTTTACCAAAATAAAGCGATTCCGTAACTGTATTATTACCACCATGTGTAATAACCATATCGACCAATGGTAAAATCGACAATTGTGGTAAAACGGTTCACCATACATATTATCAGCTAATTTAATTTCAATTGGTCCTTTCGACACAATAAATCGATGTTTAGATCGTGATAAAATATCAATTAATCGTGGCATTACACCATTGATGACACAACCCAATGTTCCTAGTGAAAAATAGATTAATTTACCAGACATTTTTTGCAATTTGTCTGGCAAAATAAATTCTGGCTGCTTAAATGGTAACCGGGTACCACGTATCATGTGATCGATACCAATCAATTTAATTGATCCATCAATCGTTTCATCATCGTTCATCATATCTTTAAATCGTAATTCACGTGGCCATGAATACAGATTTAAATATGGTGAAAATGGATGTAAACGATTTGGAAACGGCAACAAGTCTTTTTTGCGAGCATATTCATTAACACGTTCGATTATTGGTTTCATTGATTCATTCTGTATTTGAACGAATCGTTTCTATTCATCATTTTGATCGTTACATGGTAATCCAGAGAAATATGGTGGACAGCGACGATTTTGTTGATCATCCATAAACAAATAATGTGGTGCAGCCGACATAAGCCATATCCATGGAATATTTGATCCAACTATAGCTGGTGAACAAATATATCGATCATTGATGATTAAATCAGGTTTTACCTCGTCGATTATTTTTCGATATGCATCTTGACTCATACATTCATCATCAAACATTGCTTCGCAAGTGATTGGTAAACAATTTTGCACTATATTCCATGCATCTTGTTTATATAGATTCGAATATCGTTGCATGAAACCTTGCCAAAAATCCAAATTATTATTTTCGGGATCTTTTCGTTTCTTAATGTCAAGTATTCGTTCTTCAAATCCATGGCCAGTTAAATAACCATTGAAATCTGGATCTAATGCAAAAATAACATGATGACCACGAGCAACAAGTTCTTCACAAAATCCATGACATGCATTTAGATGGCCAAAACCATTTAATGGTGTAACCAATATTCGTAATTTTCGTTGTTGCTGATTTTCGCTACTCATGATGATGATGATGATGATGATTTTGTCGTTTTAATTTTCAAATAAACCACAATCAACAAACTAACCTAGATTCGCTTGCTATTTATTTCAAATTCAAAGCATAACTTCGTTCATATGACCATGAAACACGATGCATTAATCAAATCAATCAAAGTCAAATGAACGTTTATTTTATCAAACCAAGATATTAATCTATTCTAGTGATATGAATATATCATCGACGTCGATGATTATGTTTTCGATTACGATTTTTTCTATGTTTCGATTTAGATTTAGTTTTTGTTCGTCCTCGTTCTCCTTGTCGTCGTTGTTGTCGTTTTCTACCCATACGTTGTAATAAATTTTGATCCCGACAAACAAGATAATGTAATAATAGATAGCTATTATAAATTGATGATAAACGTTCAAAATTATTAAGTTCCTGGAGATATTTCCGTTCATATGTTTCAATCATTGTACGTTCAGCTATGGAAATGGTTTGTTGTAATTCTATTGTAAATGAATCCGATGATGATCTATGATCATGATGGTGGTGGCCAATTGAATCTAATCGATGTACCACCGTTGTATCACTAGAACGATGAAATGATAAACTAGTACGTGCATCATGTAATTCACTTGAATGATAGGTATCCATTTTTTTTTCACTTGCAAACAAAAAATTAACAAAACCATCAATTGAATTGGAAAATTTTGTATTTTATTTAATTTCTGGAATTTTCTTTTTAATCAAATTTTATATTTACATTAAAATCAAAGAATTTTATTCATTTTTGATTGTTTGTGCATTTATTCAATTGAAAAAAAAAATTTAAATTCCTGATAATTAGTTGGCTGTTGTATTTGTGGAAATGATTGATTAATTAGTTAATAATTTGAATTTGAAAAAGAGTAATAAGATTTCCATTAATAACAATCCTAGCTATCAATCAATCAATATATTAATATATTACTAAATTACTAAATTTCGATTTATCTTGTTTTAAAACAGTGACGATGTTGTTGATACCAGGACATCAGAATGGTTTTGCATTAGATTATGATGATTATGTAACCGTGATTCAGCCATTAGATTAATACCATTCAGATGTACAAATGCGGCCAATACAACAAGAACATGAAATATTTGATGTGATTGAAACATATAATCACATTTTCCGGGGAATAATCTTTCTGGTATACGATTAGCATATAATAATGATCCAATTACATATAATGCTCCTTGTAATATGAATAGATAATAAGCAGTTAATAGACGTGAATCCAATATGAGATACCAATGTACACCAGGAATAACATTCGATAGACCGAAACATAGAAAAACCATAGCACGAAAACCACGATATTGTGGTTCACCAAATTTATCCCACAATGAAACGGCTATCGATAAGATACATAATACCACACCAAATGAAATGTATAGTTTAAACATATTCAGATCTTCATAGAATCCATAATAAAGTGCTGGTGTCATTGATCCAATAATTTGGATTGATATGCCACAATAATCTAGTTTCGAGAAAATCTTTATAACTTTAGGTGATGCATAACAGCTGAATGTATGAAACATACATGAGAATAGCAAACACATGATAATGCCACAAAAATAAATTGTCAACATCAATCGATCAACAGCTGTTTTATGTGCGCTTATCGTTACAAATTCATAGATAAAAAGTCCTACGAACAACAGGGCACCAATACCATGTGTCCAAATGTTTCCAGTTTCCGTATGCAAACGAAATATTGATTTAATACAGGCCCAAAATGTAGGCAATGGTGGACGATGCCCGGTATGTAGATATTCATTATCTTGCATCCAATTTGGTAACATATTAAAATGGCAAACTTTCCATACGGCACCCGTTGCTTGACTAACAGTTTTCGTTGCTTGTTCCACTGTTTTACCAGCCAATTCACGTGCTTGTTCCCATTCCGAGCGGATATAATCATAACCATATTCGAATTGTTGTCGTAATGATAAACTACGTCTATGTCCTTTAACCTGTTGTGATGATGATGATGATGATGGTTGACGGTTCGGATTATTCGATGTAGTTAGAAAAGAAGAAGAACAGGAAAATTTCAATGGATAAAATAATACACGTAGTGATTGATCGCTATTTAGCATATTGATAATTGTAGATTCGCCGCCGCCGCCGCTGCTACTGCCGCTGTTGTTGTGGTTAGTTGACTGTTGACCATCACCATCATTATCATCAGCAGTCTGGTTAGTAGTTATGTTTGTATTAAATACCTCATTATTATTATCACATGGAACATCATTATTTAATGGACATTCTTCACAACAATGTTCATCATCATCTTGATTATCATTATTATAATGAGGACATTCTAATGGTTGACCACCAGTTATTGGAATCATTTTACGTTGAATTAAATCTGAATTTATTTCACTACGTTTACGTGTACGACATAATAATTCATCATAATTACAAAGGGATACACTACGATGATGATGAGCGTGGTGGTGGTGGTTCGAACACGATAATTTTGATTGTGATGGTGTAGCGTATGTTTGCATTTTTCGTTTAGTTTTTCTTTTGATAAAACAAAATTAAATGGAAAAATTTTTTTTCTGAAAATCAAATTTTCTCTAGAAAAACAAAAAAAAAAAAAGAAAAAATCATTAATTTTGGGCAACAACAACAATAATAAAAAGTAAGTATAAAAAAACGAATGTCTAATCAAATCAATAAAATAAAATCGATCGATTAATTGAATTGTTTGATCGAAACAAACATTCGAACTATGTTTATCTCAAATGCGTCGTGTTGGGTGTATTTTGGTGGAGATAAGATATGTTCGAATTCAAGTTTGGTTTGGTTTGAGGTACATTCTATTTGGCTCATTATGTATTCAAATTATGGTTTTTTTTAGCATGGCCATGATGCAGTTTTTTTTGTTGTTTTTCAATCAAATGTATGGCCAACGCCAAACAAGAATATTGGCGACCACACCTGACAATAATAATAATGAAGAAGATGATGATTCAGATAATTATTATTTTTTGAGCAATATTAAAATAGGCCATATCGAACAAAACAACCAAACCATATATAGGCTATAGAGATAGTAGTTGCCAATGTGTACCAAGGAATTCAATCAAATAAAAAAAAATCCAGAAATATCAAAAAGGAACCATGTTGGTTTTGAGCATGGTTTAGGAATAAAGGAGAAGATTTTCAAAACATAGCTTACCTTTTTATCAAATTAGAAAAAGATAGAGTTAATGATCGATCAAGTGTCCCAAATTTTGATTGATTGATTAAAATCAAAGGGATATGTGTGTGTGTGCGTATATGTTGGTGATCACAAATGAACGAGGAAAAATCAAATCAAATCAATTAGTATCGATATCAATCATTCGAAAGAGAAAAAGGAATGATTAAGCGAAAAACAGATCGATGCAAAATTTTGGAATCGTCCAAAATGAAAAATTTATTCAAGTCATATGAATCACTAACGATGACAACGACGACATTACCTAAATGTTAGGATTATTTAATCTCATATGACCACCACTATCAACAACAAAACACACAGACAGAGTCCAAAGTCTTATCCTTTCTGTTATTGCGAATGACGATGATTTTCTAGCAGCATAACATTCTATTACACGAAAATATCAAGCATTTGTATTTTGAATACCATCATCAAACCACACTACTACTACTACAACTATCACCAAATGACAACAATGAAAATGTACATGCGTAAATCGAATTTATGAAAAAAAAAATTTTAATTTTATTTTCGGCGGATGTTTTTGTTTAAAATTAAAAGTTGACAAAAAATTTTAAATAATGATAATGAATCGATGATTATGATTGTAATAATAATACCACCAGATAATAATCGATGAAAATATAATAAACAATTGTGGACAATGATGAAATGATTCTGATGATGATGAAATTTGGCGACAAATTGATGAACCATCACTATATTCCGAACAATAATCCAAAACCGATTCACGTACTGATGGTTCATTGGGTAAACGTTGATATAATTCGATTAAATTTTTTGGACAATCATCCGGTAATTGCAATGATGATGACGATTGTTCAATAATTCGACGTATAACACAATCACGTGCATGCCACATACCACAACAAGATGCTTGTTTAATATATTCATCATTCCGGCTAATTTGAAATTTAAATTCTTTTTTATCCTTCTTTTTATTACTGCTACTGCTGGTAGTAGTGGTATGATAATAATGATGAATATCTGATAATTGATTACGACGATGAAATAATTCATAACGTTCTGATATTTTACGATAAATATGATTTTCATATCGATGTTGACATTCAAATAATGATGGTTCTAACCAACGATTACAATCAGGATGATTGGTAAGATCAACTTCACCAATGTATAATAATGGTAATTTTGTTTCATCTATAATATCATTCATTTGACTAGATGATAATGCTGATGCTGCTGATGATGATAATGAAGATGAAGATGATGGTGAGAAAAGAAAACGACGTTCACGATTCGATTTGATCCGATGATGATCATTATTGTTTTCGGATTGATAATCAGCTATATTGACAGAAGATTGACTAGGTAAGCTGATTACAATGGTGGAAAACAACGGAAGCAAACAAATAATAATGCCGGGCCATAATTGGAACCACCAGGCCCAACAATTCATATTGATCGTTTTTTGGCCAGATTGTTTTCGTTGTTAATTAGATATCTGGATGATGATGGTTACCACGACTGTTTTGCTTTTCTACTGGTGGTTGGTTTGTTGTCATCAAATGAAAATGGTTTTTCCTCGTACGTGCGAATGGTTGTCTCTTCTTTATTTTGTTCGTTCGTTCTGGTTTTATCGATGAGCAAGAGAAAGGGCGACTTTAATTTATCGATATTTTTTTTTAGATTTGAAAATTCAAGCGTTCACCACCATCATTCGGCAACATTCACTTTCGTTATGAATCAATGGTCAGTTGTATGTGTTTTGTTTTATTTGAAACTAAACTATGTTTTTTTCATTTCTCCATAAAAAAGGGACGGTCAATCTTCAAGGTCAAGGTGAACATTCAAACACACACACATCGAAAGAAATTGGCTGTTTGGTTAGTCGGTTGTTTGCTGTCATCAAACCAAGAACACCGGATGACAAATTGACACAGTGAAGGCCTCGTTTTGTTTTTTTTATTATTATCGGATAAGGCCTGTTGATGAGGCACAATGATCGTCTGGTTTGATAACGTGATGTGATATGATGGCGATGTGTGTGTGCGTGTGGACAATTGATTCGAAGATATTCGTTATGGCTACAGGGGCAATGGATGTCAAATTCGAGAAAAAAAAGAAAAATGAGAAAACGAATCAACATTCAACAACAATTATACAACATTATAATCATAAAATGAATTTGTAAAAATTGTCGGTTAGATTGTGGACGACAACAGATTATACCCTTTCGATGCAGATAATCATACAGAAGAATGGAAAGCAAAGCAATGGATGATGTTTAGCTTGACGAAAAAAACAATGCAACACAAGGCCATCAAAGCCCGAATAATTGTTCAAAATTCAAATCCATCATGATGAATCGATCAAATTGATGTGCCGAAAGCCAAACCAATCAACAACAAAAAAATGGAACGTGCTTTACACCGCCATAATCAACGACAAAACTGGCTATGAATCAAAATCAATGAATTTAAATTCAAAAGCAACAAGCCTATTCAAGATATTCACCAATGAAAAACAAAAAAAAAACAGATAGACAACTCATAAGGATAGGAAATGGCCAATTTATGATCAATGTAGAAAAAAAAATTGAAAGTAATAGTGATATAACAATGACAAATGATTTTGTTGAATTTGAAAAAAAAGAGAAAAATAAAAGGATCAATTTGAAATGGTCTTTTTTTTCGCCACAAATTCATTTATTCATGATCAACCATTTTTACATACTCGTATGCGTAACTCTTACCTATTTATTCATTGGCTTTTTGGGGGCTATGGCCATTGGATCGTATCAGTAAATGTGCATCAACACCAGCAGCAGTAAGCACCAAGGCGAATCGAAAAAAAAATCAACAACAAAAATGTTATGCAGTTATTTCAATCGTAACGAATTTTTTTTTCAATTTGATTGGTCACACACACACAGATACAGATACAGATAGCGACAATGTTTGAATGAATGTCTTTGATGTTTTTTAATGATCAATCACAGACACACACAATGTTGAACAAGTATCGAAAAAAAAATTCATTTTGGAAAATTATTCTGATTCTAATTCTCTTTTTCTCTGATCTATCTGATCATCATCATCATCAGGATGACAAACCAGAAAAATGAGTGAAAAAAAAATTGCATATGCGACATACTCGTACAAGCAATACAAACATTTCGTTGATTCGATGCCAAAAAAAATAGATAAATAAATAAAAGCGACCGTTATAGCGATTGAACCCAACCATACACACATATAAATGACACATCCAAAATAACTACAACGACAAATTCACATTTGGCTTTTGTTCAAACCAGCCAATCACACACAGATAGATCCATAAAAAAAACACACACACATTTGGCCAAATTTTTTTTGGTCCCGCTACAAAGCAGCTGTGCTGTTTTCGTAGTAAAGGATTACTAATTTTCATTTTGAGAATTTATTACCAACGATGATGGAGATGCTCGAACAGCAGGGCAATCATTTTTGCCATTTCATCCATAATGCCGCCGTAAAAAAAAACCATACATAAAATGAACACATTTGTGAACACACCGACGACGACGACGACGACAATAACCTCACCACGTTCGACACCATGTGACATAGTTGAATATAACCAGAGTCATATTATTATTATTAATTTATGTCACATGTGTCACATAATGAATGATGGTGATGATGATCGAGTGAATTTGCTTGGATCTCTTTTCTTGTCCAATTTTGCAATATTGCATTTTTGAAATCAAGGATAAAAATCGATTAGTTTATTACATATTGAATAGATGGCGTTGTAAGAATCATTTTTTTTTAATTTTCGAACATGATTGGTTTGGCTATTTCAAACATTATTATCAACGGCCAAACTCATTTTCCATTTACGGTGATTTGTTTTTTTTTCTGTTGATTATGATTCTGATTATAATAATGATGGTGATGATGACGACGACGATGTTGTTGTTGAGAATGTAAATGAGATAATTCATTTCTTTTTTTTCTTCCGAAAAAAATGTACATGATTACCCATTCCATTACCGTAATCTAAAAATGATAAATTATTCATCACAACCTGCAATCAGCAATTTCTGTTTGGATGGAAAAAAAGAAAGATCTTCACATTTATCCCAATAGTCGATCGGACATTCCATTTTCATTCTGAATTTGTATTTGTGTGCATGTTTGTTGTTTCAAAATAATGATGATGGTGATGGCTAAGTTATTCGTATTGAATCTGGCCATATTGATATTTGCATCAAATCGATCCGTAGATTGTCGAACCAAGGTCAGAATCAAAATAATTTTTTTAATAATTTAATTCTAATTGTCTATGCTTCTATTTAGGATTCTGAACATCAACCTGGATGGCTCAAATCGACAAACGGAATTCGTGAACAATATATGGCCAGAAATTATGGTAAATTAGATTTTGATCGTAGAACTGGACAACATCCACCTAAAGGATCGATTGTATCGTGTTCAATCGAATGTTTTAGCCTACCAGATTGTCATTGTATTGAGTAAGTGTGTCATAACCAATTTCAATCCTTTTAATTTTCCTAAATCATTCGACCATTTCATTAGAATCAACAAACAAAATGGTAATTGTCGATTCTATGATCATCAAAGCCGACAACCGATATTAAAAGCGCACAATCAAACACAATTTCTATATTTTACTCGTGATCATTTTGGACCATCGGATCAGAATCGAAGTAAGATTCAAAAAATTTGGTCAATTTATTAATCCGTTTTCTTTGAACACAGTCGATATGGCAAAAAAAGCAAAACGAACAACATCAAATCAAGTAGCAGGTAGTTCTGAGCCGCTGGCTTGGATACAATATGAATTCAAAAAACCAATCTATATGACTGGTTTTAGTTTTCGGCAAACACGACGTAAGTGCAATACGGTACCTGATAATCAGTTTAACCGATGTTTGTTTTTTTAATTATAAGGCTCATCGATGATGGCTCCATTTATAGTTCGAGTTCAGAATGAACCACCGATGATAAATAGTGATGATGGTCCAAATGACAAAGATGATGATGATGGAACTGTATGCTATCGTCATAATGTATCGAATATTAGTGGTCAACCACAATTTTCATCGGCAAAAAAATCTGATCGAAAATGGATTCGTTGTCAGGTAATGTTAATGTCATTGAAAAAATAGCATTTTAAAATTCTGTTTTCCATAGCCATGTGGATTAAATGGTCGATTTATAACATTAACATTGGCTCGATCAAATGGAACAGCAATGAAATCCAATGTAAATTGGCCATTAGAATCATTACGACTCTATGGTTATTGGAATGATAATGTTTAAATGAATCAGCATCAGACGAAGAAATGAGACATTCATTTATCCAGACAAATAATTGATATGTTCCTGGATCAAAATCACATTATATCACAAATTAGCAAAATTATTTAGTTATATTATTTCTTCCTCTCTTTTTTCTGCTTTTCATCATCATCATCATCATTGAGAACATCGCGATCATGGTCGATGATATAATACATACGCACAGCAACAATAAATAGTGACGAACGTAATAATAAACTAAACTTAATCAATGTCATTTTGTTTGAATAGGATAGCTTTTTTTTTATTCAAGTAAATAAATTAAAAAATGGAAAAATTTCACAATTTACGAATTAATAATAACAACAACAAAAAAAAAATGGCCGCCATTTAAAAACAAAATGATTAAAAGCTACGTAAATGCAAGCAAAAAAAAAAAAAAAAACTAACCGGCCTTGGTCAAACAGTGTGCAATCAATAAGCCTGTGAATTTAAAGAAAATCTTACATGACCAACACACACACACACACACACGCAGTAATCTATTATGTTAATGGATTACACATGTATCAGTGTGTGTGTGTGTGTGTTATATATCCGGTGCCGTTAGCTAGTTAGCTATAACTAAAAATCTTGACAACAAACGACTACAATTTTTTGTTGTGTGTGTGTGTTTCATTCGCATTCGAATTTTACCAACAAAAGTATCTCTATACACGCACACAAATAAAACCACTAAACAGTGGCAATCAAAAAAATAAAATAAAATAAAAAATCTTTTTCAAATCCAAATGTAAAATACACACATGGGTAAAAGGTTATGCTCGTGGTTGTTGTTGTTGTTGTGGTGGTGGTGGTGTTGACCAATTATTATTTCATGTGATTTTCCACGTGTGTGTTTAGTTCTGGTTTGTTCGTGTGGTTTGAATATTTTCTGTGATTATACTGTGTGATCATCATCATCGTCAGAATGAATTTTCTCTTGTTATCCATACATTTATTATTAACATTTACATTTATTGTATTATGCTGTATTGAAGTAATTGTCAATACAATACTGGCAAACATGTCAGAAACATTGAATCAATTAAATCAACAATATGGACTTCAATTAACATTTTTGTTAAATATTTTGCTCTATTGAACAAAAAAAAACCAGCAAACAAAATGACTTGACCAGCATCATCATCATTGTGATTTTAAATCCAAAATTCAACAAATTTTGAATTTTAAAACCTGCATTATGATGAATTGATAAGCACCATCATCAACATCATCATCATCATTATTATATAAAAATGCCATTCCATCATCTGCATTCATTCATCGTCGTCGTGCTTACACAACACAATAGAAATGCAACGAAAACATTTACTATTTTCCGTTACGATGATGATGATTGTCGTAGCCATACATTCTGCATCAACAACAGTGGTGGATGATAATTCTAAATTAAAACAACAACAACAACAACCAGTGGATGACGAAGCCAATATTGATGCCGACATTCGACGCGTAGAATCATCATTAAATGAAATTGAAAAATTATTAAATCAAGCAAAACAACAAACAAATGGAGATGGTGGCCAACGAGAACAATTTAGCGAACTACGACGACATATTCATATAATTAAAGATCAATTACATTTGATACAAACAGAATATAAAATGAACAAAGATTTAGATCATTTTCTTGAACAAATACAACAATGGCGTATGGATGCACAATCGTTAGGTCTACGATTAAAACGTGATCTTCAATCATTCCATAATAATAATGTTGATGATGATAACCAATCAATGAATCAATAATTTGTCCATGTGTCAATAAAAAAAAATTACATTCTTATCATTAAAAAAAAAGAAATTTTTGATTGTTTTTGGTTCAAATTTAAATGTTCTTACGTTTGTGGATACCAGAGGATTGCCTGTTGAAAGACAGAGAAAAATTTCCGTTTGAATCTTGAAAAATGAAATACAGTGTGATTCACTGTAAAATCACTGTTGTTGCTCTTGTTGTTGTTGTTGTTGTTGTTTCTGTTTGAATCGTTAAAATAAACAAATCGTCAACATTGACATTTTTTTTTCTTTGATGAATGAATTGGTTGATTGATCAATTTTGTGTGATTGTTGGGTCGTGTGTTTCTATAAATTTTTTGCTGTCTGAATAAATGATAATTCATCATCATCATCATCATTAATCAATCGATCGACTCTTGAGTGTGTGTGTGTGTGTGGTATCTTCAAGTATTACAACACACTACTACCGGGATTATAATAATCTGTCATTAATTTTGGTTTAATTTTTTTTTTTTTTTTTGGGAAAAGTTTTCATGTTTGGTTTGTCAGATTTTATTTATCAATCTAAAAGTGTTAATTGCACATAACACAAAAAAAAGTTTTCATTTATATCAAAAACAAGAGTGAGGGGGGTGGAAAGTAATCGATATATCGATTTTCTTATTTGCTTTTTGCTTATTATCATCATTATTATCGAATATATACGAATGATGATAATGATTTTTTTTTGTTTGTTTGCTTGTTTGGTTATCATTCGAAATTTGGATTTCATGATGATGATTGCTCTTTAAAAGCTACGTATTTGTCGATGATTATGATTTAGTTTGTTTCGTTTATTATTTCTTACAACATTTTTTTTTGTTATTTTGCAAATTTATTATTTCGTTTGATTTGATTTTCTTTGGTTATTTTATCATTTCATTTTTCTACTTGGCCATAATATCATCATTTGCTGAATCTGTGTGTGTGTATGAATGTATGTATGCATGTAGTAGCTACGTTGTTATTGCCACATACAAAGAGTTTGGAAGCAAAAAGCAAAGAAAATTTGTTCATCACTTGTGTGAAATAATAATAAAAAATGTTCATCATCATCATCGATCAAATGTATCAAATTGAATGATTTTTTTTGTTCTCTAAAAAATTTATTTGTTTACCGTAATTTTGAAAATGTAAATTTTTTTTCATTGTTGTTTGGACGAAACTAAAAAGAGAGGTAAAATTTCCATTCTTCTTCAAATTAATATCTTCGAATCAATATATTTCGGGTATGTATTTTTGTTTTCAATGATCCGTTGGCGTTTATTTACCCGATTTTTTTCCCATTAGTGATAATAAGCTAAAGCGAAAAAAAATAGATACTCAAATGGATAATCAATCATTACATATGATATTATTAGCCATATTATGGATTGTAACATTTAATTCATTTCGTCTTACAAATACCAATGTAAATGCATATCAAACATTTGAATTAGTAGATTATTGTCAACGTTTCGATGCAAATGTTCAGTTTCCAAATGAAAATCGTGATGATGATATATTTTCATCTGGTGTTATTATTGAACCACCACATCAACCATCATCATCAAACTTTGACTTGAAATCATCCACTATCAAAAATAAAAATGATGATGCATACAATGTATTACGTATTGATGCTGATTATGTTGGTAAAACTGTTGTTGTAGATACCGGGTATGATACATCAGCTGTACGATTAATTGTTGATCCTGAAAATGTGTTTCGTGCACGGCTTCGATGTTCAATTCTGGTCATACCAAAGAAACCGAATGGCCTGATTGTTACGTTACGTAAGCTTCGTGTTCGTCCTGGTACTGATTGGCTGCGGATATCGATAAATAATAGTTCATTTACACGAACATTTTCTCACATTCGCATCAATAGTGAACGTGATTCTGTTGCCTACGTTGCTCATCATGGTGTATTGATTGAATTTGCAACAAAAACCTATTTACCTAAAGAGGAAAAAGTGGAAATCGAACTCATTCTGACATCATTTCGTGAAGCTGATCTTTGTGATATTGATGAAGAATTTGATTGTGGTTCATTTCGTTGCATTTCCAATCATTATGTGTGTGATGGCTATAATAATTGTGGTGATGGTCGTGATGAAACCAATTGTCCAATGGATAATATTACCAATTATTTGATTGTAAGCACAACACTTTTATTGGTGGCATTCATTATTTTCCTTTGCATTTGTTATCGTTGTTGTTTTCAATCTTGCAAGAATCGTGATCAAAATCGACATGCTGGCGGTGCTTATCATAATCGTAAACAATATCAATATTTACGGATTCGAACGAATTCTACACCTGTAGCTCCACAATCGCTGGCACCACGATCACGAAATCGTTCACAATCAATACAATCAGAATCAGATCTACCACCACCACCACCATCATCTCAAGAAATCAATACTTCACCCCCACCGAATTCTGCATTGAGACGTTTTAAATTGGCTCACATGGCAAGTGATTCGATGCCGGTTTTGGTACCAACAGCACCACCACCACCAACGTTAGGTCAACAAACGAATTATGGATCATTGGGTCAAACATTTTATCCATCAACATCAGCATTTGTCGCTTATCAACCATATACAATCACATTGACATCAGGTACAAATCGTATCGGTTTGCGACCATTACGGCAATTACGTCGTCAAAATAGCCTGTTGAATGAAGATGTTATACCTGAACATCATACATTTCCCTTACCACCATCAACATATCCAATACTACATCCACAGCTATTTCAACCACCATCTCCAGAATCACATTTTACATCACAACCATCATCACAATCAACGACAAATAATGATCCACCACCACCACCATATACACCACGTGATCCAAGACAATAAAAAAAAATTCAACCAACAAATAATCAATCTTGTTTTGGATTGTGCAACAACAACATATCACATTTACATTTATAAATCATCATCATCATCATCGCATAAATGCCACTTATGAATTCGCTTTTCCAATTTGGAATTTGCTTGTGCCATCACTTACTCTCATCATCAAATTTTTTGTTTGTTTCAATTTTTTTTTTCGATAAATATACATCCATGCATTCATTCATTTCACTCATTCCATTTGATTATTATTATTAAATCTCACATTGCAATAACCATAATATATAATGATGATGGCATTATCATTTATCATTTTAAATCACTACTATCACCGATATGCTGATGATGATGATGATGATGATAAGCAGTTAGTAGTGATATGATTGCTATGTTGAATGTTACTCTCTCAATCAATTTCATTTAACCAATATTTCCACTGTCTGGCTGATTGACTGACTTCAATTCGACCTTGTTGAAATCATCATCATTGTAAAACGTTTTTTTTCTGGAATAAACAACCAAAACGACCATGCCTTTTCTACATATTTTCACAACAATTTCTCGGACACAAATACCAGATAATTTTGGTCCAATGTTGGCCAGATTATTATCGCAAACATTACGTAATAAAACAGCTGATCGTGTTGCTGTACATATTGTCGGGGATCAATATATTTCAATTGGTGATAATCAGGAACAACAACCAATTGCATTGGTTTATTTGCGATCAATTGGATCAATGGATTTTCCAGATAATCGAAAAACCGTACGTGCAGTGACAGATTATATCCATACAAATCTTGGTATCGAACCATCACGTATTCGAATGATTCTGCAAAATTATTCCACTGATATGATTGCTTCTGGTGGTCAATTGGTTTGTGATCAATTACAACCACCACAATAAAACAATGTAAGTGAAGCGAAACGAAAAAAAAATTTATTTGAATAAAATTTTATACAAAATCTAGTTAATTTGAATAATGAAATAAAATATATCACACACACACATACGTACAAAAACCGTTATTTTTTATGACAAATAAGGCACTAATTAATTAATTAATCTAAACATTGATGACATCACCGGGCTATACCACCATTACCACCACCAGCATTTCCTGAATTGCCAATATTACGTTGTTGTTGTTGTTGTGATAAATGTTGATGATAAGCAGGTGGTGGTTGAACATTATAATATTGTTGTTGTTGTTGTTGTTGGGCTTGTGGTGGTTTTGGTGGTAATGGTTGCAGAGGATAATATGGCGGTGGATGTGATGGATAGGTTGATGATTGACCACCAGCACCAGCACCAGATATTCTTGGTGGTGTATATGGTATATTACTATTTGCTGTTGCTGATGTATGATTACCAAGATGATGGTGTTCAACATGCGGAAGTGGATGTGGAAGATGATGCTGCTGCTGTGTTACGTGATGATGATGATGATGGTGGTGGTTTAACATTGATGATTGAACATTATCACCACCAACAGTGGCTGATTGATTTACATTTATATTATTAATATCGGCAGTAGTAGTAGTTCGTTTTTCAACCAATTTTTCAATCAATTCTGATAACGGAGCTAATTCACGTTTATCAATCAGATTGAATTCTTGGACAAAAAATATAAAATGCTTAAAACTTGTATTCAAATGGGCTTCCTCATCCAAATGAACGACTTGTGGGAAATGTTGATGATAAATGTGGGCATAAACACGAAATAAACGTTTCAATATTGTTTTAGCAATCGATATGAAATTTTTCGGAAAAGGCACACCTGTAATATATGGGAAATTAATCAATCAATCAATCGAATGAATCGAAATATTTACCTATTTTCGATGGAAAAATATTCTCATCATCCAATTGATCCTGTACCCATGTCATTAGATAATCAATATATTTAGGTGCTGAACATTTTATCGGTTTTTTAACCGTAGTACCATCGGCCCAATGATATTCATATTTAGGACCAGCAGACATTAGCGGACATGTTTCTTCTGTACAAAATTCTGTTATCGTTCCATAAAGCATATTGATTTGATTGAAAAAATCGACAACTGGAAAAAAAACATACCGATCAATTAACCAGAACGGATTTTATTTTGCATAAACACTTACTATTAACGGCAACCCATTCATTGAGATCTTCACCTTCCGGCAACATTACAGCTAAACGTAAATCACCTGAACCTAATGTTGCTGCTGCATGTTTCATCAGATCATATTGATGTGTGCCTTCTGGAATGTTTTTCTTTGGTTTAAATGTTTTATTCGATCGATTACCGCTTTGAAACAAAAACAAGAATGTTATCAATTGAAAAATATTGAACAAACAAATCAAATTTTGTTTTACTTACAACAAAAAACTCATCTCGATTCAGTTTTTCTGGTGGACACTTTTTCGAGGTCAACACAAAACAACCAAAGTGACCAAAATGATGATGATAAGCTTTGTGTGTGTAGATTATTTGGATTTCAATCATTGATTCAATTTAATATACAATGATTGATGATTTGAATCAATGGATTCAAACAAGTGAATCAATAATCATCATCTGCCATCTAATATATGCTGTGTGTATATATCTGGTTTGCCTGCAACAATTGTGCACTAATCAACGAGTGGTAATTATCGTCGGTCGTCGTTGTCGTGGTAGCACCATCATCATCATAATCACTATTTTTACTCAACGTTAAATCAATTCTTCATTCGGTTTACTTTGTTTTTTTTTTTTTTTTTGAATATCACAGTATTGGTGGTAGTGGCGGTTGTTTTACAGTAAAACTTCGGTTAATTACACGAAGACAATGTATAATGGACAACGATGTTTTTGTAAACGAAGTAAGATTGTATAAATTTTCTATTTTAACATTACCATGTCAACCGTTGTTGTGAGTGGATAACGCATTTTTCAAGTTGTTTCGGTATTCGATTTTGGTGAAAGAAACAAAAAAAAAACCGACGGGCTAATCAAGCTAAAAAATAACTCTGGTGTGTCACTCATCAAGCCAAACGATTTAATCAACGAAATTGTTTTTTTTTTCATTCGTTTCACAATCACAATTTTCATTTTAATACTTTGCCGATTTTTTTTTTTGGTCGTCCATAATGTCTACAACAACGGATAAAGATCAAACGAGCACTAAAGAAGAATATTGGTATCCATTAGAATCGGATCCAACATATTGGAGTGATTACCTTCGATCATTGACAACCGGTTCATCGAATGGTCGATATTTTATTGATATACCGTCGATTGATCTGGTAGATGAAATGGGTATATTTGAATGTCACAATATTATTGCTTATATATTTCTGTATCAAATGAAATCATATCAACAATTGGGAACATTGGAACCATTGGATTCAAGTAATTGCCGAAATCTTTTTTTTATGCGACAATTTGTTCACAATTCTTGTGGATCAGTTGCATTGTTTCATGCATATATCAATACAATCGCTTCGGATAAATTGAATGGTACGGATTCATTGATTGATCGTTTTTATCAAGAGAATCGTGATCATACTCCTGAAGAACGTGGCCATTCATTTGCTACAAATAGTTTGCTAAAACAATTACATCATGATGTTTCTTTACATGGTCAAAGTGAATTACCATCAGATGAACAATTGTCTAAAATTGATTATCATTATGTTGCATTCATACCGCTGAATGGTTCTATATTTGAATTGGATGGCCGAAAATCATTGCCGATTATCCATCAAAATGATGATCAAACGCAGATTGATAAAGATAATTTTAAACGTCAAGCTTTAAAAATTATTAAACGTTATATGCAGCTTGATCCAAATAATCTTCATTATTCATTACTTGCTTTATGTACTTCATCATCATCATGATGATGATGATCACCAAATTTCATGTCTGTCTATCATCATTGTCAATTGTACCACACGATGTTTCCTTGATTATTATTTTTTTTTATATGTTTTCGTTTGTTTGTTTGATGATTATGATGATCTTGGTGATTAAAATTAATTTGCATACCATTTAACACTCTATTTATATAAAATGTCTATGTCAATGTATGGGTGCAATAAAATACAAACTGTTGATGATGATGATGATTTTTGCTGCCTGGCTTTCTGACTGACTGACAATCGTCTCGATGGTTCAGGCGCAATAGATATATTCTTTCCTTGTCGTTATTCTTTAACTAAAAAAAAAAAAATAATAAAAAACAGAATTCAGTGCGAGAGAGAGAGAGAGACATGAAGTGATGAAATCATGTAAATAGAAAAATGCCAAAAAAAAACGAAAGAAAAAAAAGAAAAATCCGATTTACTCTGACTTACATCCATCCAAAGAGAAAGATCTTTGCAGATGATGATCATATGCATTTTTGATTTTTCAATTTTTTTTTCTTTTTTTTCTTTTTTGAAAAGAAAAAACAACCAGAAAACCGAAACATAATTCGTACGTCGAATTATTTTCGTTCGAATTTCTGTTTGCTGTGGCTCATTACAAATTCTCACGTTCGATTTATTTTTTTTTTGTTGTTGTTGTTTTGGCGTATGAATCAACGGCGAATGACGCCCGGGTCAGTTTCAATCCACCACTGATGGAATTACATTTGGAATTATCAATAATTCATTTGAAAAAATGATGATGATTACATTGCCAAAAACATCACTCATCATCATCAACATTGTAGGCAATTTTATTCTTGTTTTTTTTGCCGTGTGCCATACGATACGACGATATACAACTTATCATTATTATTAAAATTGTTCCAAGATGATGATGATGATGACGACGACGACGACAACAACAACCACTCCCACTTTGCTGGCCCAATTTTCTTGATTTTTCCATTTTGATTGTATTTGTGAGTGTGTGTATCCGTGTGTGTGTTTCCAACTATCCAATTTTCGGAACGAATAAATATTTTCGGCAAAAACATTGTGAAATGAGTGAGTTTGTGCGATGATGATGATGATGATGATGGTGATAGTCCAGATCCACGAATCATCATCATTTCATAAACATTAACAATTGACGGCACGATATCCAAAGTCCAGAAAAAAAAGTTGACTATCTATTTATCTATCTATCTATCTATCTGTTTACGTTGGTTTTTGTTTTGTTGGCCATTTTTAATTACAATCACATGTATTATTTATTCGCGTTATACATACCATGATGGTGTGCGGTACGGTGTGTGTGTTGTAATGTATAATTCACCGAAAAATTTGAAATGGAAAAAGATTGCCAGTTTCCTCATCATCATCAACAGAAAGAATAAATGAAAGTTTCAAGTGTTTGGCTCTCACTCAATAATAATCTCATGTTCTAAATATTCTCGATGGTCACGCGGAATTCTGTGGAATCGTTATAGATTCTCTGATTCTCATTTTTTTGTTGTTTATGTTTGTGATTAAAAAAAAAACAAAGTCAAAATAGAAATGGTTAGTAACAATCGTTATCGATGTCCACATAATAATGATAATGATAATGGAAATGGAGATGACGGTGGCGGAAACCATTTTGATCCAATTGGTAACAATGATAATGATGATGATGATGAAAACAGTGAAAGACGAAGACGACAACGACAATATTCAAATCGTAGTGGTATAATAATAAATGATTCAAATACCTATAACCATAATAGTGGTAGTAGCATTAATAATGTTGATGGTGGAATGAAATTACGTTCAAATAGAATTATTGGAACAATCATGACGACAGTTGTATGCGGCGGTTCACCATCAAAAACAACAACCGGTGATGATGTTGAAAATTTCCAGAATCAAGATTCTTCTTTTTCTTTGAAATCAGACCAGAATGGAATGAAATTATTATTATTTGAGGATTCCATCATTAATGCAAATAATTCATCGACATCTGATACGTTCAAATCGATAAATAATAATCGTGATTCAAAAATCATCATTGCCAATAATGTTAAAACAACTTTAGGTGATAAAAGAAAAATTCCTACTCGACAACAACCAAAAACACCATCTACGATTCACATACCAAGACAACAACAACGACGTTCGAGTGATGATGATCAAGTGATAAAAGCCAAATCCCAAAACCAATTTTCTAATGAATCCACCATTAATCAAACGAATCAACGAAACAAACGATCATCATCATCGACAACAACCACCAATAAACAACAAACGCAAGATAATAATTTTGCTCAAAAACGTCGCCGATTAAGACGTCCAATTTGGAATACAAATTCTACGAAAAAATCCACATCATCATTATCGGATGTTAGCTATTTCGAACAACAAAAACAACAGAAAAAAATAGTGACCACCACCACTACCGAAGAAGAAGACATTGATAATCATAGTATACGTTCATCAAGTCCAATGAATATTTGTCAATCATCATCCAATGATTCAGATAGTGGTTGTATGAGTAGTAGTTATGGTGAATCAATACAATCACCATCGACAACACCACAACAATCGATTGTTGTTAAATCATCAATGGAATCATCACAATCAATCAACGGTTCTAATGATAACAATGGTGATAATTGTGGAACATTATCATCATCAACAACCACATCATCATCATTATCCGTAGCAATACGAACACCACCATCAACATATGATCCAAATGGTTTTGGTGTCATTGAAGATCAACCTGAACAAAATGTTCATGAATGTCGTGAACAAGATGATGAGCCAAAGTAAGTGTCTTAATTTGTTTATATTTTTATTTTATGATTTTTTTCTTGCGATTGACGCCATGAAACAACATGAAAAACGAATGTCTCTTGCAAACATTGACATGTCAGACAACCAGATCATACAGGCTTCACATTTTGATTGATACCAAAAATTGTGCATCATTCAACTTAGCTAGCAACTATTCATGCAATAAATCTAGAGAACTAGATTCTTTTTTCTTTATTAGAATCGGGCGAAAACAAAAAACAAAACTAAAAATGAAAAAAAACATCCATGATGTCGGCTTTGTTTGTTACTATAAGGTGACACACACGACACGACAACAAATGAATCGAAACGATTCCGATTTCATCATTTGGCATCAGACCAATCTGAGACAACTGTACTTTATAAAAAACCGGCAAGATTATATTATTTTCGGGTGATACCTTGTTGTTGTTGTTGTTGTCTTGTCTTGTGTGTGTGTGTGCGTTTGTTTGTTTTTTCACTGATTTTATACGCATTTTACTAATGCTGATTAATGTTTGTTTTTTTCGTTCAATTCAAATGAAAAAAGTTAATTTTTTTTACACTTTTTTTTTATTGAATGACAAGTGACTGCCTGTCATCTGTCATCATATCGAAAAAAACCCATTATTTTGAGTCTGGCTCTGACATAACAGAATCATCATTGTTGTCCTCGATTCTTAAAATAACTTCTTTTTTTTATTGTAATGGCCATCTATCTATTTAGCAATTACAATGATTTGCATTGAATTCGTAATACGATAATCATTAATTCCTTGTTTTTTTTAATGGATTTGTTTGCTAATTGGAATTGGATTTCTCTTTTCTTTTCTATTTTTTTCCATGTGATTTAGTAAAATTTTTGTTGGTGGTCTACCATGGGATACAACTGAATGTAAGTATTGTCTGTCACACAATGTTTACCAAAAAAAAAAAAATTCCGAATGGAAATTTTGTTCCTAATCGATCAAAAAAAAAAATTAGTAACCCGAACTGTTAGTGAGAATTTTTCCGTCAAAATGGATCGAAAGAATTCGATCAGTTGACATTCAAATCAATATACAATATCGATTCTAATTCAATGTTTTTTCATGCAATTAATACCATTCTGTAATTACCGATGTTTATTTTTCTTTTTTTGCAGATGATCTTGAATATTACTTTAGTCATTTTGGTAAAGTCACCGAGATCAATATCAAATATGATCCAATGTCATGTTTAACACGTGGTTTTTGTTTCGTAACATTTCAATCTGAAGAAACTGTCCGCACTATACTCCGGAAACCTGTTCATATAATTAAAGGCAAAATAATTGAATTAAAACGTGCTAAATATAGACCAATTTGTAAAAAAGTATTTGTTGGTGGCCTGGATCCATTGATCACTGAACAAGATATTAAAACATATTTCTCACAATATGGAACGGTATGTATGGCTTTTGTTATGTTTTTGATCCATTCTATTGATCATTGGTCTTTCATTCCTTGTCCAGGTAATTGCCATAGAATCACCTAAAGATAAAATACGTAATCGAAAACGTGAATTCTGTTTCATTGTTTTCGATAGTGAAACAGCTGTCGATCGTGCCTGTTATTATCCACGACAATACATTATCAATAGGATTTGTGATGTAAAAAAAGCACAACCACAACCCATTTGTTATCAACAAAAACGTATGGCTGCCACTGCCGGTTTAGATCAAACGCTCAGTACAGCTCATTTGAATAAAATTCTACTAAGTGATGGTGGAAAAACGGCAGCAGTTGCTGCTAATATCGCAACAGTCGCACCAGATAACAGTGCCACCAGTTCATTACCACCCGATACTCTAAATCCGGTATTGACACCATTGGGAACCATTCTTTATTATCAACCTTTGAATTCTGCCCGTATTACGACAACGGCTACACCTACGTCTAGCCTCAGCCCTCGTATAATGCCAATAGTGGCTACCAGACCACCACCACAGGCAACAGGAACAACGATACCCTTTGTGCCATATCCGGCTACAGGAATCTATTCTCCACAAGCTTTGTATGCTTCTATGGCTTCCTCGGTTACAAATGGTTATACTCATAATTTAATTACCGGCGCCGCCAATGCTACAGCAGTTACAACGGCTAATCAAACATCAAATCCATTAGTTGAACCATCAAGTGTAGCTGATTATTACCTGAATTATTATGCTCAAACAGCAGCCTATTATGCCCAACAACAACAACAACAACAACAGACTATTAATGAATCAATGTCCAGATCGGTTGCACCGAATCCATCAACAATGGCCATCATATCATCATCTCGTTCATCATCATCAAGTACATCATCGACAACTGAATCATCATCGGAATCAAATAATATTCTTTCATATAAATCATGCCTTAATACGAATCCAATCATTGGCAAGCCTTCATCATTAGCAGCATATTCATTTGCACATCCACCAAGAATGACTTCTTCTTATTCACACCATCATCATACATTTATCTATGATACAGAGGGTACAACAACTTCCTCTAATACACCGACGAATAATTGATCAAATTGACATTCATAAATTCATTAAAAATCCATGCAAAAATATACATGTGATCTCATCTCATCTCATTAATCAATCGGCCCTTATACGACGATAATTCTTTAGTCATTTTCATACACACTCACACGCACACACCAAGAATAAACAGAATACACGTGCACAATTTTTTCTTTTGAGTGATTCCATTATTATATATTGATTTGTTGTTTTTATTGATTATTGTTATATGATAATCGACATTTTTCAACAATTTTCATTGTTTATGTCATTAATCACAATTTTTTCTCAAAAAAATAATAAAAGCTATTGTTCCACACACGCTGCTTGTGAGTGTGTGTGTTTGATCGATAAATAAAAATCTGAATTGAAATTAGATTCAATTTTTATGTCTGGCCAAAAAAACTTTCTTTTTGTTTTTTTGGCTGCCAATCAAAAAAAAAACTGAAAAAAGAACTTTTTCCAGCCTGACATATATACAATCAATAAATTAATCGATTGGGAACCACCAAAGAATTCTTTGATGCCACAATTATTACCACACACACCATCATTTGATCGGTTGTTTATACGACGATGATCAATTTCGGTCTGGTTGGTTGGTTTGATGTATGGCAATTGGCTGGCTATATCAATGGTGTATTCATTTCATTCGATTCATTGATGATTCGAATGTTTTCTATGATTGGTTAGCGAAAATGCAATCATCATCATTCAGGATTTGGTCAATTGTCATCATCTGTTGCTGGTGGTGGTCATTGATTGGATGGCCAATACAAATGTAAATATTGTTCTCTTTGAATCATAATTTAATGTATATTGATATATTGATTTTGATGAATTTTATAGTTGCCAATGTTCATCAGATATATTGAAAATTAGTGAAATGGTACGGCAAATGGTAAACAAACGACATTATAATAAAGATATTCGACCAGATTATGGTAGTGGTGGACCATTAATTGTTAATGTTACTATCGCTATACATGATATTTATGATATATCGGATGTAAATATGGTAATCATCAATGAATGAATTGATCGAATGATTGTTTACTTGACTTACCAAAATGATTCTTTTTTCTTATTGATCAAAAGGATTTCACTATCGATCTTCATTTTCGTCAATATTGGCGTGATTCAAGACTTATGTTCGAACCGATCTCAAATATAACTCGTTTGTTTATGGGTGGTGATTTTTATGAATTAATCTGGCTTCCTGATACATTCTTTTTAAATGGAAAATCCTTGCAGACTCATCAATCAACAGCATCCACGAGATCCAATACATTGATTGAATTGTCTCATAATGGATCAATATTGTATAGTACACGTATGACCGTTGTGGCCAGTTGTCCAATGGATCTTTCTTATTTTCCGGCTGATCGACAACGTTGTCAGCTGAATTTTGGTAGCTGTACGTTTTTTTGATGAGAAAAAATTATTTTCTTCTGATTTTTTTCCATTTTTTCCAATCAACAGATGGCTACACTATCGACGATATTATTTATAAATGGACACCGGGTAAAATTTTACTTGAAGATCGCAATTTGGCCACTTTTACTGTTTCTGGACTGAATAATAGTCACCAGATTCGTCATAATGATGTTGGATCATTTAGTCATCTGATTCTCTATATCGATATTGAAAGATCCACTGGTTATTATTTGTATCAAACATTTATACCGGCATTTCTTATCGTTCTCATTTCATGGATACCATTCTGGTTGGGTCATGATGATCACGTCGAACGTGTTGCTATTGGTGTGACAACGGTGTTGACAATTACTACTTTGATAACAAGCACGATGGAATCGTTGCCGAAAATTTCTTACGTAAAAGCATTAGATATTTATCTTTTTGTTTGTTTCATCATGGTATTCATATCACTAATTGAATATGCTATTGTCGGTTATTATGAACATTCACGTCGTATACGTTTTATACATCAATGTTTATGTTTGAAACCTATTGCTACTGGTCAACAGCCAACGAATGAACCGAATCACCATCAGCAGCATAATAATATTCTGGAATCACGATTATTTATGGATCAAACATCATCGATTGATTATTATTCACGTTGGTTATTTCCAATCATTTTTGCATTGTTCAATGCAATTTATATATGGTTTATATTTAGTGTTAAAGAATTTTATCATCATGATATTTAAATTATCAATAAATTTCAAAAATTTGACATTTTACATTTTTTTTGATCGTTGATTGATTGATCATATTGAAGTGGTGGACTTTTACCAAGAAAAATTTCTTTTAAATTTGTTATTGGTATAGATGGTTGACGTTGTACTAGTGGATCACGTGGTGGTCTTTGTATACGTTGTTGATCTTTACTGACATTGATGTCTAAACGTTTTTTAACCCATTCAGTATCGACATGTGAAACATGTAGATCATCACCTAACGGCATTCCATTTCTACGACGTACATTGGATCCAATTTGTTCAATTTGTTGCAATCCATAATCCATTTGTTCATTAAGCCATTCATCATATGGTTTCCCAAGCGTTGGTTTATTACCATTTTTTTCTGCTATCTATATGAATAAATAAATCGATAATCGATAATTGAAATAAAAAAAAAATGGAAACAGATTTCACTTACATATCTTCCTAATGTATAAAGACAACGTGTTACTTTCGGCATATCTAGCATTGATAATAAATCTTCAACGTCGAATAATTCCGTATCATTGAGACCATATTGACGACATGCATCCAAGAATCGGTGAATATTTTCCACTTTTTTTCCTTTATCATCACCTTTTTCCAATAAACTCTTCTTCATGCTTGATGTTTGTTGTTTACCATTATCTCGTAGATCGGATGCTACATTTTCCATTAATCGACATAATACAACACCATCACGTAAATATTGTTCATATTCATAACTAAATGATATTTCTTCAATCATTTTCCATAACCATAATAAAAATTGACTTTCACGTACATAATCAACATCAGAACGCTGTTTTGTGTATGTTTAGGATGGATAAATATTTGTATTTAGACAATGTTTTTATTATGGAAAATAAAAAAAACTTACAGGTTTTGGCATAGGTAAACAAGGTGATGTGTTATCAGCATGGTGATTTTTAGCCATAATTTTTTTATTTTTGATTCCTCTATTTGTACAATCAACTTTACCTTTCCAATGAAAAAAAAATATTCTGTCAGGTCAGATCAGGTCATAGGTTAATATAATGTTGAAATACAAAGTTCAACAAAATGAATACAGGATACGGAGAGAATGGATAGGTCACTTGTTGCCAATAATAATAAATTCAATTAACACTTGGTCCACTTTTTTTCATCAAAGTTTTTTCATTCATTTTTCGTACAGCAGGATTTCTTGATGTGTATGTTGTGTTGTGTTGTTGATTTCTGGGTGTTGGCATCATCATCATGCATCATCCATTCATCCGTCCGTCATGAATTTGATGAGATCGTTTTGTTCTGTTTCTTTTTTTTCGGTAGCAAAGCAAAGCAACATCTGCATGTTGGGAGTCAACCACCGCGACGATGATGATGATGATGACAATAGCAGCTGTTGGCAGTGTTGTTGGAAAAAAAATTCTTTCAAGCAAATTCGAATCCTGGTTCGAATTCTGCTGTGTTCATCGGAATAATTTCTTCTCAACTACAAAATTGAAGTAGTGGTGATGGTGGTGGTGGTGTTGGTGATGACGATAAAAAGGTCAAATTTAAAAATAGACAAAATTCAGTGATTTCAACAATTATATTGTTGCTTAGACAAAAAGTTAATTTGAATAAAAATATTCCATTCACAATGTACGTACAATTTCAAATGATTTCAATACATGGATTTATTCGTCAGAAAAAAATGATTTATGACGAGATTAACATCAAAAACAGGATGTTTTTTTTGTTTTCGGTTCATGTGTAGGATTGTTGGTAATTTTATCGCTACTTTTGAAAATGGACGATGCTAATCTATTTACGGACATTGAACGAATCCGATGATTATGTGTGTGTGTGTGTGTATGTGTGGGTGGGTGGAGGATCTGGTTTTTCAAGCTGTTTTTTTTTGTCCATTCGAGAGGTGCTAATATTTTTTTTCAGTGTTTTTGTAACTGGACAAAACAAGCCAGAAAAAAGTCTTGACCAAATGTTACACAATTGATGATGTATCAGCTGTTTGTGTCAGGTCTATTGAAATTTGAATCGAATGAATCAGAATGAACGAAGAAAAAAATTAATTAATAATTTATTTCCATTCATCAATTGCTTTATTGTAATAACGAAAATTGAAAATTGAAAATGAAAAAGAAAAAAGCCGACAAAAGAGCGAAAAAAACTTTTCAATTCATTTTTTTATCGTTTGAAAATATGAAAATTTTCCTGTCATATTTGATTATTACGATGATGATGAATAATGGTGTTTGATGAACGATTTTCGTACAGAAAAAAACCAGATTCAATTCAATTGATCATTCATATAAATGTCGATTTTTGTGACGTAATCATTATCATTTGATCAATAAAAAAAAATTTTTTATTTCAAAACTTGAATTTCGAATCATAAAAATTCAATTGTCTTAATTAATCTTTTCAGATTCAGATAAATGCCATTCATTACAAATATCTCAATGGTCATCTAATGAAAAAATTTCTGACGTCATCATGCCCTGATAATATGATAATTTCATGATAATGGTCATCGATATTTTTTTTTTTTTTTTTTGAATGTGATGATTAAAGATTGAAATCAAAAAATGTTCTTTTTCTGGAAAAAAAACCTGAATTTATTTAAATTCATAATCGTAGAAATGAATTGAGTGATGATGAATCAATTTCATTGCCATATCCATCATGAAAAATTGTGTGTGCGTGTGTAAGAACACGAATATTTTATCGGAAGAAAAAAAAATAAAACAAAACCAAACAAAAAATCAGGATTATTATTTATTTAAAGGCAATGAAAAAATCTTGATGATCATGATTTCAATTTTTAAAAAAATAATTCAATGATTGAACGATTCCGTTTGGTAGTTGATTTTTTTTTTTGTAAATCTGGAAAAAGTTCTTGTGAGACAACAACAAACAAAAATGTTGCATAAATCATCATTTCATTGTATTGTTTTTATTATCGTCGTCGTTAATATTTGTGAATCGATGGCAAGTAAATCATCGAAATTCTCATCACCATCATCATCATGTAACAAAACCGAAACTGATCAATGTGCATTGAATCTCATACCATTAACAAATGAATCAATATTACGGAATCCACCAAAAACATTAACGGAAATCAATCATATATGTCAAAATTTCATGTTTCCAATGGAAGGTTGTATGCGTAGATATGCAATGAAATGTATGACAAAATCCGCACGACAACCATTATTAGTAATGCTATATTCGGTGACAAAATTGAATAAAAAAATTTGTTCAATACGAAAACGTAAACAAAATTTTCTAACATTAATTGATTGTGTTTACAACAATTTGGATTTATACTCTCAGCTGATGTTTAATTTAACACGTCAAATGTATGCAATTTCCCGTGATCATCGTGATAAACTTAAATTTCCAATGATTTGTTGGTAAATATATCGATTGATTGATCGATTTTCATTTGAATTTTAACATCATTTTTTTTAATTTTCATCAGCTACGCTCATCGACAAAACGAATGGGTCAAAGTGCAATTATTGAAAGATTGCCCGAACAACACAAGAGCTCACGAAGAATTAAATAATTGGCTTGACAGTTATACTGGTGATTTATTAAATTTATTTTGTGGTGATTATACTGAAGATTCGGACAAATGTGATTCATTACAAATACCAAAATGGTCATCACGTGATAATGAAACATTGCCATGGAAAAGTTTCTTAATGGTTTTGGTGGATTTATTAAATGATTTAAAATGAGCCACACTCATTACGAAAGAAACCTATTGCCAGTGTACTTTTAAAACACTCATTCACCACCACCACCAAATCGATTAAATGTAATTTCTCTGAATGACAGACCAAATGACGAAAAATAAAAAAAAATTCCAAGAATTTTAAGTAAAAATAATTCATCAACGACAATGAATCAAAAAAAAAAAAAAAAAATTTATAAATAAATGAATCAACAGTAAACAAGTTTGTTTGTTCAAATTCCAATAATTTTTTCATTTATTCAAAAATAATATGATGATGATTATGATCAAAAGATATTTTATCAACACAACGATCATCATTTTACCTTTTTTTTCATTTCATCGGAAAAAAAATTCTGAAAATAAATTCAATTTCTTTAAAAAAAATCAAATTAATTCACCAATCTTTTCATTTATACGGTGATTTTTTTTTTAAAGTAAATGGAATCTTTCGCGTATGGTAGTGTTGAATGGAAGTGGTAAAGAAAGAATTTTTCATATTTTACCTCGTCATTTTTCTGTCTATAATCAAGATAATTTTTTTCGAAATTTTCAAATAAAAATTTTATCAAATAAATTTACAGCTGTATTAATAATGAAAACAACAACATTAATCTGGCCAAGTTTCGCTATAAATAGCCCGAAATTTTTACCAAATTTTATTTAATTTTTCTTTTTTTTTCTTTCTTTCTTTCGTCATTCATTCGCTAGATTGCAACCAAATTATTTCAACCATGAAGATTCGATCAATATTTCATCATGTTTCACAACTATTAATGGTCATCATTGCCACGACGACGATAATGGTGACCGATGGTTCAATTTCCACGGCAAAACATTGTAAACGTGCTGATCGATGTGCATTGACATTAATACCATTGACGGATGCTAAATTCATGTCCAAACCTCCGAGAACACCGCAAGAATTGAATGAATGGTGCAAACGTGTTGCGCCACAAGAACGTTGTCTAAAAGATTTTGCCAATAAATGTCTGGATAAACAATCCAAACAATCATTATCAGTTATGATGTATAGTTTTTCACGAACGAATAAACGTTTGTGTACGAATAAGAAACGACGTCAAACATTTCTGAATCTTATTGAATGTGGCCATAAAGAATTGACTATGTTTGCAGATATTCTTAAAAATTTAACCACAGATTTTCATGGAATTTTGACGTTTAAACAACAAAATTTACGTATACCATTAGGTTGTTGGTAAGTGTGCACGATTAATTTATTGCAAATTTCACAAACTAATCTATTGTGATATGTAGTTCCTATTATAAATGGAAAAATATTGCCGCTACAAAAGTCATACAAATGTGTCCAGATAATGACGCAGCACACGAAGAAGTGGAAAATCTTCTGAATGGTTATACAAATGATTTATTAGCTGTTGTTTGTGGTGATTATACGGAAGAATCGGATAAATGTGATAAAATTATCCAAAAAATACCTGAATGGAAACAACCGTTACGTTGGAATAATTTTATTATACCATTGGTCGAAATATTCGATAGTATCGATGATAATAGTGCTGGTGATGAGGATGCTGGTGTTGTATCATCATCGCAATGAATTTTTTTTTAAAGATAAAATGACATTTCATTTTTGAATTAAATAAAAATATGTTACATTCATACATACAATATAGATAAATAGATAAATAAAATAAACAAAAACCCAAAGAAAAAATCCAAAAATAACAGCAAAGGTTTGATTGATTGGTTGGATACAAATGGTGGCCACGAAAAACAAAATATGTGATATGTTCGTGTTGACCTTTCAGCCGAAGAAGTTTTTTTTTGTTTTGTTTTGTCTTCTGGTTCAACGAACCAGAAGTTTGTCGATGCTTGATGGTTATCATCATCAATTATGGTGGCAATGACAATGATATCATCGTCTTTGAATTTTGGCAATGAATTTAAATCAAAATTGAATGCAGTACAATCAACTTTTTGACATAATCTGTACATAATGACAAACAGCAAACATAATGCCAATTAATTCAATTATAGCGAAACCTAATGCAGTCCAGCCAAGCATTAATACATAATCACGCATTTCGGCGCCAAATTTGGACCAACAACCATCATAATAAATATTATTTGGATGTTTCCGATGGCCACAATTTTCCACAAATGTTTTGCAACATGAATCTGGCACTGGTATTGTTTTATTACGATATTGATCGATAATTATTGATTGATTTTCATCATCATCGTTGTTGATAATTCTTAAATATTCATAATCATCATAATAATTCCAACCACAACATTGAAATTCATGATATAGTGATTCAATTTCTTCCGAATGATTGACTAGTAAATCGGCTATATCGACAGAATCACGTACAGAAATAAGAAAATCGTCATTATTATTTCGAGCTGAATTCGTCGATAAAAATACATGATCCGGACTAACGGTTATTATCGCCAATAACCCGATAACCAATTGTACGGTAAATAGAAATAATAAGATGAAAATATAGATACAAAGTACGATGGTTGAATTGGCAAAATGTGACCACGATGAATGTTTTTGTTGATCCTGGAACAATCGACATTGATGATGATGATGATGATTATTATTATTATTATGTAATAATCGATTTGAATATTTTCGATCAATCAATAATAATGATGAATTATTTTGATGACTTGGTGTTGATGATACATATCGATTGTGGTGATGGTCATTCATCATCGATATATCGATATCTGAACAATCATCTAAAATTATTGATTCATTTAAATAAGCTGATTTCGATGGTGTCGCTGTTGTTGATGATAATGAAGTGGATCGAAATGATGATTGTGGTTGTTGTTGTTGTGGTTGTTGTTTTTGTTGTGGACTATTTCGACTCCAATCACTATATCGAAATAATAAGGATTCATTTTCATTTACAATCATCTGTTGTCCGTTAAGATGACCACGACCGCGACGATAATAATAATAATCTGAACTTTTTGACCAACTAGTGGCTGTTGAGAAACAAATATTCATCAATGAAATCACAATGATGACAATTCCGCAGAATAACATTGAATAATGAATAATCTGCACCAGGTGACCATTGCCCAATAGATTGATAATGTTATTTAGATATTTTGTCGTCTCACCCAAATAACGGCTAACTTCTGGCCGTCCATATATGACCGTCAACAATAGGATACAAATTCCACTTAATAGGAAGATAAAATTGAATAAAAACAAAACAAGATTAACAAAACGTGCCGAGAAACAACAACATTCTGGTGCCGGAATATTTTCACTTTGATTTGCCAATAAAGATGATGGTGCAATCGGTAACGTAGGTGATGATTGCTTTGGCTGTCTAGGTTGTTGTTGTTTATGTTGTTGAGATATTTGTCGTTTCAATGATGACGAAGACGACGACGGTGGTGTTGATGATGAATGTTGTTTTTGTTGTCGATTAGTTTCCGTCATTTTCATTCAAGAGATCAAATGATTGTAAAAATCAAAATTTAATTGAGATCAAACAGCAACCACGAAAAGAAGAAATAATAATAAAACAAGTTTAATGCGTGGGTGGCTAACTATCCACAGACGATTCACAAGTGGTTTTCATCAACATCCACCACTAGTTTGTTGTATTCGATGAAAATTATCTTTGGAGAAAAGGGTTTCACTTTTCAGAAATTAATCAGCAGATAAACAACCAATTACACCAAGAAATAATCGTTGAAATCATAAGAAATCGGATACGGTTTGTTTTTTTTTGTCGATAACAAAAATCAATGGATCATCGATCGATCGCAATAAAAAAAAAGTAGATCTCGAAAAATATTCATTTATCGTACACACAGTACATATCATTTAGCATCTGGCAAGTGCATAGCACATACACACAAACACATCAATGGCAAAATGTCAAATTGAAAATGCGGCCAAAATTTATGTCGTCGTATGAGAATCGATGATGATGAGGATGTGATGATGCACATATAACATACATCTACAATAGTGATGTTTGAACAGAAAATTGAAAATGAAAAATAGTGTCGCGTGCGCACGTGTAACGGTTGTTGTAGTTCATCAAGCTGAAAGTTTTTTTTTTTTTTTTTTGTTGTTGTCGACGACTACGACGAAGAATTTTCGAATGACCCGAATTTTTTTCTGATGAATGATGAATAATGATGTTGTTTTCGTTGTTGTTGACAACAAAATGTTCTGTTAAAATTTGTTCATCTCAAACGAGAACAAAAGTCTTAGTTTTTTTAGTCATAGAAATTCATTTCTAAGAAATCGGTGATGATGATGACGATTGCCAAGGACATTGGATGGACACACATAAATTTTTTTCTGAATGAGAAAAAAATGACCGTTTGTGAAAAGCGACGAGAGAACACGTTGGTGGTCGTCGTTTTGTTTTTATCGTTTGTACGTTTTTATTCGTTGTTCAAAGCCAAGCTTAGCTTAATGAAAAAACAACCACCACGAGGCTATAATTTATCAATTCGTTTTGCTTATTCATTCAATGTGGTTTGATCTGGTGTTTGGTTTTTCGTTGACCATTGGTGGTCATTCTATAATCACGATAATGATATGATGATCGATACACACAAACACAGGTCACATAATGGGATTGGTTTTATTTTTGTTTTCTATGGCGAATCGAATTAACCATCCATCGATTTCGAAAAAAAAACTGTAGCAGAACTGTATAGCGAGAGAGATCAGAATCAAACATACACTCATTACCATAAATGGTAGAAAGAAAATTCAACGTTTTTTTCTCTTGAATATTTGGAGGAGTTTTTTGTTTGTTTGTTTGTTGATTAATGGTTTTTCAAAATGGTAGAAAATAAATCCCTCGGATTATGATGATGATCATTGATGATTAAAAAGTCAAATTACGATACGATGTTGATGCAAGGTTTTTTTCTGCAAAATGAAATCCATAAAACTTACCCCATTCATATATATGCAAAAAAAAAAGAAAACCATATGTTTCGTTTGTTTGTTTTGTTTCAATTTCGGTTGTTTATTTTTTTGTTTGATTAACCCGTTGTTGTGGTGGTGGTGGTTACCATCTCACATGTTGATGAATCCCACGGTTTTCGTATTTGTTGTCATATGGATTCATTCATTCATTCATCGATGATGATGGCGTCATTATATATTTGAAATAAGGAAAGAAAAAAAACCGGTGGATTTTTTTTTCTTGCAACCACACTACACACAGAAGGATAGAAAAAAAAGAGAAAACACGTACAACACGTGTCCAGGTACATAGGCACACAGATAGTTGAATGAGGAAAAAAATTCAGCCAGACGATTACGCACACGATCAGATTGAATCACACAGAGGTCATTATCGATGAAATTCCAAAAAATTTAATTGCATGGACCTAGCTAAAGTTGATCATGAAATTTTGTTGCTGTATGGATGATTGAAAATGATCAAATGATTTACTTGAATTGATTGAATAAAACATTTCGCACACACAGACTGACAGATTTCGAAGCTTTTTTGAAAAGTTTTCAAACTTCTAATCAGTGGTTGCTATTGGCAGTCGTAGTGGTATGGCTTCATTTTTTTTCTCTCTTGCAATTTTCAAACGAAAATCTCTCACACACACACACATTTTTACCTGTCTATCGTTTAATTGAATTTTCCAAGAATATGAAAAAAAAGTGGAATGTTTTCGCGAACAACCAAAAGATTATTGTTCAAAGTTCAGCAATCACAGAACTGGACTGACTTATATAAGTGTTAATGTCAATAAAAAAAAATGGACAAAATTGAGAGAAAAAACACACCACCACCATTAACCAAACAAGTGAGAAAGAATTCCATAAACAAAATTGGTCCTGCCATCAGCTAACTAACCAACCATTAGGGCAAAGTTTACACAAGGTGTGTATGTGTGTGTGTGTGTGTAGGTTGAATAAAATTCAGATTTTCTGTTTTTACCGGAGAAATAATGCGAAACCCTGCAAACAAAAAAGTCAAAATCTTTGTAAATAAAACCTTCCCACACACACACACACAATTACACCAAACAAACAAAAATAAATACAGGGATTTCAACCAAGAAAAAAAATTCTCAAAAGAATCATCATTTGATCAGTTTTTTGACGATCAAATCAAAACAAAAATGTGTGGCAAAACAACAAATAAACTTTGGAAAACTTTATCATACACACACACCCGTTTGGGGAAAGTAAAGTAAGTCATTTACCATTTACAAACACACATAGACAGAATAACAATATAACAAGAAATAAAATTCATTTTTTTCTGATCAAAAACATTTCAAAACATCATTGTCATATTCAAATCATTTGTTTGTTGATAGCTACATCGTTGTTGTTGTTATTGCGTTACCCAGAGTGATGGTTTTTCATATTATCATGTCAGTGTCTTGTTTTTCTATAAATGGTCATTGAATATTGTGAATGAGACAATCCCTTTTGATTATTTAGCTCTAATTCAATTTAACCCATTTAGAACAAATTAGTTTCAATTTGATTGAATTAGGTTCATTTCATTGTTTAAATTAGAATTTTTATTTTATTTGAATGTCAGCAAAAAAAAAAAAATGTCAATCCTGATTGACTGGCTGTCTTGTGTTATGAAAACATGACTCGTCGTTTTGGTTTTTTTGAATTTTTCGTCTGTTGTTGATCATTCATGTTCATTTGTTGTTGCTGATGTTGTTCTTCATTGCTGTTGTTGTTGTTTTCGTTGTTCAAACCATCATTTTTATTATTTTGGCCATTTATTTTAATTGTTATCGATGCTGACAATCTTGATTGATGATTATTACCATTATTTTCGATTATCGATCGATCTTGATCATCATCAATTGAATGGCTTGCTGTTGTCTTATCAACAACGCGTTGTTGCTGTTGTTCTTTATTTTCGATCATTTGTGATCGTCGCATACATGCATCCATTGCTAGTAGTAAATTATGACCATATTTGGGTAATGAAATTGATTGTTGTGTGAATAAATTCAAAACAAATCGAAAAACGGGAAATGAAATCATAAATCAAAATTGTACAATCAATACAATCGATACTTACAATCACAATTTGAATTCAAAAGAAAATTTCTTATTCGTTCATCACGATCTTCAAATACATAAAATGCTTTCTTCTGTATATTGACCATTGTTCGAACAATTTGCTGTTTAATCATTTCACGATCAGATTGTCGAAGTTTATAAAAATCAGTCCATGTCCAGAATTGTTTACATGATGGTATCGATGATGTTGATGATTGTGAATGGCCATTATTATTAGCCAGTTGTCCTACGCTAATTTTTCGATTTGATTTCGATGTACGACGACGTCGTACAACATTCGTCAATTCATTTTTTGATCCTTTCAATAATCTTGTTTGATGTACATCATCATCCACATCCAGAACATCTTCATCGTTATCTTGTTGTCGATTATCATCATCATCACCCATTGGGCCATCGGCCTTTCCTAAGAAAAAAAAGCAGATTATTGGATAATACGAAATAAATGAATTATTCACTTACCATGACCACGACGATTAAATATTCGATGCCAAAACGCCAAAGGCTTTTTTCTATCTATTGATTCTTTTCGTTGTGGTCGTTCCTGTTTATCATCATCTCGATAATCCAAATGTTGTTGAGCACCACCACAATCTTTTAAAATATCACCAACTTCTTGATTGATCCAATTAATTAAATCATGATCATCCACGCGCGCATGATTTTTCCATGATTGATGAAAACGATATTGTTGTATCTGTACTATCATTAGGCCACAACGTTCTTTAATCATTGCAATCGTATCATCAAATATGGGCAGGAAACGTCCAGCTGTTTCATATGCAAGCCATTGATTACCGGCTTCTAAATCTTCAGAAATTTCGATAAAATTACAATAATCTTCTGGATGAACGAATGTTATTTTACGCCATGTATCTTTCAATCTTACAACAGGTGGACATTGAAGACTTTTTGTAATTAAATTTACTGAATGCCAATTATTCAATATTTGTAGATGACCAATGACCCGTATAAAGAATAGAATTGACCGTACACGTTGTTCTAATTGTTCATGCTGGAGGATATAAGTGGCAATCAAACGTACGATACGATTCTGGAAATGTAATAAACCTTTGATTTGTGAACATGTTTTCTGCACCAGGAAGGAAAGCAAAGATAAGTTCATTGAAATTATTAAAAAAAAATTGAAAAACTTACCATTGCATTTGTTACATTTAGAAAAAAGTGAATAATTTCCGATGATTTAATTGAATTGAAATATTTTCTCACAATAATCGTCAATTCATTTGCAAACAAAATAATTTGTTCTTCGGATTCTGGATCAAATTCAATAAAATTATCGTTGGTGCTGTTTTCTGAATTTTCATCATCCATATCAGTTGTTGTGGTAATGGTTAAATCGGAAAATATTGATAATTGAGTCGCTAAAGAATTCATTCGATTTGATTGTCTTCGATGACGGAATTCTGGATTTATCAAGGCAACTTTATCTTGATAACATTCATGTTGTTGTTGCCGTTCAACTTCTGTGGACCACAATTGACCACCTCCATAACTTTGTCTACGAAATGTCATTGCGGTTGGATCACCACCAGAAAATGTTGGTGGTACCAATGATTGACGACGACGATTACTTACAGCTTGTATGTAACGCATTTCTGAATCTGTCATCATTCCATTCACGTTGAAACTTAATTTCAATTCTGGATAAAGCATATTACTTAAATCATCAATAGAAACATTATCAAGTATGTTCTGGCGAAAATTTGAGTCCAATAATTCTTCACCACAACAATCACCGTGACGTACATCCAACGTTAATTCCGATGACCATTCACGAAGCTTGTTATTTTTATCTTGATTATTTGCAAGTAAACAATCCATCTCTGGATTTGGCATAAGAAATACAGGACGTGGCTGTAGTATTGAACCACGACGACGATTTTTTTGACGATTATAAATTCTTCGTCCAGAACCGCTAGTGGTTGTTGGATGTGAAAATTGATACAATGCTTCATCTGAACATTCAATTAACTGTTGCCAGGTTTTAAATCTTTGTTTTGATTGGATTTTTGGTAAATTCAATCCAATCATACAACCATCATTAACACCTTCACCGAATCGATTAATTTTTGGTAATTCTGTTGCATCGTAATCACCGTCATCATCGTCATCATCGTTACGGAATCCATATGGAATACGCCATAATTTATCATTAATTTTTGATTCCGGTATGCGGAAATATTTATTTACATCAATATTATTTGCGGGATTCAATGTTGCCAACAATTCACGTTCATTATCATCAATTTGAATTTTATTTTTCATAATCGGTTCTTCGGTTGATAGATATTTTACAAGTTTTAATTTCTGTTTCTTAATAGCGATTTCATCGTTGGATTTATTTTTCTTCGTCTTATTTTCGATTATGCCATTCTGTTCTTCTGATGGAATTGTCTTTTTATTTTTATTTTTCTTTAAACTTGAAAATCGAAATTTTTTGACCCAACCACTTTTTTGATTATCTTGACTATGACGGCGATTGTTTTCGTTATCTATTTGGTCATCACTCACTACATTATCATTATCATCATCATCATCAACTTCAAGATTAAAATGGATATGACCGTTATGTTTTTTCTTCATTTTATCATTATCATCGTTGTTGTGATTAAAAATGGACATTTTTTTTGCACCGGAAAATATACAAGTGAAACAAAAAGCGAAAAAAAGAAATTGAATATAAAACACTGATGTTGGTAAACAAACCACCAATGCAATTAAAGCAAAAAAGTTTATTCTCAAGGAAAAAGAAATTCAATACCTATGCAATCAATCAGTGCGTTAGTGTGTGTGTGTGTATGTGTGTGTGCACGACAATTACAAAATGAAATGAAACAGAGAAAAAGAAAATGTATGAAATTTGATGACAAATTCCAAATTTCTTTTTTATTATTATTGTCATCATTTATGACACCAACAACAATACATTGGTCGATGTTTTTTTTTCTTTGAAAAAAGTAATAAAAAAATAAAAAATAAAACGTCAAGTGTTTCGGAATCACAAGCGGATTAGCACATAGAGTGATGATAAAAATAGAATCGACTTTTTTTCTGGTTGCTTGTGGATCAATAATCGTTTCCTTGTGAGAAATTTTTTTTTTTTTGTTGAATTCAAAATTATAACAAGATTAATGATGGATAAAGAAAAATTTCAAGAAAAATAAAACGACAGTTGACATTTGCCAAAACAAAAACATCTGAAAAAACAAACACATTTACCACCAGCACGTAATTGATTTGTCAAAAAAAAAAGAAAAATTCACTCAATTATTAAAGTTCATTGTTGTTGTTGTCGTTGTGGATTAATAATAATGATGATGATGATGATTGAATTTGTAATAATTTTCCACACAAGACGAATCATTAGTCAATGATGTGTTAGTGTGTGTATCAAATTTTATTTATCCATCCATTGTCACATACACCGAAAGCCACAAACCACCAATATTACCATTACAACAAAACGTGTTATAGATATCTATCTATATTTACCACGTTTATATTTTTTTTGTGATGATGTATCTCATCAGGCTTTAAATAACGGAAACAAAGAACTTTGCGCCTTTTGCTTTACATTACTTTTTCCAATGTATATGATAATGATAATAAAAAAACGATAGAAAACTCAGTTTTTTTTCTCTTTTGCTTTATATTCATTTATTTTGTACAATTAGAATTTGAAAAATTAATCGAGGATGAATGTTTGGCTGTTGCTACACATAAATTCGTGTTTGCTGTTAAGATTGTTGGGATTTCTTGAGAATTTTTTTTCCAAACATTTTAGAGCATTTTATATCAATCAATCAATCAAAATAGAATCACAATTGTTTTTTCTTTCTAAAAAAAAAAAAAAAATTTAAAGTTGACTTTTGTTTTGGAAAAATAAAAATAAAAATTCCATCAAATGAGACCAGTTTTTCAGATCTTCTAATCGCTGTTGTTGTTGTTGTTGTTGTTTATCGTTCCAAGAATTTAAAGAATTTTTTTAGATTATCAAATAAATCGCTAACAGACGATGATGATGATGATGATGATGACGAAGACGACGATGGTAGCTGATTATTATTATTATTATTATCGATACCTAAAATTTTCAATAATGATTTATGATAAATAAGAAGAAAAGTGCAAAGAGTTTTGATTTGAATATAAATTGTGTGTGAAAGTGTGTGAGAAAGAGAAACAAATAAGTAACAATTATATAGATTTAAGGAATTGATAATAAGAATAAGAATAATAATAAAGATAAGAAGAGGAAGAAATAAATAGAATATTTTGTTTGTTTGTTTTCAAGAATCAAGAATCATCAAAAAAAAAATCGCAAAACCATCACCACCTGCACATCATTCATTCATTCACTCATCATTCACCAATCATAAATCAAAACAAAACAAAATCAGCTGTATTATTATTTTTTGTTTTGTTTTTTGTTACAAACCAGCAAATGAATCGGCAAATAATTTTTCAATCTCTTTTTTGTGTATATGTTTATTGCCTGTGGCTGGTGATGCCGATACTGCGCGGCCAGCATAACTAAAATTAATCAATGAAAATGAAAGAGAAAAATTAATGTTTTTTTTTACAAAAATAAAAAATTTTTTCTTACTTAAACTTTTTCGATTCCATATTCAAATGTCTCAATGTTGTCTGTATTAGTGGTTGAACGTAGCTCCAATATCCTTGATTTTTATGTTCTTCTTGTGTCCAGATAAGATCAGCATCTGGATATTTTGATAACTCATCACGTAATAAATCAAAAGGAAATGGACATAATTGTTCCACACGAACAATTGCAACTTTATCGTCAAGACTACGTTGTTGTCGTTCTTTGAGTAATTCATAATAAACTTTACCAGTGCATAAAATGATACGTTTTACACTGGATGGATTCGTACGAATAGGTTCCGTTTCATCGGGTAATAAACGACGAAATTCCGTCTCGGGTAATAATTCATCAAAACTAGATTTACATTGTGGATGTCTTAGCAGCGATTTTGGTGTGAATACAACCAACTATTCAAGAAAAAAAAGAATTCAAAATTATGAAAATGAGTCCAACAAAAAAAAATCTGAAAATTACTTACTGGTTTACGGAACGGTAACGCAATCTGTCTACGTAGTATATGGAACATATTGGCTGGTGTACTACAATTAGCAACAATCATGTTGATATCATGTAATTGTTTCAATGAGAAATATTCATCGATAACCTGGAACGGAATGGAAATTTAAAATCCAAATTCCAAAAAATTCATCATCAAACTTACCGGAAATTCATCTGAATCAACAGCACATAATTGTAGAAATCTTTCTGGACGAGCCGATGAATGTTCTGGGCCCATACCTTCCATACCATGTGGTAAAAGTAAAATAAGACCACTTTGCCGCACCCATTTAGCTTGACCGCTACAAATAAATTGATCAATAATACATTGGGCCGTGTTGTTGAAATCACCAAATTGTGCTTCCCACATTACCAATGCATTTGGATTGGTCATTGAGAAACCAAGTTCAAATCCGAGAACACCATATTCAGATAATGAACTATTACATACAGTATATGGTGCTTGGTCGGCATACAAATGACATAATGGACGATACGTAGATTTATCCATTGTTTGATGATGAAGAACATGATGTCGATGACTAAATGTACCACGTTCAACATCTTGACCACTTAAACGAACATGAATACCTTCTTTCAACAGAGAACCAAATGCTAATGCTTCAGCCAATGCCCAATCCAATTGACGATTTTCAACCATTTCCATACGTGCTTTCAAGATACGTTTTAGACCAGGATGAATTTTAAATGGATCTGGTGGGGGTGTCGAGAATTTTGTACCAATATGACGTAAGGTTTCTTCATCAACACCGGTTGGATCACATTTATGTTCAGAACGAGTACCGAAAAATCCATGCCACGGTGAATCAAGCCAATCCCGGTTATACATTTTAACTTCTTTCTCCGTATTTTTATAAGCTTCGGTCAAGATATTATCATATTTTTCCCATAATTGTTTCACATATTCTTCGGTGACAACATTTTCCGAAATCAATTTCTTGACATATTTATGTACCGCCGGTGTTGTATTACGAATTTTCGTATACATTAATGGCTGTGTAAACTTTGGTTCATCAATTTCATTGTGGCCATTACGACGATAACAAACTAGATCAATGACGACATCTTTTCCGAATTTTGCACGCCATTCTGCTGCTACTTTACTAACATGTACTACGGCTTCAGGATCATCAGCATTAACGTGGAAAATTGGTGCATTCACTACACGTGCAACATCCGTACAATATGGTGATGACCGTGCTTCACGTGGATCAGTAGTGAAACCAATTTGATTATTAACAACAATATGTACCGTGCCATGTGTTGAATAATCGGGTAATTCCGACAAATGAAATGTCTCGTACACTACACCTTGACCAGCAAATGCAGCATCACCATGTAATAATATGCTCATAACTTTTTTGCCTTGTGAATCACCCAAATAAAATTGTTCAGCACGTGTTTTTCCTTGAACCACTGGATCGACAGCTTCCAAATGTGATGGATTAGCCACTAGTGCTAGTTTTATATTACGATTACTTTTACGATTCAAACGTTCATGTGACATTCCAAGATGGTATTTAACATCACCAGAACCCTATAAAATTTCGAAAATTATTTTCTACACTAGATCAAAACTTATAGATACAAGCATCATAAATACCTCATCAGCTGGTTCCAGACTATTGAATTGAGCGAAAATCTGTTCTAATGGTTTACGGCAAACATTTGCCAACACATTTAATCGGCCACGATGAGGCATACCCATCACGATGCTATCGATACCGAGAACAGATGAATTATCAATAACTTCTTTCATTGATGGTATCAATACTTCACAACCTTCTAGACCGAAACGTTTTTCTGATGACCATTTTTTGGCTAAAAATTCTTCAAATTTATGTGAACGTGTCAAACGTGCTAGTAAGGTTTTTTTCTTTTCTTCATTCAAATCCATAATACCAGGTGTTTCAAATTTTTGCCTAATCCATTGACATTGTTCCAGATTATTAATAAACATATACTCGACACCAATATGACGACAATAAACATTTTCTAATCGACGTAATATTTCACGTAATGGTAACACACTTTCATCACCACCAATAAATGTTGTATTCGGCAGTTTGAATAAACGATCCATATCTTTTTCCTCTGTAGACAAAAAAAAAATTAATTAAAATTAATTAACCAAATCAATTAGTCAGGTTATTTTCAGTGAAAAAAATTGAATACCAAATTGATGAACACGAAGCCAAGCACCATCACGATCAAAATTAGTAACATTAATTTCAAGCGGATCAAGCTTAGCAAAATAATGGCCACGAATCTTAATCATTATTTTGTTTTGATTAATTGTCCAAATGCAGATAGTGAAAAAAATGGAAAGGTAAAATCAAGAAAGAAAGATTGTGTTAAGTTTTTTTTCGTTAGTTAGAAAAAGAAAGATCAAGTAATTTGTAAGGTGATGGGGTTAAAAGTAAAAGTTTATCTTGTTGATTGAATTAGGAACAAAAAAAAACACAAGTCGATTCGGGCCTTTTTTGTATTCATTATAAAAATTTTTCACAATCATCAATTTCGGTTTGTGTTGCTGAAGAATTACATTACCTAACTTATATTTTCTAAGTACAACATCTTGTGATAATGGTAAATCATTACCAATTGAACTATGTTTCATTGCAGCATGTTGTTGTATTTCCAATGGATCCAATTGTGCTGTATAATGGCCACGAACCTAATTTTTTTTATCCATTTCATTTCAAATTTTTGAATATCCATTTGGGGGAATTCACAGGGGCATTGTATTTGTGTGTGTGGGTGTTTTGAAAATTTCAATGAAAAAAAAATGATAATAAAGGATTAATAAAACAGACAAAAAAAAGAAAGAGAAAAATAAATATTTGCCATAATTGATAAGATAAAAAAAAACTGAAAAGAACAACAAAGTTTCTTTCTGTTCTGTACCCTATATTTGATGAACTAAATGATGATTATCAGAAAAAAAAACCGATGATTAATGACGTAAAATGATTGACTGACTGACTGACTAAAATTGTTTGATTGTATGTACGTTTTGTACATTTTATTGCTGTTGCTGTTTTTTTTGTTGTTACAATAACTTTCTGGCTACTTTGATGTGTATAATTATCGGGTTTTTTGCCATTTATGATGAATGAAAAAAATTTTTGTCAACCAGCCAAATTAGATAGATCTGACGGAGCAAAAATTTGGCCGGATGAAGAAATACAATGACGATTCAGAAAATAAATTTAGAAAATGATAAAGTCATCATATGACTATGCAGTGTGTGTATGTGTAAATGAAAAAATATTAAGTTTTTTTTCTGGATCAAATTTACATGCATTACAGGTTCCAAACATACCTGATAGGATCGAATAATAGCCTGTACGGATAAATGGTCTTCAATATCACGTAATGAATCCGATGATGTTACTGCTGAACGTATTTCTGCTTGTGTTGTTGGTGTACGTCCACTGGCTGTTGGATACATTGTTGTTCGAGGCATTGCGGGCGATAGATATGCCTGTCCCGGTTCAGCTGTTTCAGATACACGAAAAAATACATCCCAACTTTTATGGACAGAATTTGGATCTTTCATCCATGCTTTATACATTTCTTCCACATAAATTGATGATGATCCATTTAGGAATGGTTCCTGTACAACACGTGTTGCAACAGCTGCTTGTGTTGCAGCAGCAGCCGATTGGGATTTCGGTATTGTAGATGATGTTGGATGTGATTGATTCACAAGAATACCAAAACGGCCATTAATCAATAGACCATTAAGTCCACCATATAAACGATGATGGCCGGATTTTAATGCAAGAGCAGCACGATACATTTTCTTCTTTTTTTCGAATTCAGTAGATCAAAAGATTCGAAAGTGATGGAAATCAAACAAAAAAATGACCAACAAAAACTTGGATAAAAACCAAAATACAGGATGTTTATATAAATAAATAAATCGAAGGAAGCAAAATGTTATCTCATCGGATCTTGTTGTCTTGTTTTGTTTTTTTTTATGAGAGAAAAATAATCAAAAATAAAACCATCAAAAAGTTTGGATGGATGAATGAACGATCAATAAAATTGCAACAATAATCGATTTGATGATGACGGCAAATGGCCAAAAAAAAAAAACAAATCAAAAAAACAGAAAACGGTTCAATTTTTCTCTTTGCTCACTCTATAGTGCCAAACTTGTATATTTTTTTCTCTTTCTTTTCTATTAGATTGATGATTGAAACGACGAAAATAAAAAATGAGAAAAATCAAAAATCTGTCGAATGTTGTACAATATAATTTATAAACTCACCTTGTCTATGTCTTGTGGTGTTTGTTGTAGCACACATCAAAAATTGTACACAAAGTAGATGTAAAATTAATGATGATGATGATCTTGTTCAATGAATGAATTTCAGATGAGAATGAAAATTTTTTTCAAAGAATCGTCATCGTCATCATTGAAATAATGAAAATTATCGCTATACACGAATTACACACACACACGATAGAATTACGGTGACATAGAAAACAAATCGAACATTGAAATTCTACCACCAACCAACCAACATTGAATCATGAAAAACAATAACAAACCGAACGAATGAAACGAAACCGGGCAAACTTGAAAGCAGCTGTAAAATATCGTTATTTTTTTCTTTTCAATATTTTAAGAATGATTTTCTTTTCGTTCTCTTTTTTTTGGCTGTTTTACTGCTGATTTAAACTGAGTCGATGCAAAATACAACAATATATATAAATGTTGATTTGGCGTTTAGAGATCAAAAAGGACGCCTGGATATACTGAAAACTGATGATGATGGTGGTTTGTGGTTGGTTGGTGGTGGTATTGGTGGCAGCAACGAAAAAAGCTTCAACACGAGTTTATGGAATTTAGTTTTTGTAGAAAAAAAGCCAATATTAATAGAATTTATTATTTTTTCAAATTATCAATTCACCGTAGACAATTACCGCGCGTGTTATAACCGATTGATGATCGATGAGCACGCGTAAAAACGTGTTTAATATATTCTCATTCGATCGGCTATTTTAATTCATTTTGTTTCTTCTTGTTTCAATAAATTTTTTTTTTGTACAATTTTTCGTTGTGATTTTTTTTGGAAATTCCTTCGTATTTGCCATAAATTCATCTCTTCCAACAAATTAAGATAATTGAAAATGAGATAAAAATTAATTTTTTAGTCGAAAAAAGATTTTGAAAATGAAAAAATTTTCAATGAAAAAAAAATTATAGTCATTCAAGTGGAAATAGTCCCACGCAACACACGCACACTCACATTCGATTCGATTCGAGCCACACGTTTATCCGGCTTTGTGTCGATCTCTGTTTGTGTGTGTGTGTTTGTGAAGTGAGCACAAAGCTGATTTTTTCCAAATATTTATCGAATTTCTTTTTGTTCAAGAAAAATAATCAAACAACAACAACAAAAATGTCAAATACATCGGTTCGTGTACATCCATTGGTCGTATATAATATTATCGATATTTATGAACGAAGAAATTTGGATGCCAATCGTGTAATTGGTACTTTGCTTGGTTCTGTGGATAAATTGGGCAATGTTGAAATATCAAATTCATTCGTTGTTAAACATCGTGAAGCCAATAATGAAGTTGCTGTTGATTTGGAAGTAGCTAAAGAGCTATATGAATTGCATAAAAAAGTTTTTCCAAGTGAAACTATTGTTGGATGGTTTGCAACCGGTGGTGGTGAAGTCAATGAATATTCCGTTGTCATACATGATTATTATTCACGTGAATGTCAAAATCCTATCCATTTGACTGTGGATCCATCAGCCGATGGTATTTCAGTTAAAGCTTATGTATCAACAATATTTGGTATTCCAGGCAAAAATGTTGGTACAATGTTCACACCGATTGATGATATCAGTATATCGTATTGTTATGAACCAGAATTGATTGGTGTTCGTGCTTGTATGTATGCCGCTGGATTACCATCAGTATCGACGGATTCGAAAGAAATTTTCCTTGCAAATGAATTGGATCAAATCATACAAATGTGTAACAAATGTCAGGATGATATTGCACGTATTGTTAAATTTATCGAAGAGAAAATTCTTTCCGGTACATCAAAAGTATCGATTCCATCGAATACCAATGATATTGGACGGCAATTGATGGCTATGATTGAAAACATTATACCATTTGGTGGTGATGATGACGAGGCATTTAATTCAAATTTGAAAGATTTCCTCATGGTTGTTTACCTGTCGAACTTATCGAAAACACAACTTGGTTTGAATGAAAAAATAAGCCATTTACTTGCAACTGAACGGCCAGCCATTACCGCTGCTGGTCATTCGGTTCCATCGACTTCATCGTAATCTGAATTTGAAATTTTTTTTGAGCTCTGAAACCAACGAATATAGCAGAAGAATCAAGATCAGATTTTTTTTCCTATTCTAATTATTTTTTTTCATATGATTATTTGTATTATAATTTTTGGGAATTTTTTTTCAAAACAAATTTTCAAAAAAAAAATTCTGATTGATTTTTGAATAAAATAAAAAAACTTTTTCGCTAAAGTCTTGATCATCATATTTTTAAAGAAAAAAATTGAGTTTTCATTTGTTTTTTATAATCAAGATTTTAGGGTAACCTGTAAAATATGGAACATTCTATATGAACGATCCATTGGAATTCAGCCCACAATTTTTTTCATTGTTTTATTTTTTTTTCATTTCATTTTCATTCCTCATTTTCCGTTCATAATTTTCTAAAAGACGACGTCGACGAAGAAAATAATGGATAGTAAAGAAGATATTAAATCGACAGTCGCTGATAGTAATTCTCAAACTGCAGCGATGGCTGATAAAAATCTAAATGATAGCTTTAAATCGGTAAATACAAAATTTACACAAAAAAAATGAAATTCAATTAAATTTTAAAATTTTCTCCATACAAGGTACAAGTGTTGCTACAAACAATGCAAGATAAATTCCAAGCAATGAGCGATGAAATCGTTCATCGTATAGATGAAATGGGGCATCGTATTAATGATCTTGAACAGAATATTAGTGATCTGATGCAACAAGCCGATATGAATGAAAATTCAAATGAAATGTCATCAACATCGGATTCACAACAACAACAACAACAACAACAGCAACAGTCAAAATCACAAACAATGGATGTTGGTAAACAGGACCAACAAATTGATGAGTGAAATAAACATTACATCAATAATAATCATCGTCATCATAGAATTTATTTGGAACATAAATTCCAGAATAAAATCAAAACATTCACATTTGATTAATTAATTTTCAATAAATCATTGACTTTTTTTTGCTTCATGTTTCAGAAAAATCATTTGTTTGCTTTCTGTTTAAGTGTTGCCAATTCAACCAGACGTTCATCGCGCCATTTACGGCGTTGATCCAATCGATCAATTGGAATTGCCTGGGCCATTTCTTTGACAATCAAATCGGCTGTTGGACCTCCCATTTGTGGTACTGGACCAAACGTCATGCTAACATCATGGATACCTTTCGAATATTTATCGAAATATTCACGCATACCATTAGCATTCAAATGAGCAGTTTCCCATGGTCCCATGAATGCATAACGCATACCCAAACCGTGTGCCATTACTTTATCCACATCTTGGACGCTAATAACATCCGATTCAATCAGACGATAACATTCATTCAAAATTGCATACTGGATGCGATTAACAATGAAACCTTCGATTTCTTTTTTCAAAGTAACGGGTTTTTGGCCAACTTTTTCCAATAATGCGCGTGTTCGATCAATAACCGCAGGATTGGTCCATTTTGATGGAACTATTTCCACCAACGGTACAAAATAAGGTGGATTCACTGGATGTCCGACAATCATTTGACCATTATGTTTCAATCCTTCGAACAGTTTGGATGGCAAAAAACAACTTGTAGAACTACAAAGCACAACATTATCCGAGCAAATTTGATCAATTTCATGAAAAACTTTTCGTTTCAATTGCAAATCTTCGAAAACACATTCCTGGACGTGGACAGCACCATCCAAACATTCAGCAATTGTGCGTGCTTTATGAACATGGGACAATTGTTCCGATGCTGAAAGATTTCCTCGAAGACATTTATCTTGTTCCAATTTTCGTATTTTTTCATTGATCCCTTTTATTGCTTCATTAACTTGTTCTTCTTTAATATCATAAAGATGAACATCAAAACCATGGGCAATGAATATCATTGTCCAGCTACGACCAATAAGGCCACTATAACCGTCAAACAAACAAAAAAAAACGAAAAGAAATTGAATCAATTTTAAGAAGAAAAAGAAAAAAAAATCTTACCTTCCGACGATACCAATTTTGGGCGACATAATCGTTTGTGTTTCAAATTTTGGTTTGGTTTATTTTCTTCAAATCAAATCCGATTCGAGTGATTTTGTGTGTTGAATACAATTCGATCGAATGTTCACAGTATTTATGTGCGTGTGTGTTTTGTCCACAAACGTGAGATTTGAATGTTAATGAAAAAAAAACTAACGAAAAAAATCATTGTGACAAACATCATCATCAAACGGTGATAATCATGATGATGACAACAGAAAAAAAACTAGATTAGATTGTCAACAACAAACAAAAAAAAATTAAGCATCAGAGTAAATTTTGTTTTTGTTCTGGTTCAAAATCCAAATCAATAAAAAAAACGATCAATCAATTGGTTTCATTATTAATGATGATGATGATGATGTTGTCAACTGTCCAATGTTTTTTTTTTGCTGTTGTTTTTGTTGTTATTTGTGTCTGTTTTGTTCATTGTATCATGTCATGATGATGATATTTTTGAATTATGCCAATGAAAAAAAGAGAGAATCGAATCTAAAATTAAACAACATGACAAACAAACAATTTTTTTCTGTGTTTTTCAATCAAAGACTATTTTTGCCACAAACCATAACCATAACAACAACAAATTGCTTATCATCTGTGAAAAATAAGATTTGGATTTTTTTTTGTCCTCTTCATTGATGATAATTCAGTTTTTTTTTTGTCAACGGTTGATGAACTTTTTTTTTATCAAGAAAATGTAAAAAATTTTTGATTGAATTTAATCAATTTAATTTTAATAATCGTCATCATCATCATCATCATCAATTTTATCCAATAATTGAATCAGGATCAACAAATGAATCAAGTAAATCAATTAAAACAAACATTGGTGTTTTGAATCGTAATGCCTTTTGTCGTCGTGTAATTGGATCCAATGAATTTTTTCCATTCAATTTTAATGTTGTTGAATTAAATTTAGAATTTTGTTTAAATTTCAATGGTTTTTTCGTATCACATGCATCCGTTACATGAGTGTATTCACCACAAACTGTTTGTATATCACTGGAAATATTCGTTATGAAATCCAAAATGGTTTCACGATTTTTACGGCTACATTCATATTTTTCAATCAGATCATCGAAACAAAGATAAGCATCAGCTGTTAAGCTACGAAATGATGATGGTGGTAAGTAAATTTTAAGAAAAAAATTTGAAAATTTTTTTAAAACTCACCAACAACCATGAATAATTTTATCTTTATCCACTTCTAGATCCGGTATCCGAGAGAAATCTTTCAGCCAATTATCCAAACAAATAGTTTCGGTTCGTAAATGACGATTAATACATGGTGCAATTTTCAACAATGATGATAATCGTTTCGAACGTTTTGTACAATAATTACGCATCTGACGATTAACGGTGTAGAAAATAATTTTGGCATATTGAACCACCTCTTTTGTGAAACATCGTGTCATAAATGATTCAATTGTTTTCGAAACATTACGTATTTCACGACAAAATGGACGTAGTTCAGCATAATTTGTTGGAAAATATGGTGCATTTGGCCCTGGAGCATAGAATTTTGCTGCAATTTGATCCACACGTCGTTGATCAGCCTCTGAACAACCTGGTTTTTTCGTTAAAAGGTAACGTGATGTTTCTACTGTTGTTATTGTTCCATAACATATGATTATTATCATAATCCCAATAATCGATTGAATCAATGAATTAGTCCTTGGTAATCGTTGTATCATCATCATCATCATCATCATCATCATAGTCATTGAGAAAAAAGGAAACGATAATGTCAGATTAATGTTGAATATGCCGACAAATGATTGAATGATTTTTATGGAATGACAAATGAGAATGATGAAAACAACGAAACTAAACGAAACACGATACAACCAACGACTACTGATAGATATTGATCATCGTGATGATGACGATGATGGCCATGATCAAAGGATCAAACAACAAAAACAACAATGACGACGACAACGCCGATGATGTTGTGGATGATGGAGATGATGACATTGTGTTCAAACAAAACCATCCGCTTTGGTACATTCTCAGAGAACTAATATCTTTTAATTTATTGCAAATAATTTTTTTTATTCGCTTCTAAAATCTGTGAAAAATAATTCAAAATTTTCTTTTCTATTGCAATAATCATCATCGATGGCTATAAATAATATATATGGATAATGACCATGATGACCACCATTACCAGCAAAAAAAAACTGAAGAAGAAAATAACAACAAAGATTCTTCAATTCAGAATTTTTTAAAAATGATGATTATTGATTTTTGTTTTTTTTTGAAAAACAGGTTTTTTTCAAGTATATGTGTGTGTGTTTTTTTTCAATAAAAAATTTTCCTGTGTTTTTAAACCCTTGATTGATTAAAATTCGAGATTGATAAATCAATTCATCTGATTATGACAATTTCATTCATTCAGCGAGAAAAACCGTCCTGTATATCTTGATAATAATAATAAGTGGTGGCTAATTAAAAATTAATCAATTCAAATTTTATTCAAATTTTTTCTTCTCATCAACAAGATTTATCCAGTGACGATGAACATGTGTGTTTTATATTTATGGATCAATAAAACAGTGACGAATCCAATTATTTCAAAGTTTTTGAATACATTACCAAAATTGAATTAGAATCATCATCAATGATTTATTGTCGTTACTAAATTATAAAATGGAATCTTTTCATTTCATTTTTTCTAAATTTTTGACAAAAAAAAAATAACAAAATTCCCCAGAAACAACAATAAATTTGAAATTGATAAAAAGTTTCTTTTTATTTTATTTAATTCAATTTAAAATTTATTTAATTTATTATTAAGTAGATAATTAAAGATTACGTAAGTAGACAATTGTATTTAATGGTGTAGTAATGCAATGAACATATTGAGAATTATTATAAATTTGAAAAAGAGAGATACATTCCTAAAAAGAAGGAAAAAATGATGAAAATCATTTTGTTTTTCAACAAAAACAAATCAATTATGGTGGGATAAAATTTCGGTTATCACCCTCTTCCAATTACCCGATTATAAAATTCAATTGTTATTATCGATTATTCATTAGTGGATGCTATCAGTGGTTGATGATGATTTAGATGATGAATTAAATGACCTGATGATGATGTTCGATGATGATGATGATCAATAAATAAATCTTCATATTTTCCTTCTTCTTCTTCTTCAATTTGATTAACTTGATGACAATGAGATGTAAGAAGAATAAATTTCTTTTTCTCTTCTTCTTCCTCTTGGATTCTATTTTCATTAACAACATTTGTAGATGGTAATTTAATATTTTCTAAATTTGAAATATTATTTTGTACACGTCGTCGTTTAGTGGTCAGTTTATCTTCTTGTTCATTAACATCATCAATTTCGATACTGAGATCTATTGAAACTAAATTATCACTGCAATGATTATGATCATTATTTATGGAAGAATCGAACAACAAATTATTCTTCATATTATCTGACGATGGTGAAGATATGGAAGATGTTTTTCTTTTAAATGAATTTGCTGTTGTTGTTTTCGATTCAACATTATTATTATCATTAAATTGATTAGACGAGCAACTATTTTGACCATTACGATTAATCGATGTAGATAAATTTTCAATTGAATTGATTAAATTAATTTTAGACACAACCATCATATCATTCAATAATGGTGACGCAGGTGATGACGATGTAATGATATTTGATGATATTGGTGATGAGATCATGTGTTTCGATATGTTATTATTAGCCATTACTTCATTGTTTGCTGTTGTTGTTTGGCTTTGTACTATCAATTTATTGTTCAATGAATGATGTCGATGAAAATCATTAATTTGAAATGAATAATTAAAATTGATACGAAAATAAACATTTGTTGCCAATCTTTGTGGTGAATTCATTAATTGTTGTAGATGATTCGTTGATTGTGCGTTTATAATTGGATTCATTGTTAATGACACGATTGGATTATTTTTATCATCATTATCAGTATCAGATGTAATTGTAGTTACTTGTATTGAAGACATTTGTTCCAAATCAATAAGCTCAGAATAATGATGATTTTTGGACGGTAAATTATCATTATTGGTGTTTGTTGTGGTGTTGAACATTGTTAATCGATTCAATAATTGATCAACAATTGATTCAATTTCTTCTTCATCTTCTGGTTTTATTCCTATAAAATAAGCAATTTAAAAAAAAAAAATTCAAATAACAAAAATCAATCATCACTTACCAAGATATTTTTCATCCGTTTGTTGACTATCAAAACAATCAAATGAATGAATTGTATCACCAATCATTGATGATTGTAATGATGATGGTGATAATGGTGATATTGTCGTCGTTGTCATTGTTGATTCTGATGATGATGATGATCCAAATGAATCATCGGAATTTAAATCAAATTCATATTGATCAAAGATTTGTTTATTATGATGATTACCCTGTTGTTGTTGATTAGTAATATTATTATTATCAAACATAACAACCAATACTGTTGTATTATCTGTACGTGCTGTCATCCAACGATCAATACATGCAGCAAATAATTCTAATGAATGTGATCTACCTGGATCATGAATGATTCGCTTGTTATGATGATCCATAATACTGTCAATAAGATGATGAACATAATCGTCATCGTCATGGCCATCGACATTAGTTTCTTGACGATCAAATGCGGTAACATTAATTTCTTCAAAATCTTGTACAACTTTTATCGCACGTTTATGATTAATCATATTCCATAGGCCATCAGATGCTAAAATTAAACATTTATCAGTCATCATATCCATTGGGATACATTTTACATCTGGTTCAGGTGATACGATAAATCGATTTAATCGTCGATTCAATGACCAAAGATCACCTAACGATCTTGCTACTGATAAAAATGGTATCAAATCATATACAATTTGAATGGTTGAATCATCAGAACGAATTATACGTCTTGGACGATTCCAAACAACACGACCTATTCCGGATTTATTCATAACTTGTCCACCGGCAGCTTCAATACGTTTTAATTCACGTGGTGATTCTGGTTTATGATCACGTGTCATTGGACATGCTTGCCAACGTGTAGAATTTTTCAATTTACGTCCTAGAACAATACGTGAATCACCAACATGACCTGTATAATATTTTCCATTCATAATGAATAATACTGATGCTGTTGTACCAGATGTTGATGGAAGACCCGATGTTGTTCGTGGCCATTTTTCTAAAAAAACAAAATTTTTATTAGTGGAATTCAAAAAATTGACGAAAAATCACTCACCAACTTCACGCATCATTTCTTTTTGTGTTCGAACAAAACCTTTATGGATAGCTAGACAAACTTGATCATCATCATCGGACCAGAATTTTCGCTGTCGTACAATATTATGACATAAATTTTGTCGTGAATAACGTGCAGCCTGATCGCCACCATGACCATCGAATATACCAAGAAATGCAAATGATTTATGAAATACATTTGATTCTTGATGATCATTACCATTCTTGATTGTTGTTGTTAATGTTGGTGGTTCATAATGAATTATAACAAATTCATCTTCCATATATTTACGGCTACCTTGATGTGATGAAACCGATATTCTTAATCGAAGATTATTCGATGATTCAAATTGTTGTTGTTGGTGGTAATGGTGACTTGATTCTTCATCGTGAAGTTTCATAATGATGTTACAGACCATTTACCGGATGATCAAGGACGGATCAATCAAATTAAAAAATAAAAAATTTAACTTTTTTTTTTGAACACGACGTGTGTTTTATAGATAAACACATAAAAAATGACCCCCTCTTATTAATGACTGGTCATTATCACGAATTAAAAACGAGTAATTTTCGATAAAATATTGATTCAAATTCTGACTCAGATTCGAATGAGTGAGATGATTTACAATTCACACAGTATGACGATATTGTGTGAGTGAATTGTAAATGTGTGTGCGATGATTAATGATGATGATGATTATTGTAATCGAATCGAATTAATCAATCAATTTAAAAAAAACTTATGACTTGACAAAAAAAAACTACTGTAAATTTTCTGGCCAACAAAGATATCGTGACAATGACAATGACCGATAAGATGATGATAAAAAAAATTTGAAATTTGTTGATGATTGGATGATGATAATACTTTTTTCCGTTTGTTTTTTTTTTGTGAAAATTTTTCAAAATTTTGCCCAAATCCAAATCATCATCATTTCATCGTTTCATTGACATCTTGCATAATCACACACACACACACAGACAGAAAAATATCGAATGTTTTTTTTTTGTCATCATCATTCTTCGAATACAATACACGCTCACACAACGAACAACGAACAAGAACAGAAACGCACACCAGATCAGATAGACAAAGAATACGAAAAAAGGCGCGTCATTGTGCCTCTTCCTTTATGTGTGTGTATTGGTTTTTGTTTTTGTGTCAATTTTATTTACAATCATTTCAGATAGATGGTAGTACTGTTTTCCATGATTGAATTATTCCAAATGTGCTGCCATCTTGTGTTTTTGTTTTTATTTTTAATTTTTTTCATTTTTAAAATTTTTAAATTATTCATTGATTCATTGATTATCGATCGATTGAAATGATATCCATTCATCATTCACAATTCCATCCATTTCCTCTGTCATCGACGACGGTGATGCCGATGATGGTATTAATCGTATCATTTTCGGTGTTGGCCATTCACAACTATATCATCAGATGGTCAAATGTCAAAAAAGAGGAATATGGTGATTAGACCAAACTACAAACCTTTTACAAGATAAACTTGTGATAGTAATACTATTGATAAACATTCTGGTTTTTTTAATCCACAAGAAACGTTCCCATCGTATTTCGAGATTATTTTTCAATTGTTCCAAATCGCTATATAGAGCGATGGCTCGACTTTTACCCACATCTGCACAAGGTTCTGACCTGTAAGTAAGTGTGAGATGAAATGAATCAGATGAATCAATGAAATTTCTAATTTTCATACCATGTAATTAGATCCAAAACTTCATAACGATCATTTTCTGGATTCCTTACACGAATCGTTACACGTCGCAAAATTGGATCCATACCAGAAAATTGATTTGTATCATATTTCATATCGAATTTGATTAGATATTGATAACCTAACAAAATGAAAATATAAAAATTTTCCAGAAAATTTCTCATTAGATATCAGATGATAATTACGGAAAAATTGCTTTTCATTAGCTGTAATCATATAATAACGACGGCCAACAGTAATTTGATTCAATGAATTATCAACAACGGCGACAGATTGATTAATCGGTGCTAATCGTACACAACTGAATGGATCACGATTACAATCATAAACACATTGGCCTTGTACGAATGATTCCCATGAATCACAATCATAACCAATGGCTGGTATTCTAGCACCGGACACAGCTTCAATCATCAGCCATATGGCACGACGATGATGACAAGAATCAAATGTCAAGTCACTAATGGAAAAAGAAAAGGTAAATTGAATTATCTCGAATTTCACTTACTTTTCAATTTCTTTCGGACAACCAGGTTGATGATGTGCATCATTCATATACAGATCAACGTGGCCACAAGTATCCATCATGCCTGATGAAAATCCCGGTATAATCGTTCCACCATTCGTATGAATGTTGAAAACAAATCTGGCATCTGTATGCCACAGCCGGGAATTAGGATCTGGATGATTTTTAAAAAATGGTCCAGCTGGATCCAAACCATAAATACGACCGATTGAGCCATTTAGATATTTCCCTGCATAACCAGCAATATGTGCACCTAATGAATGTCCAACCAGTGTGAATGATTCATACGATGAAGAATTTACATTGGTCGTCGTATGGTTAGTATCAAATTGATTCACAAGTTTTTCAACAAGTTTTCCCACCATAATGCCAACAACACGTATGTTGGCAACAGCAAGTGAATATGAAATACCAGATTCTGATCGTCGTGATTCGACAATAAAAACATTGAAATCATCCAAATCAAGTAGCGTGTCTTTAAAGATATTCATCCATGGTTTAAGACTATGATGATTGAAACCATGCATCAGAATCCATGTTGGTTTTCTTGGATCAAAAAAAACAGGAAATTGTTGTGAATCTTCGTCATAAGCGAATTTTACTGGTTCATAACGATTTCGTCTGGTATGAAGCAAAAATAATGGACCAATTTCTTCTGGAGATTCAGGCAATAAAACAATTGGTCGATATATTGGATGTTTGAAATCTTTACTTGTAAATGTACCGATTCCAGGATATGTTATATTACTGATTCCATTAATCAAACGTGAACCTAACACAAAAAGAATGAAGGATAATGTTGTTGTGGCAGTAATTTCTGGTTTCATGATTATAGGAATTTTTTTTTTTGGTATTTGTTTGTAATCTTAGTGCACACATCGCTGATTCAAATGTTTTTATACAATCTCCACGAAACCATGACATCAATTTGCCATCGATTTTTTTTATTGAAAAACAACGAAAAATCACCTTCATCATTATCAATGTAATTGATCAATTTCCGTTAATGATGATCATCAATCTATATGGATTTGGATATGGATCAAGGATTCATCAACCAACCATCAAGTTCAACGATTAGAAAAAAAATCAAAAATTTATTTTTTCTGGTCTAAAATTCTGGTCTAAATTATATTCTCACAGGAACATGAAATGAAAATGACTACAACCGAATGAACGAATGAATGAAAAATTTCGACGATTTTTATTCATGATAAGCGATGACGAAAACGAAAAAAAAAATTCATAATAGATGAACTACGCCCAATGCAGAGAAACGACGGCACCCATCCGGTTATTATTATTCATCCTCTCATGTCTGCATTACCTGGCGCCACATTTGATTATTCTTTTCATTTTTGTTTGTCAGACTAGACAATCCGATAATAAATATAAATAAAATGTAACCATTCCAACCAAAAAAAAAAATGTACTGCAAAATCATTAAAATTGGTAGACGAGCACGTCGATTATACGTTTTTGTTGTTGTTGTCGTCGTTTTCTCTTCTCGGTTCTTGAGGCGGGTTAAATAACCAAATGCTAATAATAACCATATAAAGACAACTATAGAATTACTTTTGGGCAATAAACGATTACCCAATTTTTTTTTCTTGTTTTATTTCACGGTAATTCAAATTCGGAATTTCATTTTCACGGAAATTTATTTTTATAGATAGAGGCCATATAAATGAATTAGGATTTTTTTTTTTTGGAATTCTGAAACCAGGTCATCATCATCATCATCATCATCTGCGGAAGTGAGAAAAACAATTGTGTAATTCTGATGAATCGATTTCGAATGAAAATTCTTTGCCAAACGAAAAGAATTGTATGATCTAAAAACACAGAGAAAAAAAACACTGTCAACAACATTCTTCAGTGGTGGATAATAATTACCTTGTAAAATTCAAAGAATTGTTTTCGATAGACACTGTTTCCAATTATAGAAACCAACCGCCCATTTATCCATTGTTGTTGATCATTATCATCAACACTCAGTCAGTCAGCCATCTCAAGTTGAATAAGAAAAACAAAATTCTTTAAGAAATCAAGTTGTGGATTTGTCGTGCATCATAGAATGTGTCAAGCAGCAAACAAAAAAAAATCCTGTTTGAAATTCTTTTATTTTTTTCCCTGTAAACTTTTCTTCTTTTGTTTTGTTTTGTTGTCAGGAAAATTTTCTCATTTAATAAAAAATGTTTATTTTCGTTGGAAATTAAGTAATTATGTTCATCATGTTTTTTTTCGATTCAAACACCTTCTTCGAAATGGCCATGAAATAATGATGATGAATAGAAATGGAGAAAATTTAATTGAAAAAGATTTCAATAAACGATTGGCAATCGAATAGACAGTCGACAATAGTTGTTACAGACGATAGTGGTAGTTGTTTTATTCCGCTTCTCAAGTGCAATGGATTTTCGGTATGATTAATTAAGTGTTTGTGTCTGTGTGTTTCATTCTTTATATTTTTTTTCCAGCGAAAAAAATGTTTTCCATGGAATTTTTTCTTCTTTGAAATTTGTTGCTGTCTGTTGTCGTTTTTTTTTATTAAAAAAAAATCAATTAACACTATTCTAGCTGATTGAATTTGTTTTTCCTAAATCTTCTTTTCTAATAACTGTTGGCGCCAATCTGCTTGTTTTTTTTTTGCTTTGAATGTAAATGGATATTTTGTCATCAAATGTCATATTTGTATTTATCAATCAATCAATTTGTGTCGATCTTAAATGTATTGATCGACAAACAAAAGCCGAAATGGGAAAAAAATACTCGGCATCACGTTTGAGAAATAAAAATCTAGGTCAATCGGTCATTACGAATTTTATTTTTTTTCTGTGGGGGGAGGGAGTAATGAAAAAGTAGAACAAATGAATCTTTTGTCAATGAAAGGATTAACATTGTGCCAGACAAAGAATAATTTATTCTGTCAACATCAGAACAAAGAACAAAGAATTAGAATTCATCAAAAAAAATAGGAAATATTTTCGGAAGCCAAATGTAGCTCCAATACAATCAATTATCATCATTGGAAAAACAAACACACACAGACTTATTGATTTTAAATTACATCGATACACAATGAATGATTACTTTTTCCTATTCATTATGCTGTTTATATAAATCGAGAATGAGAGTGAGAAAAAAAAAGAAATAAAAGGGTTAAATATGAAGAAAGAGAAAAAACAAACAAACATCCCATTATGATCGATTGATTGGTCGATCAATATATTGATTGATTTATGATTGTTTGGTTGCTGATTACAATTTTTTGTTTATTTTGTTTCGATTTGTCATCATCATCAACATTTAATTTGATTCAATTCAAAAAAGTAGGAAATAAATCAACAACTTGATCAAGACAGACGACAGAAAACGAAATTTAAATACAAAAATTCCGTCTCGGGTAATTTGGTTTTCTCAAAGAAACTTTTACTTTTGTACATTTTGTACATCCATTCATTCATCAATGGAGAAAAGATTAAATTATGAACATCATCATCATCATCAACAATAACAACAACCAGCATAAAGACCTTGAGCTAGAAAGATTGAAATGAAAAAAAAATTTGCTGGCTGGCATAAAGGGGGTTGTTGTTGTTGGTGGTGGTGATATCAATTTTCTCGTCTTGATTCATTTGATATTACATCCGTCAATCAACCAATGATGATTTTTTTTTCTCAACAACAGAAACAAAAAATCAATATCTGTGGTTATCATCGATAAAGATTTTTTTTCCAAAAAAAATTTGTCCTTTGAATAACGTTGATGATGATGATTCAGTCATCAAACGGAGAAAAACAGAACAGAAATGAAAATGAATCGATATCAATTTGATTGATTTTATTGACCAAATAATTATTTTTTCTACAACAAAATTATTTAATTATCACAATAACCATAATGTCGTGTTTTGGTTGTATTGATTCATTGATTGATTGATTGATTGATTACGGTGTTTTACCATTATTTTAGTACTCAAAAGCCAACGTGTGTGCGTGTGTGTATGTGTGTTTGTGACAATGACAATCGGTGGTGGTGGTAAATAACTTGCCCATTTCCAACTAAATTCATTGAGATTATCCAAGAGAAAAAAAACATAGCAACAATCATCGATTGATTAGATGCCGTTTGGATCATATTAAATTGTATTTTTCCAAGAAATGACTAACCAGAAAAATCAAGCCAAGCCAAATTATTCATTTCGAATGAGATTTTATCATCTTTAAAAAAACTGATGATGATGATATCAGATATCGGATATGATTTCCACGCACACACACAAACAATGATGATTGTTATTAGACAGAGGATAGATACAATAATGAGAAAAAAAGACAACACGCAAATAGCAGTAGTTAAAAATTTCGAAAGATAAGATCATCACCATTTGTTTCTGTTGTGTAGTATCATCGTTTAGTGAAAAATTTGACAAAGTCATAAGAAAACTATACGAAACAACATAACAACATCAAAAGCTTGACATTTGACATTTTTATTCAATTGTCTTTCTTTTTTTTTGTTCTACTTTGCCAGAAAAATTAATTATTTAATATTTGGCTAAAAGAAGCAAAGAAATAGCTTCCATGTCTTCTTCCTATTCTTCTTCTTCTTCTAGTGAAATTCACTAGCGGAAAACCACAATCATACACACAAACTGTGATTTTATTTTCACTCAAAAAATACACCAAAACATTTGATATTTATTTTGGATTTGTTGTTGTCAACAGCAACACAACCATACAAGAAATCTTAAACCTCCAACAAACAAATCAGCAATACTGGCATTGGCATCAATTGGTGTTTTCAATCAGAAAATAAATACACTTTTTCTGTCTGTCTGTGTGTGTGTGTGTGTATGCAATGCAACAAATTTGAGAATACCAAATCTTATGGATTACAAGAGATTTTGGAGTTTTTTCTTTTCGTTTTTTCGTCGCCATTCACAATAAATACAAGAAAATCTTGTGTGTGTGTGTGTGTGTTGAAAATTATGTTTGAATTGAACAAAATTGTGCAGTTTTCCTGTTTTGATTAAATTATTTACGACTGATAATTTTCATCACCATTCAACGCTTTTATTACGATTTTTCTTTTTTATTTCTTCAATTTAAGGTGAGATCACATTTTTTTCTCTCTCTCTCCACGATTCATTTGTGGAAAATTCAATTTTACGTTTGCAAACGTTTTTTTTATTATTGATTTATGGTGGTCACACAACTGTTCTGTGGCCATTTAATTTAATTGAAATTTAAATTTTTTTTTTACCATTTTAAGACATTCAATACCAACAACAACAACAACAATACAGCAGATGTCTTTGTTGTTGTTGTTGATGTTGTAGCCATCATGGTGGCCAATTCAGAAAATCAACATGTTTTCAAAATGAAAACAAAAAAAAAATATCGCTGATGATGCCATAATGATGCGCATGTATGTTTTGAATTATTTTTTTTTTTTGAACAAAAACAAAAAAATAATTCAAAGGCATACGCCCAAAAATAAATAATATTTCGATGTCATCATCATCATGGTTACAACAACCGTTATGATCAGGTTTTTTTTTTTGGTTTTTGAAATGAAATGAAAAAATTCTTGAAATTTCATTTCGTACCACTACCACAAATTATCTTGTAATTCAAGAATTTTTTCGTTTCGGATGGTTAAATTTTTGTTTCGTCTAATTAAATTATGTTTTGATTTGGATATTTACTTTGTAGCTTGTTGTTGTTGTTGTTGTTGCTGGTGATGATGGTATCATTTTATAGTATTCCGTTATGAACTTTTTTATTTTTGTTTTGTTTTAGCAACGATCAAGGTCATAACATTCATCCGATCGATCCAACAACGATCTATCAATGACGTTTAACCTCGAAATAATTATCATTTCTGTTATTTGATGATAATAATTTAATTATACCAACCAGCCAGACAGATAGATAGAGTAGACATAGTGACATGTGAATAAATATACAATTGAATGGAATTCACACAATTCACAAAACAAACGGGAAAAAAATTTCATTCCATTCCATTCCATTCAATTCAATTTTGTTGTTGTCTGTTGTCTGTCTGTGAACAATGATTTTTGTCTTTTATATTTATTTTCACATTTTATAATGGCAATGTTTTGTTCTTCATTTCTTTCTCTCCGTTTGTATGATACACACACACACACACACACACACACAAACAAACAAAAACGAATACAGTTTACATTGGCTTACGACCAAAAAAAAACTCGACCCGAAACGGATTCATTCATTTGATCACACGAATTCAAAAACAAAAAAAGCCAGTCTGTACGTGGTGCTGGTGGTGGTGATGGTCTTGGAAATTCGGTTTAATTGACAATTGCCAATTATTCAGGTCACACACACATGTAGTACATAGTGGCATAATCTTCCGGTTTTTTTCATCATCATCATCATTGTCAACGAAAATTCAACGAATTTTTTTTGTTCATTTTCAACAATCTTGATTCGCCCTGATTCATATGCGTTTTATTTTATTTATTTTAAATTACGAAAAAAAATAATGCCAATTTCAAGGCCCAATCTAGTTATTTAGTTAGTTATTATTATCAATCATCAACAACATTATTATGGTGAAAATTAACAAAAAAAAATGATCAAATATCATCATCCAGTATTTTATGTTGTGTGAATATATGGCACAAACGTAAATTGACTAATAAAAAAAAACACGCCAACGCATGCGCTTTTGTTATATGTTCTTTCTGATTATGGTGATTATGATGACGAAAAAAAAAAAATGCAAACAAACAAGTGTTTTTTTTCACCGGCAAATTATAATGTTGACAATAACAGAATAAAAAAAAAAATTTCAAAATAGCAAGAGATTCGTGATTTGTTTTTTTTTTAATGAAAACAACGAGAAAAAGGTCAAATATAATAATTTAAAAAAAACACCCACACACACACCCACGCACACATGTCGCGAATGTAATATGGTGGTGGTGGATTTTTTCATTTGGAAAATTTCTTGTAAATTTTCATTTTTTCTCTTGTTCAAGTTGCTGTTATTCAATAATTCTTCAAAGAAATTCTTTTCTTTTTCCATTTTTCATTATTTGATTATTGAAAAACGAACAAAACAAGCAAATCACTTAATCATTGAAGATTTTCTTGTTTCTTTTTCACAGTGGAAACAAAATTTTTTTTTTTTTTTGACATTGAAATAAGTAGCCTCTGAAATTTTTTGCTTCAACCTTTAGGCTACTTATGAAAAAGTAAGAAAATTAATAACTTGAATCAATGAATGAATGAATGAATGGTAAATTCCTGAAATATTTGTTATCGTTAGATTGAGAAAACTGAGGATTTTTTTCTCTCTTCATTCCATTAAATCTTTATTTTCCGGAAATTTTTTTTTTATTTCGTTCACTTTTTTTTAAATCTCCTAGAATGATTGACAATGTCAATTTTATTGATTTGGTTTTATGATTTTTTTTTGTTGTCCAAATCCGATCATTGATCTATTGATCTGATGATCGAAACTCTGATCCGTGTGTGTGTGTGTGTGTGCATGAAGTTTTTCTTCTTATTCTTTCCATCATTATTACCTTATCGATTGTTTTTATTTCTTTCAAATCATTCAACCATCAAAAACCAAATGTTTTTTTTCTCGAAAAGAATAAAAAAAACCAATCAATTGTCTATCAATATAAGAGTCGTATTTATTTCAATGGATGATTATTGCCATTTGATGATTGTGGTCACCCTCCTTTTAATATTTTAGTGTGTGTGTGTGTGTGTGTCCACTACAAGTATACAATTTATCTCGCTAATCGTTTGATTGATTTCATATCTAGAAAACATATTTTTATTGTTTCTGACCATCTATTCATCATCCATCCATCCATCCATTTATCTATCTATATATCTATTTTATTGTGGTCAATCGATCAATGATAACCATTATTTATCAAAACAACAGCAAAAATGATTGAATATTAATTGGGCTATTTGTTTGAATATGAAAAGAACAAAAAAAAAATTATATTGATCAACCATCGATTATTAAAAACAACAGTGAAACCAAACAAAAAAAATTGACATTGATGATGATTATTAACCATGATAATTATCTTTATTATGGAAAGAAAAATGAAATCTGAAATAAACTGATGAACAACAAACGTTTGAATTTCGTTTTTTGCTTTTCATCTATCTTTCGTTTTTTAGCCACTGAGCAGGCCTGATGTTGTGTGATGAGAATAGAAATTCTGTGTAAACGAGATGAACAACAAAAAAAAATTAATTTAAATTTTTTTTCCACGAAAAAATTACGTTGAAAAAAAAACAAAACAGAACAGAACACAGTGAAAAAAAAAGTGAAAGTTTACAAATCTATTCAAAAAACATCATTGAGGAATGTGTGTGTCTGTGTGTGTATGCATTGAATTGATGACGATGACGATGATGATGATGATCAGAATGGCAGACAGGGCGATGGCTACATATTTTTGGAATGATGTTTAGTTTGGTGGTGGTTAGTGTGTAACCTTGAAAATTTTCTTTTACTACTTTTAGCTACTAGCAATGAAATATACATAGAGCAAATGTGAATAGATTTCCTTATTTTTATTTTTTTTTTTTTTGGTTTGATGATTATCATGGTTCTAATAATAAATTTGCGAATGACGTATTCTTTTCAGGATGAATTTTTTTTTTCTAAATTTCAAATTTTACCGCTCTTTTTATTGATTGGCTAGTAGAAAAAAATTGCATTAACTACCACCGCTACCAAAAAAAAAAAAAAGAAAATTGCCAATAAGTGAATCATTGATAACACACACACAGAGAGACACTACATCTTTATTTCCATGGTTTCCGCATCATATGTCTTTTTCAAATCATTTCATTTCATTTTTTTTTTTTTTTTTTTTGGTTCGTCGATGCTTGTGTCATTTTTTTATTATCATTTTTTTTGTATTAATGTGATTTATGATTATCATCATTTTCATTGAAAAAAAAACAAGCATTAGTTTGTGTGTGTGTGGTAATCATTGAAAAATCATCAATGGAAAAAACATCGAGTGTCGGCAAATCATCATCAAAGAATTTTAATGCAAAAAAAAAAATAACGAAAGATGCAACAAATTTTTAAGACAAAAAAAAATTTCCCGGAAAGCAAGCAATTTTCTGGAAAATTTTTAAATTCAGACAAAAAACATTCTTAAAATAAACACGTTCAACACGTGTAACTATTAAATATTCTTTGAATGAGAAAATTGAATTTTTTTTTACTTGTTCTTGTTAATCTTAAATGTCAGAATTAGAATTTCGGTAATTTTTTTGAATGTAATCCAAAAATAACTTTTAGAATCATCATCATTATTATCAAGGCGTTAGGTGTGGAGAATTTTTCTTTTTTCTTTTTGGCAACCAGGACTTTTATTCTATCATCACATCCTGATTATGATGATGACGATGATGAAAATTTGTGACCCAGAAAAATAATGATGATGATGATAATTTTATTTCTCTCGGATTCTTGATTCAAAAAGAAAGAATTAGAGAATTGTGAAAAACAAACAAAACAGACAGATTCATCTATCCCCCACACCCCCACAAAATGGAGTTGTTATTAACTAGAAATCTCGTAGACAAGCACAACAATTACCCCGATTATTCGATGATTATTATTACACACACACATGTTAGAGAATTCAGAATTGACGTGTTGTTCAACAGACACACACACACACACAAATGATTTTTCCAGAAACACATGTGGGTGTATTCTGGTTCTTTTTTTCCTTGTTTCAATTGGAAATTGTTATCCTAAAATAAAACGGTTTTTTTCTATTTTTTGGTCGTCATCGACAACGATGATGGCGATGATGACGACGACAAGTTTGATTGTGATCCAATTTTTTCTTCTGGTTATTGTTGTTGTTGCTGGAACACACAGCAACAACAACAACCACTACAAATCATTCATGCATATTCGTTGGTTTGGTGTTTCATTGATTTAGACCACCAGTTTACTATGCGGTAAAAAAAATGTTGCTTCTGCTTCTTGTGCTATTCTCGCGTTCACGGTTTGTTTATTGCAATATCATGCTTTTTTTCGAATCTTTTTTTCTGTTGTTGATCCAAATTCAACAACAACAATAATCGGATTCTATTTATGTTTTACGATTTACAGAATTTTCATAAAAAACTTGTCCTAATACGAAAAAAAAAATCATCATGTTTTGACAGTTTGAACGTTTTCTCCGAATAAAAACAAAAACATTTTCAATTCTAGAGATTATGTTTAAATCTAGTCAGCCAATCGATTATATCATCATCATCATCATCATTGAGAAAGGTTGGTAAATTATCTCTATTCATTTTTTCATCAAGCAGCAAAAAAAAAAAAAAAATCTTCATCGACAAGTTATTGTTGTCTTCATATATAAATGTGAATGTCAGTGTCAGTTTGTTTACAAATAATGATCATGACGATATCTTGATGATCAAATATGATCATCAACAATAAACAACAAGCTCAATAAAAAAAAAATATATAAAAAACTGGCGCGGCAAGACAAAAAAAAAATACATATGGTAGTTGGCCACGCCAGTTTTTTGTTGTAAATTTATTTATTTCAACATTTTTTTCCGTCGAAATTTCTTCCTTTTTTCTCTCTTATTTTTTCTTCACTGGCATCCATCCATCCATGGATGGATAAATCTTCTCGTTGTTGTTGTTGTTGTTTCGACGCCCGAAAATATTCACTGACAACAACAACAGAAACAGTGAAACGAAATAATTTGAGCCGCGCGAATCCATACGAAGCCAAAAAAAAAACGAAACGAAACGAAACTTGATCAAAAAAAAAATCTTCAAATGGGGTGGTGTGTGTCGGTCGATGGAAGTGGCATTTATTCATTCATTCACTCAATTCAATTCAATTCGATGCAATCATCATGAAATCATCATCATTGGTGGTAAACAGACAAGTTTTCCAAAAAAAAATTTTTGATGATGATTCCTAGAATGTCTGCTGCTGTTTTGTTGCAAAATTCATTCATTCATTCAACCAACCAACCAAAAAAAAAACACACAATTATCATAGACATTGAACCACTACCACTACTACTGATGTTTGATGCTTGTTGTTGATGACATTGCACAATGATCAACGATGATGATCATCATCGCCAAATTCGTAATTCTTTTGAAATGAAGAAAAAAAAACATCCCAGAAGGCAACTAGTCGCCGTCGCTGTCGTTGCCGATGATTTATTTTTTTTTTATTTTTTGGATTTTTAAATTTTTTTCTGCAACAACAACAACGAAAAAAAAATCCTGTTTATTTGACTCGGTGTGTGATGAATGATTACCACCTTGAAAGTTTTGTTTTTGGTTAAAAAATTTAAATTCTTCTTTTGTTGTTTTGAAAAATATTCCCGTGTTTGGTTTTTGTGTCTGTGTGTGTGTGTATGTGTGGATGTGCAATTTTTAAAACAATTTTCAATGTTTATCCTTTCATCGTAGTCGAAAAATCTGAATTTTTTTTTCTTCGATTCAATACTTTTGTATGTTTTTCTTGTTTGTCTGATCTATCTCTAATTTCACCCAGTCACCTCTTTTTTTTCTGCGTTTATCGCCCAAAAAAAAATTTGCACGATTATCGATTTTTCCAATGAATAATTGGGTCATTCGTTTCGGTTAGTTTATCATCATCATTATGTCCTTGGATTATTGTCTTTTTTTTTGGCAATTCTTTTTCCTTCCTTTTTTTTTGCCCCATACCATGACTATAAATAGAATATTCTTATTTCAGATTTTTATTTATCATCAGTTCATTACTGAAATGGTTTTTATTTTCTTTTGAAAAAAAAATTCAATAAATTCGTCATTGTCTACCATTTTTGTTTACAATCACAAAATTGTCCTTGACTAAATGGAATATTGTATTTTTTTTTATGATCATGATCATCATTCGTATTAGCATCATGTTACACACACACACTAACCATTCATTTTATTTCATTGTTTCTACCCCTTTATTTATTAGCGTTATTTTATTGTCGTCGTCGTTGTTGTTGTTGTTGTTACCATCATTTCTCTTGTTTATTATTATTATTGCGTTTCAAATAACACAGTGAAAAAACAAATAAACACTGAGTGTGTGTGTGTGTCGTCTCACGATCTTTGTTTGGTAGTTGTTGTCATATTTACCACCCCCACCTTTCTTTCTCTCTCCCTCTCTCTCTCATTTGATTTGTTCAAATTTAGCATAAAAATAATCATCATCATCATTTCCTGCCCTTTATTTTCAATTTTTGTTTATTTTTTTTTTGTTTTTTGCTTGCTTGCTTGGTTCCACCACCATAACAATTTAATTTTTTTTTTATTACAAAGAAGTGAATGATAAACACGAATATAATGATGATGATGATGCAAACAACAACAACATATTAACACTTTGTATTCCGTTTAAAGTTATGGTTATTATATTAACTTTGAAAAAAAACTTTCTTTTTTCAAAATTAACAAAAAAAAATAAAATCTCTTCAATCGATATTTAAATAATTATTGCATGTTAGCAATGTTGTTGTTCGTTTTCAAAAGATTTTCTCTCTCAGATTCTAATTTTACTTTTTTTTTCTCTCTCTCTCCCATCAATCATCAAATTTTCAAATTTTGACTTTTTTTGCATCTACTTTTTTGGCTGGTCGGCTTCATTATATTGTGGTTATCCAACAACAACAACAACAACATGTAGCAGCTATCCACCATCGTTGATATAAAAAAAAACAAAGCAGCAACAAGTTGTTGTTGTTGTTGTCGTTTTTTCTGGATGTTAAAGTGTTATTATTTGTATGGTGTGTGTCCGTGCCTGTCTATAATAAACATCATCATCATCTTTATTCAAGGTCAAGAAGTCTAAATCTGCGTAGTCTGTGTCTTTATTGGTGGAAAAGAATTTGTCTTCCAAATTAAAAACTAAAAATTCACAACAGCAGCTGTGTTTTCGATTGTAGTGATTTGTTGGAAATAAAACAAGCGAAAAAGAACCGAAAATCGAGAAAAAGAATTCACGATTAATCAGTCAATCAAGTGTTGATCCAATAGGTTGAAAATAAAAGCCGAAAAAAGTCGTCATCGTCGTCGTCGTCGTCGTCAAAATAAAAAAAAAATTCAGCATTTTTTTCTGTACCAATTGGATCAATCTTGTTTATTATTGTTTCTTCGTGTTAAGTTTGTCCATTTTGCAATTGTCACCACCATCAACTTTTGTTCCATCATTTTGTGCTGCCACTATTGAATATACATTTCAAAAAAATTTTTCTCGGTAAGTTTCTTTTATTTGCAAAAAAAAAATTTTCCAAAAAATTTCTCTAATCGTTCGAAATCATGTCCAATATCCCTTTTTTCATTTGGTTATTTGTTTTCATTAACAAAACATTGAAAATGTGAAAATCAAAAAAAAATTCAAATTCAATTACTTAATCCACATCATCAATCAATCAACATGTCAAATAAAAAAAAAATCTCGTCACATTGTTCATCAAAATTCTACATCGTGTTTATCGTGTTTTCATCAAAAACCAAAAAAAAAACTCGTCCTTGTCATCGTAGTTGAATCTTGTTTTATGAGCTATTCATTTGTAAACATCCATCGCTGAAAACAAAACAACAACAACAAAAACCAAATAATCGACAAGTATCAAATCAACAACAACAACATATTCATTAAAAATTGCCACGAAACGGTTACCACGACAACTAAAATAAAAAAAAAGTAAAAATAAAAATTTTTCTTTTTTTTTGAAAACAACGAAAAAAAATCACAAAACAACAACATCTACCGATCCATCGATTATTGATCAGCGAAATTCGAATTTTGAATTCAAAGTTCAATGAAAATTTTTTACAAAATTCTATTTTTAATCTTTTTTTGTGATTTTTTCATAATTCTTTTTTTTGATTGAGAAATATTCTGATTTTTTTTTGTCTGGACGTTTGTTTTTGTTTATCCATAGATTGGTTGTTATGATACCTGAATTGTGTTGTTGTTGTTGTTGATTTGATTTGATTCGATCTACTGCTACTACTACTGCTGCTGCTTCTAATTGTGCTGTTTATCTTATTGAAAAAAGTGTTTTTTTTTGTGTGTGTAATGATGATGATGATTAATTAATTCGTTCATTAATTGTCATTCAATATTCGTCACACATAGACTCGTTATACACACTTACACACTCACCGGAAATTATTCAATATTCATATTTCACATAAAGTTTGATCTTATTACATAACAACAATAGTGATAGCTGATTTTTTCTTCTTCTTTTGATCTGTCATCAATCAATCAGTCAATCAAAGTCGTCAAAGTCGTCAATAGTCGTCGTCGTCATCAATGGAAAAAAAATCAATCAGCTATTACTTCAATAACAAGATATTCATTTGATCAACCAGTTTTTTTTTTGTTTTTATTTTCATCATCTAATTCTACACACAATCCGTCCATAGTGTTTGTTTGTTTTCTGTTCACCCCCTTCTTACTATCATCACCATCATCATCATTATCGTTTATTTACAAAGTATCAATCAAGAATCACGAAAAAACCAACTCACCAAAAACCGGAAATCCCTTGTGCAAATTTTTTTTTTGTTTTTGTTTCTGTTTTTGTTTTGTTTATCATTTTCGTTTTTTGTTGTTGTTGTTGTTTTTATTGTTTTGTTATTAAAAATCAAGGAAAAAAAAGATTCCTGTTTATGCAAGTGTTTTTGTTTATGAGTGTTGTGTAAAATTTTCAATCAACAATCAAAATATTTTGACGTTTTTTTTCATCATCATCATCATCATCACCGTCATCACCGTCATCATCATCATTTCACAATTCAACAGACTCATTCACATTCACTCACTTGAAACCAACTGAACATTTTTTTTTGTTTTCTTTCTGGTAAGTAGAATCATGTCATTTCTCAAGTCTGTTTTGAATGCACGAAAATAATAAAAAAAAAATCCAATACGATCGATCCTTTGTTTATTTAGGTTTTGTTTTCAATTTCAGACCAATTCTGATCGATCGAATCGATAGTTCAAGTTATTATGCTAGGCTTTTTTTTATTGAATAATTTAAGCGTGTCGATGTTGATGTCTACCAGTATTTGAGTGTGTGGAAATTAATTTCAATTGTTTTTTTTTCATTTGTTTTTCTCTTGCTCAATATATATTGTTCATCGTTGTCGATTGACATTTTGGTGAAAAAATTGTGAAACCAAAAAAAAAATCACTTGAAGAAATTACGCATTATTGTGGTCTATTTGTGCCTCAAACAAAATAAGTAGATTGATAATTGATTTTTAATCGAAGAAAAAGAAAATTGAATCAATCATTGTCTTTATTTTGATGAAAATACAAAAAAGCCTTATTATCAGTGAATCATTGTAAAAAAAAATCAATTAATTTTTTTATTTTCGAAATGAGTAATCAACAAAAATTACCCGGAAAAATGGATGATGATGAAATTATAACCAAAACAAATGAAACAATGAAAACAACAAGTGTTAAAACGACAACAAGTCGTCAGATAACGGCAGAAGAATTGGCACGATTACCCGCTGGTTCATATACCATTTCCACCGGTAATTCTGGTGGTAGCGATGTTGGCACAACAACAACCACAACACCAGGTATCACAACAATTACTATTGAAAAACAGGGTGATCCATTTGTTCTGGAACAATTAAATCGTAATATTTTACAACAACAAATTGATACTCATCCATCATTAACATCATCATCATTACAACAACAAGCATCTGCTATTGGAGCAGCTGCTGGAACAATAGAATCATCATCAACATCATCACGTCTTCCTAAAATGAATGAAAAAATTGTGATTGAAAGAGCCTTTGATAAACCACTTACAAATCAACCACAAGTTATACATCAAAAAACAACAATCACAAATATAACTAGTGGTCCATTATTGATGGCTAAAAGTGATGATGATGGTGGTGGTGGTGGCGGTAATGTCATGATCGATACAACATCCACGAGAAATGGATCAGATGGTCCAATAACAACAACGCAGAAAATAACTAAAACAATCTTAGATGGTTCGAACGTAGTGACCACCACTACTACTACAACGACAACAAATGGTTCTGATGATCCAAATTTGATGAAACCAGAAGATTTTATTAATCCAGATCTTCTGACACCAGAACAAGCTGCCATTCGTATACAAGCTGCATTTCGCGGTTATGAAGTACGAAAATCATTATCACGTGATCCATCACCAAATTCAATGGAAAATGCAAAAAATAAAAAGAAACAAAAAACGAAGCCAAAATTACTGAAATCAATTGAAAATAAACCACCGCCAGTATCATCAGTGGATGATAAAGGCAGAAAATTGGATGATAATCTACAGATGGCAATCGATAATGCAGCTGAAACTGTTGATCAAGCAATAAAAGATGCTGAAACCGATGGAAATTTTATTGATCGTTTATTTGGACGTAAAAAACGTTCATTGAAAAAATCAAATCGACCAGATGTTTTAAGAAAAAAACGAGATATATCAATGGAATCCGATGTTAATGTTAATGTCAATGATGATGATAATGAATTGAAATTAAATGTTCACAATGGTGGTGGAACGGGCAAAAACAAACGAAAAAAAGAAAAATTAGCAATGACAAAAAGACATCAGACATTGGATCGGCCACCAAAAAGTCCACAAACAAAAAAAATTATTATAAAACGTAGCCATTCCCTTGATAAAAGACCTGTTGATCAGAATGATGAGATTGATGATAGTAATGAAAAAGATATGGATATCGATCATGATGATGATGATAGTGGTGGCAATATTTTCAAAAGATTATTTGGTAGAAAAAAGAAAAAAGAGACACCAACAAAAATATCAACAACAACAACAAGTGGTAATGGTGAACAACCAGAATTACAATGGGAATATAAAACGGGTGATATAAATGCCGAGAATGTTGTCGATATTGGAAAATCAAAAGGCGTTGGCCTAATGAAAATTGGTTCAAAAATTAGTCCAAGTGAAACAAATATTCTACGTATTGAAACTAAATCATATTCAGTAAAAGATCGTGAAGGAAATGTCTCTGGTAATTTTATAATTGAACAAAAAACTGGTGATTTTGATTTGAGGCCTTCTGGTGATGGTAGTGGTGGTGATGGTGGAAAATGGCCCAAAATGATTGAAAGTGGTGATATAAACGCACGTAAACATGGTGAGTTATTTTTCCTGATGATCTGCTTTTTCAAATGTTTAACCATTTCGGAATTTTTTTCTTATTCTCATTTTTTTGAATGTGAAAACAGGAAAACTTGACATGGAAATCCAAGACCCAAATTTAGATGTGAATGGAACAACAACCGACCAAACAGCTGATCGTTCAAAACGTGGAAAATCTAAAGATCGTGTCAATGTATCAGTTGGTAAAATTAAACTTGGTGGTGAAGTCATTGATTTGAAAATAACGGATGATAAAACAAATAAATTTGATAAATTCATATCGGCAAGAATGAGTCCAGAACCAGAAGACATGAGAGTAGAATCAGGCAATATTGATGTAAATGTCGATGGATCATTTGGGCTGAAAGATCGATTTAGACGTGGAAAATCTAAAGAAAAAGAACCAAAATCCAAAAAGGAAACAAAAGATTTCGAAATAACAATGCCAAAAATTGACCTAAAAGGACCGAAAGGAGAAATATCTAGCAGCGGTATCGATGTAAATGTTGGCCATGTGGAAGTTGATGCACCAAAAGTTGAAGGTGATTTAGATTTGTCATTGAAAAAGAAACGTGGAAAATCCAAAGAAAAAGATGGAAAAAGCTGGGAATTTGGAATGCCAAAATTTGGTTTTAAAGGGCCGAAAGTTTCTGGTCCTGATGTCGATGTCAACGTGGATATGCCTGATGTTAAATTGAAAGCGCCAAAAATATCTGGCCCTGAAGTGGATGTAAAAGGACCAAAAATATCTGGCGCTGATGTTGATGTGAACGTAGATTTGCCAGATGGTGAAATCGATTTGAACATAAGTCCCAAAGAAAAAGAAGGAAAAGATTGGCAATTGAAAATGCCAAAATTTGGAATCAAAGGACCTAAAATATCAGGCTCAGATGTTGATTTGAAATTGGAAAAGCCCGAATTGGATGTAAAAGCACCGAAAGTTGAAGGAGACATTGATTTATCGATTGATGGCAAAAAACCAGAAGGCAAAGATTGGGAATTTAAAATGCCAAAACTTGGATTCAAAGGACCAAAAATCAGTGGGCCAGATATTGATATAAAAGGCACAAGTGGAAAAATTTCTGGACCTGAAGTCAATGTTGAAATGCCACAGGTTGATGTTAAAATGCCTGAACTTGAAGGTGATGTTGATGTATCGTTGAAAGGCAAAAAACCCGTGAAAGATGGAAAAGATTGGGAGATCAAGATGCCTAAATTTGGATTTAAAAGCCCAAAAGTATCGGGTCCCGATGTTGATGTCAACGTAGAGCTTCCAGAAGGAGAAATTGATTTGAATCTAAGCCCTAAAGATAAAGAAAATAAAGATTGGGAATTTAAAATGCCAAAATTTGGATTCAAAGGTCCGAAAGTATCCGGTCCTGATGTCAATGTTAATGTTGAAATGCCTGAAGTAGAAATTAAAGGACCAAAAGTTGAAGGCGATCTAGACGTCGAATTAAAAGGAAAATCTCCAGAAAAAGATGGCAAAGGCTGGGAATTTCATATGCCAAAATTTGGCTTCAAAGGTCCGAAAACCTCTGGACCAGAAATAGACATCAAAGGTCCAAGTGGAAAGATTTCCAGTCCTGAAATGGATGTCAATGTTGATTTACCAGAAGTGGATGTCAAACCACCACAAGTAGAAGGTGACATCAATTTATCATTGAAGAAAAAACGTGCAAAATCTAAAGAAAAAGATGGAAAAGGATGGGAATTTAGTATGCCTAAATTTGGTTTCAAAGGACCAAAAGTATCAGGTCCAGATGCGGATGTCAATGTTAATGTTCCGGAAGTTGATGTAAATCTGCCTAATGTTGATTTAAAAGCACCAAATGTTGAAGGTGACATTAATCTATCCATCGATGGCAAAAAACCCGAAAGCAAAGATTGGGAATTCAAAATGCCAAAGTTTGGTTTTAAAGGACCGAAATTATCTGGTCCGGATGTTGAAGTGAAAGCGCCAAAAGTGTCCGGTCCTGATGTGGATCTAAACGTTGAGATGCCCGATGTTAAAGTGAAAGGTCCAAAAGTTGAAGGTGATATTGATCTATCCATCGATGGCAAAAAACCCGAAGGAAAAGATTGGGAATTCAAGATGCCAAAATTTGGTTTAAAAGGACCGAAAATATCTGGACCGAATGCCGAAATGAATGTTGAAGGTACAAAAATTGATGTCGATTTGCCAAAAGTTGAAGGCGATATCGATTTATCGTTGGATGGCAAAAAAATAGATAAAAATGACAAAGGATGGGATTTTAAAATGCCCAAGTTTGGCTTCAAAGGTCCGAAAATCTCTGGGCCAGATATAGATGTCAAAGGATCAAGTGGGAAAATTTCTGGCCCAGAAATCGAAATAGATGTTCCACAAATGAGCGCCCCAAAAGTCGAAGGCGATATTGATTTATCGATTGATGGCAAAAAACCAGAAAGCAAAGATTGGGAATTCAAAATGCCGAAATTCGGTTTCAAAGGTCCCAAAATCTCTGGACCGGATGTTGATTTGGAAGCGCCAAAAGTGTCGGGTCCTGATGTCGATATAAACGTTGAGATGCCCGATGTTAAAGTGAAAGGTCCAAAAGTTGAAGGCGATATTGATCTTTCCATCGATGGCAAAAAACCCGAAGGCAAAGATTGGGAATTCAAGATGCCAAAATTCGGTTTTAAAAGTCCCAAAATATCCGGACCTGAAATCGATATTAAAGATCATAAAGTTTCAAAACCAGAGGTTGATGTTGACATTGAAATGCCACAGGTTGATGTTAAGATGCCCGAACTTGAAAGTGATGTTGATGGCAAAAAACCAGAAGGTTGGGAATTCAAAATGCCGAAATTTGGTTTTAAAGGACCGAAAATATCTGGTCCAAACGTTGATGTCAATGTTGAATCACCTGATGTCAAGTTGAAAGGTCCAAAAGTTGAAGGTGATATTGATTTATCGATTGATGGCAAAAAACCCGAAGGAAAAGATTGGGAATTCAAGATGCCAAAATTTGGATTTAAGGGGCCGAAAGTTTCTGGTCCTGATGTCGATGTAAATGTAGAATTACCCGATGTTGAAGTAAAAGGACCGAAAGTTGAAGGTGATTTGGATGTATCGATTGATGGTAAAAAACTAGATAAAGATGGTAAAGGTTGGGATTTGAAAATGCCGAAATTCGGTTTCAAAGGTCCCAAAATCTCTGGACCGAATGTAGACGTAAAAAGTCCAAGTGGAAAAGTTTCTGGCCCCGAAGTCAATGTTGAATTACCAGACGTGAAATTGAAAAGTCCAAAAGTTGAAGGTGATATTGATTTATCGATTGATGGCAAAAAAACTGAAGAAAAAGATTGGGAAATCAAGATGCCAAAATTTGGATTTAAAGGGCCAAAGATCTCAGGTCCTGATGTAGATGTCAAAGGACCGAGTGGAAAAATAACCGCCCCTGAAATTGATGTTAATGTACCGAAAGTTGATACCGATATTGAAGGAAATGGCAATTTTGGCCTAAAAGATCGATTTAGACGTGGAAAATCCAAAGAAAAACCAAGCATCGATATTGATGTTGAAACCGGATTGGATAGTGCGGAAGTAATTGATTTAAATCTAGATAGCAGCAAAAAAGGTTTCGAAATCTCACTGCCATCATTCGGTATTAGATCGAAAGCTGGATCACCAGAAATTGAAACAGGAAATGTCAACATCAACTTACCAGAAGTAGACGTGAAAACAAAGAAAAAATTGAAAGATCAACATGATGGTCAAAAAAGTTTTGAATTTCATTTTCCAAAATTTGGATTCAAAGGCAAAAGTGGAACATTACCTGCACGTGGTAAAATCAGCCCAGAAATCGATGTAGATATGCCTGATGTAAAAGTGAAAAAAGGTGGCAGTGATGTCGATATTTCAATGAAAGCTAGTGGTGATCAAAAAATTAAATCACCAAAAACTCGACGTCATTTTACATTACCAAGATTCAAGTTTGGTATGAAAGGATCAAGTGGAAAAGTCGGTAGCTTAGATAAACCGGAAATCGATGTTGATGCTGGAAAAGTTGATGTAAACATGCCTGAAATGAATATGCCGGAAGTGCCTAAAGTTGAAGGTGACATAAATTTATCATTGAAAAAGAAACGTGGAAAATCTAAAGAAAAAGATCGTAAAACACCCGAGCCAAAAGAAGGAAAAGATTGGGAATTGAAATTTCCGAAGTTTGGATTTAAAGGACCGAAAATCAGTGGTCCAGATGTGGATATCAAAGCACCTGAAATTGATGCAGATGTTGAAATGCCAAAAATTGAAGGCGACATTGATTTGTCTTTGAGCCCAAGCAAAGAAAAGGACAAGAAACAAAAGGAAGGCAAAGATTGGGATTTCCATATGCCAAAATTTGGTTTCAAAGGATCAAAAGTATCTGGACCAGATGTTGATGTAAATATTGAAATGCCTGACGTCGAAATAAAAGGACCTAAGGTTGAAGGTGATTTAGATGTATCAATTGATGGCAAAAAACTTGATAAGGATAGTAAAGGCTGGGATGTAAAAATGCCGAAATTCAGTATCAAAGGTCCTAAAATCTCTGGACCTGATGTCGATTTGAAAAAGCCAAAAGTTTCTGGACAGGATGTTGATTTGAAAGGACCAAAATTCTCTGGTCCAGATGTAGATGTTGAATTACCAGATGTTAAAGTGAAAGGTCCGAAAGTTGAAGGCGATATTGATTTATCAATTGATGGTAAAAAACCAGAAGGTAAAGGTTGGGACTTGAAAATGCCAAAATTCGGTTTCAAAGGTCCCAAAGTCTCTGGGCCAGATGTGGATGTGAATGTTGAAATGCCGGATGTAAATGTCAAAGCTCCTAAGGTAGAAGGTGATTTGGATGTATCGATTGATGGTAAAAAACTAGATAAAGATGGTAAAGGTTGGGATTTGAAAATGCCAAAATTCGGTTTCAAAGGTCCTAAAATCTCTGGACCTGATGTCGATTTGAAAGGACCAAAATTCTCTGGCCCAGACGTTGATGTCAATGTCAATGTTCTTGATATAGATATCAAAGCGCCTAAAGTCTCTGGACCTGATGTAGATGTGAACGTTGAATTACCCGATGTGAAAGTGAAAGGTCCGAAGGTTGATATTGATTTATCGATTGATGGTAAAAAACCTGAAGGAAAAGACTGGGAATTCAAAATGCCGAAATTCGGTTTCAAAGGTCCCAAAATCTCTGGACCAGATGTAGACGTCAAAGGTCCAAGTGGAACAATCTCTGGCCCAGAAATCGAAGTTGATATTCCACAAATGAGCGCACCGAAAGTTGAAGGTGATTTGGATGTATCGATTGATGGTAAAAAACTAGATAAAGATGGTAAAGGTTGGGATTTGAAAATGCCAAAATTCGGTTTCAAAGGCCCTAAAATTTCTGGGCCTGATGTCGATTTGAAAGGACCAAAATTCTCTGGTCCAGAAGCTGATGTCAATGTTGATTTACCAGATGTGAATGTGAAAAGTCCAAAAGTTGAAGGCGATATTGATTTATCGATTGATGGTAAAAAACCAGATGGTAAAGATTGGGAATTCAAAATGCCGAAATTCGGTTTCAAAGGTCCTAAAATCTCTGGACCTGATGTCGATTTGAAAGCGCCAAAAGTCTCAAGTCCAGATATGGATGTGAATGTTGAAATGCCACAGGTTGATGTTAAGATGCCCGAACTTGAAGGTGACGTTAATTTGACAAGTGGTAATGAAAAATCAGATAAAGATAGTGAGGGATGGAAATTCAAAATGCCAAAATTCGGGTTTAAAGGTCCCAAGATCTCTGGACCGGATGTAGATTTGAAAGGTCCAAAAGTTTCTGGTCCTGATGTCGATTTAAATGTTGAATTGCAGGATGTCAATGTAAAAGGACCAAAAATCTCTGGCCCTGATGTTGGTATCGATGTGAAAATGCCTGAAGTTGAAGTTGACACATCTAAAATTGAAGGTGATATTAATTTATCATTAAAAAAGAAACGAGGAAAATCAAAAGAAAAAGATGGTAAAAGTTGGGATTTTCATATGCCTAAGTTCGGAATAAAAGGACCAAAAGTATCCAGTCCAGATGTAGATGTCAATGTTGAAATGCCTGATGTTGAATTTGACTTACCCAAAGTTGAAGGTGATGCTAATCTTTCGCTGAAAAAGAAACGTGGAAAATCCAAAGATAGAGACACTAAATCACCAGAAAAAGATGGTAAAGGATGGGATTTTCATATGCCAAAATTTAGCTTCAAAGGGCCAAAAGTCTCTGGACCAGATGTAGATGTAAATGTTGATATGCCAGATGCAGATGTTGAGCTACCAAAAGTTGAAGGCGACATCAATTTATCACTGAAAAAGAAACGTGATAAATCCAGGGAAAAAGACCGCGAAACTCCAGAACCTAAAGACAGTAAAGATTTTGAATTTCATATGCCAAAATTTGGTTTCAAAGGACCGAAAATATCCGGTCCAGATGTAGATATTAAAGGTCCGAGTGGAAAACTAACTGGTCCTGAAATTGATATTGATGCTCCACAAATGGAGGTAAAAATGCCGGAAATACAAGGTGATGTCGATAGTTCGTTGAAAGGTAAATCGCCAGAAAAAGATGGCAAAGGTTGGGATTTGAAAATGCCGAAATTCGGATTCAAAGGTCCGAAAATCTCAGGTCCAGATATCGATCTCAAAGGACCAAAAGTTTCTGGTCTTGATGTTGATCTCGAAGTTCCAAGCGGTGAAATCCGGGGCCCAGAAATCGAAATAGATGTTCCAAAAATGAGTGCTCCGAAAATTGAAAGCGATATTGATTTATCGATTGATGGCAAAAAGCCAGAAGGCAAAGATTGGGAATTCAAAATGCCCAAATTCGGTTTCAAAGGTCCAAAAATCTCTGGTCCTGATGTTGATTTAAAAGCGCCAAAAGTTTCTGGTCCAGACGTTGATGTCAACGTTGATTTACCAGATGTGAAAGTGAAAGGTCCGAAAGTTGAAGGAGACATTGATTTATCGGTTGATGGTAAAAAACCCGAAGGAAAAGACTGGGAATTCAAAATGCCGAAATTCGGTTTCAAAGGTCCCAAAATCTCTGGACCGGATGTAGATGTCAAAGGTCCAAGTGGAAAAATTTCTGGTCCAGAAATAGAAGTTGATATACCACAAATGAGCGCACCGAAAGTTGAAGGTGATATTGATCTATCCATCGATGGGAAAAAACCCGAAGGCAAAGATTGGGAATTCAAGATGCCGAAATTCGGTTTTAAAGGGCCAAAAATATCTGGTCCTGATGTTGATTTAAAAGTTTCTGGTCGTGATGTCGATGTGAATGTTGAATTACCAGATGTGGAAGTGAAAGGTCCAAAAGTTGAAGGTAAATTAGATGTTTCAATTGATGGTAAAAAAGATGGAAAAGGATGGGATTTTAAAATGCCGAAGTTTGGTTTTAAAGGACCGAAATTATCTGGACCTGATATCGATTTGAAAGGACCAAAAGTTTCTGGTCCAGACGTTGATGTCAATGTCAATGCTTCTGATGTAGATATCAAAACGCCAAAAGTCTCTGGTCCTGATGTAGATGTTAAATTACCAGATGTGAAATTGAAAGGTCAGAAAGTTTCTGGTCCCGATGTTGATGTGTATGTAGAAATGCCACAGGTTGATGTTAAGATGCCCAAACTTGAAGGTGAAGTTGATTTGTCAATTAATGGTAAAAAACTTGATAAAAATAGTAAAGGTTGGGATTTGAAAATGCCGAAATTCGGTTTCAAAGGTCCAAAAATCTCTGGACCGGATGTTGATTTGAAAGGACCAAAAGTCACTGGTCCAGATGTAGATGTCAATGTTGATTTACCAGATGTGAAAGTGAAAAGTCCAAAAGTTGAAGGCGATATTGATTTATCAATTGATGGTAAAAAAACAGAAGGTAAAGATTGGGAATTCAAAATGCCAAAATTCGGTTTCAAAGGTCCCAAAGTCTCTGGACCAGATGTGGATGTTGAAATGCCAGATGTAAATGTCAAAGGTCCTAAGGTAGAAGGTGATTTGGATGTATCGATTGATGGTAAAAAAGATGGAAAAGGATGGGAATTGAAAATGCCAAAATTCGGTTTCAAAGGTCCAAAAATCTCTGGACCGGATGTTGATTTGAAAGGACCAAAAGTCACTGGTCCAGATGTAGATGTCAATGTTGATTTACCAGATGTGAAAGTGAAAAGTCCAAAAGTTGAAGGCGATATTGATTTATCGATTGATGGTAAAAAACCAGATGGTAAAGGTTGGGACTTGAAAATGCCAAAATTCGGTTTCAAAGGTCCTAAAATCTCTGGACCTGATGTGGATGCGAATGTTGAAATTCCAGATGTAAATGTCAAAGGTCCTAAGGTAGAAGGTGATTTGGATGCATCGATTGATGGTAAAAAACTAGATAAAGATGGTAAAGGTTGGGATTTGAAAATGCCAAAATTCGGCTTCAAAGGTCCGAAAATCTCAGGTCCAGATGTCGATCTCAAAGGACCGAAAATATCTGGTCCAGACGTTGATGTCAACGTTGATTTACCAGATGTGAAAGTGAAGGGTCCGAAAGTTGAAGGCGATATTGATTTATCGATTGATGGTAAAAAACCTGAAGGAAAAGACTGGGAATTCAAAATGCCTAAATTTGGTTTCAAAGGTCCTAAAATCTCTGGACCAGATGTAGACATCAAAGGTGCAAGTGGAAAAATTTCTAGCCCAGAAATCAAAGTTGATACTCCACAAATGAGCGCACCGAAAGTTGAAGGTGATTTGGATGTATCGATTGATGGTAAAAAACTAGATAAAGATGGTAAAGGTTGGGATTTGAAAATGCCGAAATTCGGTTTCAAAGGTCCCAAAGTCTCTGGGCCAGACGTAGATGTGAATGTTGGAATTCCAGATGTAAATGTCAAAGCTCCTAAGGTAGAAGGTGATTTGGATGTATCGATTGATGGTAAAAAACTAGATAAAGATGGTAAAGGTTGGGATTTGAAAATGCCAAAATTCGGTTTCAAAGGTCCTAAAATCTCTGGACCTGATGTCGATTTGAAAGGACCAAAATTCTCTGGCCCAGACGTTGATGTCAATGTCAATGTTCCTGATATAGATGTCAAAGCGCCTAAAGTAGATGCACCTGATTTAGATGTGAACGTTGAATTACCCGATGTGAAAGTGAAAGGTCCGAAGGTTGATATTGATTTATCGATTGATGGTAAAAAACCTGAAGGAAAAGACTGGGAATTCAAAATGCCAAAATTCGGTTTCAAAGGTCCCAAAATCTCTGGACCAGATGTAGACGTCCAAGGTGCAAGTGGAAAAATTTCTAGCCCAGAAATCAAAGTTGATATTCCACAAATGAGCGCACCGAAAGTTGAAGGTGATTTGGATGTATCGATTGATGGTAAAAAACTAGATAAAGATGGTAAAGGTTGGGACTTGAAAATGCCAAAATTCGGTTTCAAAGGCCCTAAAATTTCTGGGCCTGATGTCGATTTGAAAGGACCAAAATTCTCTGGTCCAGAAGCTGATGTCAATGTTGATTTACCAGATGTGAATGTGAAAAGTCCGAAAGTCGATGGCGATTTAGATGTTACAATTGATGGTAAAAAAGATGGAAAAGGGTGGGATTTTAAAATGCCGAAGTTTGGTTTTATAGGACCGAAAATATCTGGTCCTGATGTTGATTTAAAAGCGCCAGAAGTTTCTGGTCCTGATGTCGATGTGAATGTTGAATCATCTGATATCAAGTTGAAAGGTCCAAAAGTTGAAGGTGAATTCGATTTGTCAATAGATAAAAAACAGGATAAAGAAGGCAAAGGTTGGGAATTTCATATGCCGAAATTTGGCTTCAAAGGTCACAAAATCTCTGGGCCAGATGTAGAAGTCAAAGGTCCAAGTGGAAAAATTTCTGGTCCAGAAATCGAAGTTGTTATTCCACAAATGAGCGCACCAAAAGTTGAAGGTGATTTAGATGTTTCGATCGATACAAAAAAACCAGATAAAGAGAGTAAAGGTTGGGAATTTCATATGCCAAAGTTTGGTCTTAAAGGTCCAAAAATATCCGGTCCGGAGGTAACTATGCCTGATGTTGATGTAAAAGGTCCAAAAGTCGAAGGTACCGATATTGATTTAACATTGTCTCCGAACAAAGATCCTAAATCAAAAGACGGTAAAGAATGGGAATTTCATTTGCCTAAATTTGGTTTCAAAAGTCCAAGTGATAAAATCAGAGGGCCAGATGTTCCAGAAGCAAAACCGCTTGAAGGAGAAATTGATATTCATGGACCAAGATTAAAACGTGGAAAATCTGAAGAAAAAGATGTTCGTACATCATCATCACCATCAAAAGACAAAGAATCACGTAGTTTTCATTTTACATTACCAAGATTTCGTTTGAAAAGTAAAAGTCCAAAAGCAAAATTGACCACTTCTTCACTGTCAGCTGAAGCACCAGACATTGAATCGCCAGAAATATCTATAAAAGGAAAGAAAAAACTAAAACCAAGTGATCGATCAGCAACATTACCTGCTGGTGATATTGAAGAATCTGTTGAAAGTAAAACTGGTACCTTAACGTTTGGTCTTCGAAGTCCATTAAGACGTGCAAAATCCAAATCCAAATCACCTGAAACAAAGAAAAAATTAGATAATATTGAAATCGATATTGAAAGTCGAATTGATAAACCAATTGAAGTTATTGATTTGGATATTCGTGATAAACGATCAAAATCCCGTGATCGTGATGTTCAAACTTCATCACCACCAACAACAACTGATCAATCAAGTGATGGAAAAGGATTTGATATTCATTTGCCAAAATTTGGCGTTAAATCACCGGAAAAAACGAGTGAAATTAATGTGAGTGCTGGTGATGTTGATATAAAAACCGAAATCGAAAAGAAAGATCTAAAACCGAAACGTAGTAAATCAAAAGAAAAAGAACCAAAAGATAAAAAGAAAAAAGATGACGATGAAAAAGATGGTGATGAACACAAGAAGCCAAAAGATTTGGATACAGCATTCATTGAAGCGATTGAAACATTAGAATCAGGTAGCAAAGATCGATCAACAGGATTGAAATTTCCAAAATTAAGTTTTAAACGTCGCGATAAACGTGATGCAAATTATGATGACGATAGTCGTGGTAAATCACCTACACCTGGTAAAGAACCAACAAATAATGATGAAGAAAAAGAAAAGAAAAAAACACGTAAATCAAAATCACCAAAAGAAAGAGATGTCGTTGATCAAACTACAAAATCACAAGATTTTAATGAAAAAGTTCCCAGCATATCAACAGCTATTTATGGAAAATTTTCTGGAAAACAAAAAATTCCAGAAGGAAGCTCAGGAATAACAATGCCAGGATTGGGCCGAACAGATAAAGATAAACAAGAATTTTTAAAAGCATATCCACCAATAAAATCGGAAGATGCTGATGAAAAAATTATCATTCGTTTTGTATTGCTGAAGTCCGGTAACAATGAACAACCATTGGAAGAAGTTCGATTGGATTCGACAAAATCTGAAAAACAAATCAAAGAAGCTATACGTTCGGCTATTCAATCTGCCATTTCGAAACCACTCACTGACCAGCAACAAACAAAAATTCTTGCCCGTGTTATTCGTGTGAAATCAGATGGTGAAAAATTTCTTAAAGAATACGAAATTGATCCAAAAAATTCGGCAGTTTTAGATGATGTACAACAGGCATTGATATCAACAAAACCAACGATGATGATGATGATGAAACCAAGTGAATCATCAGATGATCAGACTGAAAAAATCATACTCCAGTCATTGGCAATCAAACCGAAAAATGGTAAAGAAGAAAAAATCGATAGTATTGAATTGTCAGCGAGAAATTCAGATCAAGAAATCAAAGACATTCTTTGTAAATTGATTGAAAAATCTTTACCGAAAACTACAAATGAAGCAGATACAACGGTGGTCATAATCAGAATGATTGCCATTAAACCAAATGGTAATGAGAAAATTATGGAAGAATTTCGTTTGGAACCGAAACATTCACCCGAAGAAACAATGGAAAAAATTTCACCAAAAATTTTTAAACCATTACGAGCACTATCTATTGATAGAAAAAGACCGAATAAAATTATTCGAATCATTCTACGTAAACCAAATGGTGATGAACAAGTCGACGATCTAATTATTGATCCAAAAACTAGCGCCAAAGATATTGATGATCTTATCAAAGATAGTATCGAACGGAAATTACCACAAATCAAAAAAATTAATACAAAAATCATCACCAGAATTATTGATTTAAAACCTGGTGAAGAAGAATCAATGGAAGAATTTGAAATTCAGCCAGAAATAGCCGAGAAAAATCTTGAATGATGCAATCAAGCGGGCACCACGTATACGATCATCAAAGAAAAAAGATTCCTACGGAAGAATAATAACGAAAATTTTCAAACGTAAACCTGACGGAAAAGAAAGTGTCGAAGAAATCATTGAAGATCCTAAAATGACTGGCAAAGATATTGGGGATGACCATCAATTCGGTATGTTTTTTGAGTAATTTTTGTTGAAAAATATTCAACAAATTTTCATTATTGCAACACAAAAAAAAACTTTCAACAGGTTTCCCAAGTTTTAGATTTAAATTGCCAGAATTTGGTTGGCAATCATTGGATAGTGTGGAAAAAGATGTGAAAAAACCAAAGAAAATCATACGTATTATATTGAAAACTCCGAATGGACATGAAACAATTGATGATCAATATATTGATCCTGATACCGATGTGAAACAAGTGGAAAAATTGTTGATGGAAAAAATCCATTCCAAACTATCGGATGTTCCGGATTCACAAACAAAAATCATTGGTAAAATAATTGATTTGAAACCAGGTGACAAGGAAACTATCGAAGAATTTGAACTTGATTCAGATATAGCAAAAAAAGATTTGAAAAATGTTCTCGAACAAACGCCAAGAACAAAAACAACGAAACAAAAAGATCCATTGGGAAGAATTATAACGAAAATTTTCCGTCGAAAACCAGATGGTAAAGAAACCATTGAAGAACATCTGGAAGATCCAAAAGAAACTGGTCGTGATATTGGTGATGATACACTTGGTAAGTTCGTCTATTCAAAATTCTGATTTGAATTGACATTTGAAATTTTTCCATTCTTTCAAAGGTTTTCCAAGTTTTAAAATTAAAATGCCTGAATTTGGTTGGCGATCCGATAGCGTGGAAAAAGATTCGAAAAAACCAAAGAAAATCTTGAGAATTGTTTTACGAAAACCCGATGGTAATGAAATTGTCGACGATTTGTTGGTTGATCCACAAACCAGCCCGAAAGATGTTGATCGAATGATCAAGGAACGAATCAAAGCGAAATTACCAGAAATTAAAGATTCAAATACAATGATTATTGGTAAAGTAATCGATTTGAAACCTGGTGATGAAGAGAAAATCGAAGAATTTGAAGCCGACTTAGAATCAGCTAAAAAGAATTTGGATGATGCAATTAAACGTGCACCAAAACAGAAAACAATCAAAAAGAAAGATTCTTTGGGTAAAATTATAACGAAAATTTTTCGACGAAAACCTGATGGTAAAGAAACAATCGAAGAATTTGTCGAGGATCCTAAACAAACGGGTAAAGATATTGGTGATGATATATTTGGTAAAGCACCGATCGTTTGAATCAAATCACGCAGAATTACTAATGTATTTTCTTTCCATTCCCCATCACGAATAGCACAACTGGATAAATTTCGAACCGAAATACCCGAATTGATTCTACACAAACAAATAGATGATCCAAAAAAACCACGGAAAATTATTCGAGTCCTAATACAAAAACCAAATGGTGATGAATCCATTGAAGATGTTGTTGTTGATCTGAAAACCAATCCAAAAGATGTGGATAAAATTTCAAAGGATTTATTACAGAAAAAATTGCCTGAAATTAAAGAACCAAATGCAAAAATTATTTGCAAAATAATTGATTTGAAACCTGGTGAAGAAGAAACAACCGAAGAATTCGAGACTGATACAGAAATGGCACGAAAAAATCTGGAAGATGCAATGAAAAAAGCACCACGAAAAAAAACAACAAAAAAGAAGGATCCATTGGGTAAAATCATCACGAAAATTTTCAAACGTAAACCAGACGGCAAAGAAATGGTCGAAGAATTTGTTGAAGATCCAAAAATTACCGGTCGAGAAATTGGTGATGAAACGATGGGTAAGACTAATGAATTTTGATTATTTCTTGGTGTAAAATTTGTCTACTTTTTTGCTTAGGTGTTCCGGATAAATTCAAAATCAAAAAGCCTGAATTATTCAGCAAAAGTGGTGATGATGACCACGATAAAGCAAAACAAAAACAACCGAAAAAAATTATTCGAATCATTTTGAGAAAACCAAATGGTGATGAACAAGTGGAAGATTTGCACATCGATCCGGGCACTAGTGGAAAAGATGTAGAAAAAGCGATAAAAGATGAGATTCAGAAGAAATTACCACAAATCAAAGATCCTAATATGAAAATTATCAGCAAAATTATCGATACGAAACCTGGTGAAGAAGAATCGGTTGAAGAATTTGAAACTGATCCAGAAACAGCCAGGAAAAATCTCGACGATGCCATAAAAAAAGCACCACGAACCAAAACATCAAAAAAGAAAGATTCATTAGGGAAAATTATCACCAAGGTTTTCAAAAGAAAACCAGATGGAAAAGAAACAGTTGAAGAGTTCATTGAAGATCCAAAAGTTACTGGCAAAGATATCGGTGATGATGATACGATCGGTAAACTTCCCGAAGAATTAAAAAAAGAGATGCCGGAAGTTTTTGGGAAACCACACGATGAAGAAAACATAAGAGAAAAACGGCCAAAGAAAATTATTCGAATCATTCTTCGTAAACCAAATGGTGATGAATCAATCGAAGATATCGAAGTCGATCATGCAACCAGTCCTAAAGATGTCGATAAAGCAATTAAAGAAGCTATTCAGAAAAAATTACCCGATATCAAAGATCCAAAAACGCAAATCGTCTCGAAAGTAATCGACACCAAACCGGATGAAGAAGAAACGACCGACGAATTCGAAACTGACCCAGAAACAGCACGAAAAAATCTCGATGATGTAATGGAAAAAGCGCCACGAAAGAAAACAACAAAAAAGAAGGATCCATTGGGTAAAATCATCACGAAAATTTTCAAACGTAAACCAGATGGCAAAGAAACTGTCGAAGAATTCATTGAAGATCCAAAAATGACTGGCAAAGACATTGGAGATGACGATATGCCAAAACCAATAAGTGAATCAGTGACCCGAATGACCGATCCAACTGGAAAGACAACCACACGAATCGTTCGTGAAATGCCTGATGGAACGAAATCCACACAAGAAATCATTGAAGAACCTGAAAAGAAAGTTACCACTGAAAAACTTGAATCTATCGAACGGAAACCAGAAAAAGAAAAATCAGCTGCAACTGAACTTTCGAAACGACCAAAAAGTCCAAAAGATGATCCGGCTAAACAAAAATCTGCTATTCTTCGAAAATCAAAATCACCAGAAAAACCTGATGTGGATACAAAGAAAAAGAAATCGAAAAAAATAATTCGAGTCGTTCTACGAAAACCAAACGGTGAAGAATCAATAGAAGATGTAGATATTGATCAAAAGGCAACACCAAAAGATGTCGATAAAGCAATGAAAGATGCATTGAAAAGAAAACTTTCACAAATCAAAGATCCGAAAACAAAAATCATCACTCAAATAATTGATTCGAAACCTGGTGAAATGGAATCAATTGAAGAATTTGAGACTGATCCAGAAATTGTCAAGAAAAATCTTAATGATGTTCTTAAAAAAGCAGTGCTAACAAAAATTACCAAGAATAAAGATCCATCAGGTAAAATTCGTATTCAAATATTCAAAAGAAAACCTGATGGTAAAGAAATTCATGAAGAATATGTTGAAGATCCAAAAGTAACCGGCAAAGATATTGGTGATGATGATACTTTGGGTAAATTGCCTGATGAATTACAAAAGAAAATGTCCGAAATCATGGGAAAATTTGATGGTAAAATCCAAGAACCTGAAAAGAAAGATGAACCTCATCATCATCCAGAGAAAGTAAAATCATCCATTCCTGAAGTTTCATCAAAAAAACCAGATAGTCCGAAACAAAAACCATCTACATTGCCTGAAATGTTAAAATCATCTGATGTTGCCGATGATGAACATTCGAAACAAAAGAAATCGAAAAAAATAATAAGAATTATTCTACGAAAACCAAATGGTGATGAACAAGTGGAAGATTTATTGATTGATACCGATACCAAACCAGAAGACGTAGATGAAACAATTAAAAAGGAATTGAGAAAATCATTGAATAAAATTGATGATCCTGTGAATGCAAAAATCATAACCAAAATCATCGACAAAAAACCAGGTGAAGAAGAAACAACCGAAGAATTTGAAACTGATTCTGAATCAGTGAAAAAAAATCTGGATGAAGTGATGAAAAAAGCGCCAAGAACAAAGATAACGAAACGGAAAGATCCATTTGGTAAAATTATAACGAAAATTCTGCGACGAAAACCAAATGGTGAAGAAGAAACAGTGGAAGAATTCATTGAGGATCCAAAACAAACGGGCAAAGATATTGGAGATGATGACGATATAGATCGTCTTCGTATTGAACCGAAAATATCAACACAACCAGCTAAACGTATTGATGATTCGATGGGAAAAATGCCTAAAAAAATTATTCGAATAATTCTACGAAAACCAAATGGTGATGAATCAGTGGAACAATTGTTTTTGGATCCCAGCACACGACCTGAAGATGTTGATGATACAATGAAAGAAGAAATTCAAAACGTAATGAATAAAATTGATGATCCAAATACACGAATTATCTTTAAAATAATTGATTCAAAACCATGTGATGAAGAATCGATCGAAGAATTCGAAACTGATCCTGAATCATTGAAAACGAACATTAATGAAGCGATTAGAAAATTGCCGCGAACAAAAACCAATCGCAAAAAGAATCAAATGGGTAAAATTGTTACGAAAATTTTTCGACGAAAACCAGATGGTAAAGAAGAAATTATCGATGAATTTGTTGAAGATCCAAAACAAACTGGTAAAGATATTGGCGATGACGACATTCCGAAACCAATTATTGAATCGATGAGCAAATTGGTCGATCCAACAGGCAGTCGTCCACTTGATTCCGAAATGGCTAAAATGCCTGAAATATTAAAACGTTTTGATGTAAAAGAACAAAGAGAAAAACGACCAAAGAAAATTATTCGAATCATCCTTCGTAAACCAAATGGGGATGAATCAATCGAAGATGTTGAAATCAATCCTGCAACCAGTCCTAAAGATGTCGATAAAGCAATTAAAGATGCCATTCAGAAAAAATTGCCCGATATCAATGATCCAAAAACGCAAATCGTCTCGAAAGTAATCGACACCAAACCAGGTGAAGAAGAAACGACCGAAGAATTCGAAACTGACCCAGAAACAGCACGAAAAAATCTCGATGATGTAATGGAAAAAGCGCCACGAAAGAAAACAACAAAAAAGAAAGATCCATTGGGTAAAATCATTACGAAAATTTTCAAACGTAAACCAGATGGCAAAGAAACTGTTGAAGAATTCGTTGAAGATCCAAAAGTGACTGGCAAAGACATTGGTGATGACGCCATGCCAAAACCAATAAGTGAATCAGTGACCCGAATGACCGATCCAACTGGAAAGACAACCACACGAATCGTTCGTGAAATGCCTGATGGAACAAAATCCATACAAGAAATCATTGAAGAACCTGAAAAGAAAGATGAATTAAAACCAAAGAAAATGGAAGGCCGGCATGATGAGAAACCTTCACCGAAAGATACTGTTGACAACGTTTTAGGTCAATTTTCTGATCAACCATCGAAAGAGACCATTAGAACGTTGGAAGAGTTATCGAAACCATTACCAGATGATATTCGTGAAGGTAAATCGATTTTCATTTATGATTCAATCAAACAATGAACATTTTAATTTTAGGTGAACAAAAATCAACAAAAACAACACCAACTGCAGTTATGGAGAAACCATTTGGATCAATAACAATGTCCACTGATCATCCATCACAATTACCATCATTTGAACCAATGGATACCAAGGCAACTACTAAAACATCATCAATTGACAAACCTACTAAAAGTGCAACAGCAGCTCCAACATTGATCTCGCCACAGAAACCGATCATCGACGATAATAAAGGTAGGTTGCCTGATTTTATTTATCGTGCTTCAAACTTTCCAAAAAAATACTTTCCTTTTAAATGCTAATTCTGATTCCACAAAAATACAAACACAACAGTGATAGGGAATAATCATTTCAATTTAATAATAGAAAATAGTGTTAGAAAATACAAAAAAAAAGAATTCAAAATTGCTAAAACAAAAAAATTTTTACAGAACAAAAACAAGTTACACAATCGATGCTGCCAGATGTAGAGAAATTTGCCGATCCAGATAAAATGATTATCGTTGCTGAACAAAAAGAACCACAAATTCAACAAAAGAAACACGCAGAACAAACGAAAGAATTACCTCGACAATCATCAGCTATAACTGGTGACGATGATGATGAATGGATTAAATGTTTACAATCTGAAATCGTGCATGAGGATATTGAAAAAGAAAAGGTTAAAAAAGTGATGGAAACTGCTTCAAAACCATTGGAGAAGAAATCTGTAAAAGTTGTACTTATGAAACCAGATGGCCAAGAAACAATGGAAGAAGTGGAAATTGATTCCCACACTGATCCACGTGATATGAATGAAGCTGTCAAAAAAGTTTTACAAAAATTATTGCCCAAAGCCAAGGAAATACCAATGACCAAAATTGTTGCACGGCTTTGTCGACAAAAATCTACTGATGAATGTATTGAAGAATTCGAAACTGATGTTGATAATTTGAACAATATTGAAAATTTCGATGAAATCATCAAGAATATACCGAAAACAACGATCAAACGAATTAAAGATCCACGTGGAAATATCATCACTAGAGTGATAAAAGAAGATCCTGATGGTACAAAATTGATTGAAGAATCTATTGATGATCCAAAAACACCAGCCGGGCATATTGATCCGGTTTGTGAAGAAATTATTCGACCAAAACGTTTTGTACCAAAATTTTATGATGATAATGATGAAGGAATATTGAATCCAATTGTAGAAGAATTGCCTATGGATGAAGAATCGGACAAACGAATATTCGATGAACCTTCGAAGAAACCAGACATGAAAGAATCATCGTCTGTAAAACCAGCACCAAAACCAGAAGATACAAAAGATGATAATAAAGAATCTGAAACAAAACCGATTGATGAAAAAGCTGTACCAAAAGATTTATCCGTTTCAGCAGATATAAAAGAGCCACAAAAACTTGTTGCTGGAGTTATTTATGATGATGATGACAATGAAGAGAAAATAGAAAAACCAATAGATGACATTGGTAGTAGCAAACATTCAGGTGATATAACAACTGATCAACATCCTGAAAAAGTAGAAACGCAAAAAGCAGATAACTTAATTGAAAAAGATCAAAAATCGTTGAATGATGATGGATCAATAAGCATGAAACCAGAAAAAGAATCTTTTATTAAACCAGATAATCAAACTAAACCTGGAGATAAAACTATTGTAACTGGTATATCAACAACTGAAAAACCATTGAATGATCAGACAGCCACTACTGCTCAACCTGATGATAAAAAATCAAGTAATCTGTTGAAACCTGGTGATGACAAAATATCATCATCAGAATTGTCAAAGAAAGCTGTCGATGAAATGATGAAACCTTCTGATAAGCCTGAAGATCAAATTCATTTAAAACCAATGGATGATGTGAAAGAATCAACGAAAACTAAACAAGAAAAATTTGAAGAAATTAAAGTTTCAAAATCTGAAAATAAAAAACCTGAAATATTGGATAAACCAGAAGAAAAGACTGAATCAGCCGATGATGATGTTAAACCAATTGATGATGGGAAAAAGCTTGACAAACCTAAAGATGAACACGCCAAACAACCAACAAATCAAATAAAAACGACGGATAAACCATTCATTGATGACAAAAAACCCGATAGCATTGAAATTCAATCAAAAGATTTGATTTCTATACCTAGTGATGATGAATCAAGAAAAAAACCAGCTGACGACAAACCAACAAAAGCTGATGAGGAGAAACCAAAAAAACCAGATGATAAATCTGATAACAGCAAATCGATATCGCAGCCAATTGTTGAAACCATTGTTGCAGACCAAAAACCAGTAAAAGATTTCAGTAAGGTGTCATCAAAAACAGGTGAGCAAATTTTATCAAAAACAATTGATCATCCAGTGGTATTAGTTAGTGAACAAACAAAACCAACAAAAGAACAACATGATGATGTAATTACAAAATCACAAATTTCACCAGCAGATACAAAAGACATACCAGATACCAAAACAGAACAAACAACAACACTAGACACGATTACAGAAGACACACATCACAAACCAGACGAAACAAAAGACACGCCAAAAAAATCCATAGATTCATTGGATAAATCTGATCAAAAAACTGATGAAATCAAAAAACCGTTGGATTCTGAGAAATCTGAAGGAATCGCTGAGAAATCAATGGAAAAAGATCAACACGAAGATGAAACGATTGGTGAATTCAGTATTGATCCTAAACAGCCGGAAAAAATTGCAAATGAAGTTATGGAAAAGGCAATTAAACCAGAAAAAGCTAAAAACGATGCTGAAAAACAACAAAAAATTGTCTTACGACTGATCATCATCAGACCAGATGGTAGTGAACAAATCGAAGATCATGAAGTAGATTACGAAAAATCCGATAAAGATATTGATGAAATCGTTAAAGATATTTTACGACAAACACCTAAAAAATTGAAAGATCCAAAAGATCGACCAATTCTTAAAATTTTACGCAGAAAATCGAAACAAAAATCAACGACGGAAAATATACTGAAATCACCAACAAAACAAGAACCAGATGATGATAAGGATGAACATAAACCAAAAATGAATGAAAAAAATTTATCTGACAAGCCAACGATAAGTGATGACGATAAACAACCACAGCAATCGCAACAACAACAGAAAGACAGTGGTGGTTCATCGAAACCGTCTGATGATGAATCGCTGAAGAGTAGTAAAGATGAAGAAACAGAAACGATTGGTGAATTTAAAATTGATCCAAAACAATCACCAGAAAAAATGGCTAAAGAAATAATGAAAAAATTTATCAAATCCCCAAAGAAGAAAATGAAAGATACGAAACATGATAATCATCAGTATGTTTTCCGATTTCTCAAACCAGATGTCAATAATGATGAATCATTGGATGATGAGGAACACGTCATTCAAACGAATAAATCAGATAAAGATGTTGAGAAGAAAATCAAAGAACTACTGAAACAAGTACCGAAGAAATTTAAAGATCAAAAAATTGTTTTCAAAATTTTTCGACGTCAAAAATCTTTGAAACCAGAAATCATGCCCGAAGAAAAAGAAGTTGGCAAGTCATCTATTGATGAGCAGAAGAAACCGAGCGATGTAAAAACAAAATCTCTGGATGAACCAAAAGAAACAGATAAACCAGAACAATCGCCAATCGATGAAGTTGAAAAACCTTCCAAAGATGAAAAATCAGAAGAAATGAAAAGACAAAAAGTTGTGGAAGAAATATTCCAACCTAAACATGTTGACGATACAGAATTATCATTGAAATTACCTAAATCATTGGATAAACCAATACAAGAACTTGGTGCGATTCTCAAAGATAATGCAGCTAAAGTTCTTGATGATTTGTTGAAAAAATCATCACAAATTGATGATAAAAATGATGAAAAACCAATCGATGATCAAACGAAGAAATGCTCACCATCATCAACGACAAGTGATGAAATGCAAAAAGATTCAAAAAAATCCAATGATGAAAAAGCTGATTTTGAAAAAGTTTTCAATGAAAGTGTCGATGCATTGGGTTCAGTATTGAAAACAAATATTGGAAATATGTTGAATCAATTTATTGATACAAAGCCTGAAGAATCTAATAAAAGAGATGTTGATGATAACAAAAAACAATCGGATGATCCAATTAAGCCACCTGTTGATATCGGTGAATCGAAACCGGATAAAATATCAAAACCTGAAGTTCATGATTCTCAAAAGCTTGGTGATCAGACCAAACTGACAGACAAGCCATCGAAGCCTGAAAATGAATCAAAGAAGTTAGATCAAATCAAGCCAGCAGACAAAGTAATCGAACCGGATGACAAATCTAAATTACCTAAGGATGATGAACAAATCAAATTGGCGGATAAAATTGAACCGAAAACCATGGTAACCGAACCGAAAGATGAATTTCAAAAGCCTAGTGATGTGATAATCGAATCGGCTTCCAAAGAAAAAGATCTACCTGTCGAAGATCTTTCTAAATCCATCGCTGATGAATATTCGTCAACAGAACAAAATAAACTGTCCGCTGATGATAGTACAAAATTACATAAATCTTTGCCAAAAGATGAAGCACAAGTTACAAGAGATAAACGTTTACTTACTGAAGAAGAATTGAAAGACAAAGACAAAAAACCAAATGATCAAAAAGTTGATGATGTAGCTAAAAAACCAACATTACCAGCTACTAAATTAAGTGACACTGAAAAATCAGCTGATGAAACTAAAAAACATCATGAATTGCAGTCAAGCGATATTGTTAAAGAATCGACGAAACTTGATGATCAAATGAAACCAGATGAAATCAAATCATCAAAAGACAAGGCATTCAAACCGGAAGATGATTTGAAAAGACCTGTCGATCAAGTCCAACCAAAAGATGAAAAGAAGCCTGAAAATGAATCGAAAAAAATTGTCGATCAATTCAAAACAGTCGATATGACCAAACCGACAGAAGAAGCATCAAAACCCAAAGATGAACACAAAAAATCTGATGATCAAATGAAACCAGAAGATAAATCTGAGTCAAAAGATAAGCCATCAAAGCATGAAGATGAATTAAAGAAACCTGTTGATGAAATCAAACCAAAAGATAAGGTATCTAAGCCGGAAGATGACTCGAAAAAAACTGGTGATCAAATCAAACCAATCGATATGACCAAATCTTCGGAAAAAACATCAGAACCTAAGGATAAATCCAAAAAATCTGATGATAAAGTCAAACCAGGCGATGAAGTTGAACCAAAAAATGAGATGCCTGAAGATACATCAAAGAAACCTGATGATCAAATCAAGTTAGACGATGTGGCCAAATCGAAGGACAAAAAATCAGATTTCGATGATAAATCAAAGAAACCAGAAGAAAAGATTGAACCAAAAGAAAACGTATCTGAGCTAAAAGATGAATTAAAAATGCCAGATGATCAGGTTAAACCAATGGATAATGTATCACAATCAGAAGATGAATCAAAGAAACCTGATTCTGAAACCAAACAAGAAGATAAAAGTGAGCCAAAACAAGAGCTATTCAGTTCTAAAGATGACAAAACAGATGATAAAAAACCGAAAAAATCAAAAGAAGTTGAACCAAATGAAAAAGAAATAAAATCTTCTCAAAAGCTTATTGATGAAATTCAGCAAACAGAAATTCCAAAAATGGAAAAGTCAGAGTCAACGAAACCGAATGATGTTTTGGGTGAAAAATCGGATAAAGTCGAACCGTCTGATAAAACAAAAAAACCAGATGATGATGTATCAGCCTTCTTAAAACCACTAACTGTTGACAATCAGAAACCGATGGATGAAACAAAAAAACTAATTGATGACTCGAAAGACCAAGTTTCAAAATCCATCGATGATGACAATAAAGTGCCAATAAAAATAACAGATGAACCATCGAAAAAACCTATGGAAAAAATCTTTGAACAAGAAGATAAGAAACTCAAACAATCAACACCAGAAAAGAAACCAGAAGAAAAAGAAAAGCCTATTGAATCATCGGAAACAAAAGATAAACCGATCATTACAAGTGGCGAACCTAAAGATAAAACTAAATCATCAGGTGATACTCAGAAACAACCGAAAACCGAATTAACTGATGATGCAAAGAAATTGGTTGATGAAATCAAACTAAAAACAGAAGAGGATAAAAAACCGCTTGATGATACAAAAATGAAACCAGAAACCGAAGTTAAACTAATGGAACAACTCAAAGAACCGAAATCAGATGATAAAAAACCAATAACGGTAGATGATGAACCTAAAAAAATGGAACTATTAAAGACAACATCGACAAAACCGGAGGATAAAACTGATGGTACCGTAAAACCAAAAGAATCAAAACCAGACGACAAACCAGAAAATAAATCAGAGAAACAAAAACCAATAGTAGAAATGCCAGAAGATAATGTTGAGGCTAAAAAACCAGATGAAAATAAATCGGAATCCAAAATTATAATTGAAAAATCTCCTACCGATCATCAATCTACAGCAAAAGCAAAAGATCCATTGACCAATGTCATTGATCAATCTATCGATAAGATTGGTTCGTTGATTAAAGATAATGCCAGTGATTTGCTGGGAAAAGTTTTCGGAAAACCACCACAAGAAGTGACCGAAGAGAAAATCATCCCAGTGTTTAAAGATTGTGATCTGGATCTAAAACCAATTTCTGAGGTGACCAAATCCGATAATGAAATAAAACCCAAAGAAATTGAGGAAATAAAACCACCGGAAAAAGAAAAAGACCAGAAAAAATTAGAAAAATCAACAAAATCAAAAGATGGCAAACCAGATGGCGAAAAATCATCGAAAACCACCGATAATAAATCTGATGACAAAAAATCAAAAGATTTAGATCCAAAATCAGAACCAGAAAAAGTGTCTGATAAGAAAATAAAATCAGAAAGTAGTATGCCATCAATATCTGATATTGAACAACAACAAAAACAACCAACATTGATTCTAAAAGCAGATGATGATGACAGTAAACCTCAACAACAACAACAACAATTACAAGGTAAAATATATCACCATTATTGTAGATTACAGCAGTAGTAGTAGTAGTAACATTAGTTGGTAGATGATTTAAATGTCCATTTATCATCATCATCCCGTCATCAACGTTTCCCCAAATTCATCATCATTATATAGTTATGTGTGTAATTTTTATGTGACAATTACAACCATCATCCATCCATTCATTCATAAATCGATTTGTTTTATTCAATTGATTCTTGTGTGTTTTCGCTACTACTAATCAATAATTTGTATATTTTGTTTTTCATAAAATTCATTCATTCATTTAAATGAAAATTCAATTTTTAAAATTTACAAAATTATTAATTGAATTCTCATCATCACATCACCATTGTCACCAGAAAAAAAAATTTATTCATGAAAAAACGCCCACATTTCCAATTTTAAACGAAAAAAATTTTGTATAGTGATGCCCCCACATTAATATTCATTCATTATCATTTTTTCCCATTCATTCATTTCTCATCTCATCTTTTTCATCATTTTTTTTCATTTTCATTTCACATTTCCATCTTTTTTTTCTCATCATTTTTCTAATTTGATTTATTTGCAAAAGATTTTTTTTTCTAAAATTTTAATTTTATTCTCCTTGTATAGTTAAAGATGAACCAAAACAAATAAAATCAGATGAGCCATCCATTGGTCATGATGATGGTGATAAACGTAAACCATCAAAACAATTGGAACAGCCTGAAATTATCAAACGTACAGCATTGAATGAACCAGAACAGCTAAAGAAACAAGAGCCAATTAGTAGTGATGGTCGACAAATTGATCCAAAATCTTTGAATGAATTCAAAGATGTTTTTGATGAAATGGCCGGCAAAAAACCTCAATCATGTATACCTCAGCAAACATCCCGATCAAGTCCAGAAAGTGAACCATCGGTAACACAACAATCGGATACAACAACAACAAAACCTGGTGTTGTTGTCAAAGATTACAAAGGTAATATTGTCTGTGAATATATGGGTAAGCCTGGTGACATTGATGTCAAACCTGTGAAAACAATCGAAAAAGAAGACTCGACAATTACACGGGCATTTAGTCCTGATAAAGATGACAAAGATGATCTAATTAAAATACAAGTGAAACCATTTGAAGAAAAAATTACCCGTGCATTTAGTCCAGAAAAACAGGAGAAATTATCGATTGAAAAAACAATTGAACCAACATCGAAAGTATTGCAACCTGTTGATGACAAAATTACCCGTGCTTTTAGTTCAGAAAAGGATGACACTGAAAAAGATGATTGGATTGAAGGTTTAAAATCCGATATACTACCATCCACCGATGAAGATGAAACAAGTAAAAAATCACCGAAAAAAGATGATCCATCAAAAGAAAGATTTAGTCCAACAAAATCACCAATCGATGATAAAATTGGTAAACGAGATGAGCCTTCTGATCAACCTGATGATGACGATGATGAACCGGTTGAAGAAATGACCATTGATCCAAAACAGCCACAAAAACAAGCTAATGATATTGTCGCAAAAACTAAAAAAGCTAAAGATCCAAACAAACGTCTTATCATCCGTTTCATTATACGACGACCTGATGGTGAATCAATTGAAGAGATGGATATTGATCCACAAACACCCGATGAAGATATTGATCAAATTATTCGCGATCTTTTACAAGATATGCCATCTAAGATTAAAGATCCGAAAAAAGATAAAATTACCTTCAAAATTTTTAAACGTCGACAACATGAACCAACAGAAGATGAATCGATTGGTGAATTTGATATTGATCCAAAAAATCCGGAACGAATAGCTGACGAAATTATTACAAAGACAATAAAACCGGAAAAAGCCCAATCAAAGAAAGATCAAAAACAAAAGATTGTACTACGATTTGTAATCGTTAAACCGGATGGTAGTCAAGCAATTGAAGATCGTATCGTTGATCCCTCTGCATCCGACAAACAAGTTGATGAAATTGTTCGTGAAATACTACGGCAAGCACCGAAAAAACTGAAAGATCCGAAAGATAAACTAAAGTTCAAAGTTCTTCGACGAAAACCAAAAATTAAAAATGATCAACAAATGATTGGATCGAAAACAACAGCTTCGGATCCATTGAGAAAAGATAAACCAGAAACTCATCGATCTGAACTAGCAGATTTGATGAAATCAGCTGATGATGAAGATGAACTGGTAGATGAAATTGATATTGATCCAAAACAACCAGAAAAAAATGTCGATGAAATTATTAAAAAGACAACAAAATCAAAAGAACCAAATAAACGTATTGTAATTCGTTTTGTTGTAAGATCATTGGAAGGAACATCAATCGAAGAAATGGATATCGATCCAGAAACACCTGATGAAGATATTGATCAAATTATTCTTGAACTTTTACGTGATGCTCCGACACGCGTTAAAGATCCAGAAAATGATAAAATTTCATTTAAAATTCTTAAACGTAAACAAAGTGCACCGACCGAAGATGAACAAATCGGTGAATTTGATATCGATCCGAAAAATCCAGAACGAATAGCTAATGAAATCATCAAAAAGGCAATAAAACCGGAAAAAGCCCAATCAAAGAAAGATCCAAAACAAAAAATTGTACTGCGATTTGTAATCGTTAAACCGGATGGTAGTCAAGCAATTGAAGATCGTGTTATGGATCCTGATACATGTGATAAAGATGCTGATGAAATTATTCGAGAAATTCTTCGGCAAACACCGAAAAAATTACGTCATCCAAACGATCGATCAATTTTCCGTGTTCTTCGACGAAAACCAATCAAAGATGTATCTGATGCTACAAAACCGGAACCGAAATCGGCTGAATCTAAAATTCTAATGAAAAAAGATGCGAAAAAAACAATGGAAAATCAAAAATTTCCCAAACAAGAGCTTGAACAAGAAGTGGAAGAAGAAATAGAGGAGGAAGAAGGACCAACTGACGATGAACCAGTTGAAGAATTCGATATCGATCAAAAATCACCAATGAAAAATGTCGCTGAAATTGTAGGTAAAACAATAAATGCGAAAGAACCAGGCAAACGTGTTGTTTTACGTTTTATAATTCGTACACCTGATGAAGGTGATTCGATTGAAGAGATGGAGATTGATCCAGAAACATCGGATGAAGATTTAGATGAAATTATTCGGGAATTATTGAATGATTCTCCATCAAAAATACAAGATCCAAAGAAGGATAAAATTATTTTCAAAATAATGAAACGTACACCAAAAGATCAGGAACCTACAGAAGATGAACAGATTGCGGAATTTAATATTGATCCAAAATCACCGGAAAAAATTGCTAAGGATATTATTTCGAAAGCAATTCAACCGTTAACATTGAAACCATCAAAAGATCCACGAGAAAGAATTGTTCTTCGTTTTATTGTACGTCGTCCTGATGGCAGTGAATCGATTGAAGAATTAGTCATTGATCCACGTATGACCGATAATGATATCGAGGGTGTTATCCGTGATATTCTCAGACAAACACCAGGAAAACTTCGTGATCCTCGGGATAAAACAATATTGCGAGTAATAAATCGCCAACCACAACAAAACAAACAACAACCAAAACCTCAGATTGACGATGAACAACAAAAAATCACCAGACCAACATCAAAACCAATGAGTGAAACACAAAAACCATCAAAATCACGTATGAACGACGAAGAAGAACCAGTTGGTGATTTTGAAATTGATCCGCAAAAACCAGAGAAAGATATTGATCAAATTATTCAGAAAATAACATCACGTGCACGTGATCCAACAAAAAAATTGATTCTTCGTTTAATACGTCAAATTCCAGATCGATCAGATTTGGTTGAAGAACATTTAATTCAATCAGAAACTCCTGAAAGTGATATTGCCAAGATTCTTGGTCAATTACCAAAAAAAGTAACCGATACACGTGAAAAAACATTGATAAATTTCGTTTTAAAACCACGTGACAATCATCGTTCACCCGATGATCTGCCATTAACACGTGATCCAAATGATAATGTTATCATACGTATTGTGGTTCAAAAACCAAATAATGAACGTTCGATTGAAGAATTTCAATTACCAACTGGCTCATCGAAAAAAGATATTGAAAATCTGATCCGACAGGTGAATCAATCAACAACACCAAAAATTAAAGAACCAAACACACAAATCATTACTCGGGTAGTGAAACAAACACCAGATGGTCAAGAATCGATAAAAGAATACCATGTTGATCAACGTACAGCACCCACTGATATTGATGAAATAATTAGAAAAAATATTCGACCAAAACAACGGCGTATAATTACCAGGGTAGTGATACGTAAACCAGATGGCACTGAAACAGTGGAAGAAATTGAAATTGATCCAGATGAAGAAAATATCGACGAAGTTATTCGCCGTAAACTTGGTGAAACAGCGTCAAAAATTACTGGTCCTGCAAAAATTTCCACTAGATTAATACGACAAAAACCAGATGGTAGTGAAGAAGAAGAAGAAGATCTGGATCTATATCCAGAAGATAATGAATCTGATGACGATAATTACGATAATGATGAACAATTGGAAGAATTTGAAATTGATCCAAAATCACCAGAAAAAATAATCGATAGTATTGTTAATCGAATGTTGAGATCAAAAGTTCCTGATCGACGATTAGTTATTCGTTATGTAATTATTCGACCAGAAGAAGGTGAATTAATTGAAGAAATGATTGTTGATCCAAGAACAACAGATGGTGAAATCCGTGAAATTATTCATGAGATATTGATGGAAACACCATCGAAAATTAAAGATCCACGAGATCGTGTTGTATTTCGAATTATTCATCGTCCATCGAAACATGAACAACAACAACAAACAGCAGAAGATCAAGATGAAACAATTGGTGAATTTGAAATTAATCCAAAATTTCCAGAAACAAATGCTGATGAAATAATTCATCGTGCAACAACAAGTCAACAACGTCAACCTAAAGAACAAATCATAATTCGTTTTATAATCATTCGTCCTGGATTCGGAGAACAAATTGAAGAACTTGAAATTGATCCACAATTAGATGACGATAATATTGGTCATATAATACGTGATATGTTACGACAAGCACCAGCGAAACTACGTGATCCCCAGGACCGAATTGTTTTTGCTATCGTAAAACGAAAACGTAAACAAAAACAACAAAAAACACGTGATATTGATGATATGATTCGTCAAGCTATACGTTCATCAGTACCGAAACCAAGTTGTCGATTGTCAACAACAGGTGCTGAAGAAACGATTGGTGAAATTGAAATTATTCCTGAAACAAGTCAACAAGCAATCGGTGATTTTGTTCGTCGTACTATACATTCACCTAATTCACGAATTGGTGATTCAAATAATGTTCGTATTATCATACGAATTTTATCACGAAAATCAACAATTGGTGATGTTGATGATTTAATTGAACAATTCGAAATGAGTCCAGCAACAGGTGAAAAAGATATTGATGCTGTTGTACGAAAAATTTTAAGAACAATTACAACAAGATCACCAGAACCAAATGAAAGAATTATATTACGAATTATAAAACGTCGACAAGGTAGTCAAGATTCATTGGATGATGAACCAGAATCAGCTACCGGTGATGATATTGATGAAATTATACGGAGATCATTGAAAACACAAACATCAACTATTCGTGATCCAAGTGGTAAAATTATCACACGGGTTGTACGGTTAAAACCTGGTGGTGAAGAACCGGTGAAAGAAGTAGAAATGGATCCAAAATGTACCGAGGGTGATATTGATGAAATCATACGTGAAGCCATTCAAACAAGTCGTAATAAATATCCAAGTGGTAAAATGATCACACGGATTATTCGTATGAAATCTGGTGGTGAAGAATCGATTGAAGAATTGGCTATGGATCCAGAAACGCCACAAGTTGATCTAGATGATATGATACGTAAAGCTGTTCGTACAACAATATCAAGAATTAAAGATTCGAATAGTAAAATGATTACACGAATTGTACGGCTTAAACCTGGTGGTTCTGAATCAATTGAAGAATTGGAAGTGGATCCAGAACTGCAAGAAGAAGAAAACGGTGATAATAATGATATTCGAGAAAAAAATCGTCAACATTTACCATATACGAAAATCATTACACGTATAGTTAGACAAAATGCCGATGATCGTGAAGAAATCTTGGAAGAATTTGAAACTATACCGGAATCTGCTGATTCCGATATTGATGATGCAATACGTGAATCAATATTATCGGCCACATCATTAATACAGGATCCAAATACAAAAATTATTACACGTGTAATTCGGTTGAAACCTTGTGGTGAAAAATCCATTGAAGAATTTGAAATGGATCCTGAATGTTCGGATATTGATTCCGATATTGATGATGCTATACGTAAAGCAATACGTACACGATCATTGACGATAAAAGATTCAACTGGGAAAATAATAACACGTGTTGTGCGAAAAAAATCTGACGGACAAGAATCGATTGAAGATTTGGATGATGAACAACAGCAATCAGCAAAAACACATGAACAGCCTGAAGGTATTGGACAATATGTACGAAAAACTATTCGTGATACAATTTCGCCAGTAAAAGATAAAGCTGGAGATTTAATATCTCGTGCATTTAAACAACAACAACATCAGATGACGACGACTACATTGACAACAACACAAACAGCTGGAATAAAACATCGACCAGCGACAAAAACAACAACAAATGAATCATTTGGTTTTATGCGTAAAACGTATAGTTCAGCTGTGAAAGAACAACCTAGAGATATGAAAGGAAAAAGTCCACCATTCCGTGCTGGATTACCAACTCGTGACATTCATGGTAATATTATTCCATCGACAACAACAACAACAACAAGAATTTCGAAACCAACAACCACACATTCGATTACTGCTGAAGCAAGACGCCCTGAACCACGAAATACTAGTCTATCAATTCAGGAACGTGTTGGAAATAAATTTGGAAAGTTTGTCACACCATCCTCATCATCGGCATCATCATCATCATTATCGTCACGAGATTCACGTTCTAAATCGAAAACACCACCCACGGCTGATAATCGACCACGAATGACATTCAGGTAGACTAAAGTTTGATTTTTTTGAAATAATTTTCTATAATCACCTATTTTCAATTTAGTTTGAGATCAACACCTGAACGTGAATCACAAACTGGACAAACGAAAATTTCACGGCCATCCATTCAAATAAAAGTATGATGAATTATAAATTCAGATGAATCTTTGAATTTAAATTTAACTTTTTTTTTCTTAAAAATATAGAAATCCAGCGATTCAAAAGGATTCATCAAAGTAGATGAACAGCAGCAACAACAAACTCAGCAACATGGTACCCGTATACCAGTGTTTACTAGTCCCGGTGGTGGTGGTGTTTTAAAAGATTCCACATCATTATCACCAAAAGCAATACAACAGGAAATTGGTAATGATTTCGATAGCAGTAATCCGAAAACAAGACGACGTAATAATCGTACAACGACGACGACGACGACAAATAAACAACAGAAGAAATAAAGAATTTCGATAAAAATAAATCAACGACGACGATGATGACAAAAAATAAAAAACGCCTTTTTTCGGATGACGACTATATATCATTGACGATTATTCAATACCTGTTGTATTCATCATACATTTATAAATATAGAATCTTTGTATCATTTTCATTCTCCAACAACCACCACTATACTCATCTTATCATTTTTTTTCACACGATTTTCATCATTTTCATTCCATCATCACTATATTTTCTCTTTGTTTTTATTTTTGCCTTTTTTCATTTCTTGTACTGAATTATTATTATCTATTCTATATATAAAAGAATTTGAATGAACATTAATTCATGTTCGCTGTACATTCAAAGTTGATGTCCAGTTGATGCCTTGTAGATGTCCAGTTTAAGTATTGGCAATGATCAATGTCAATTTACTTTTTTTTGAACCAAGTGCTGCCATCCATTGATATTAAAAATAACCAGAATTCTGAGGTGCCGAAAGTGGCGGTTCCTAGCGGATTTACACTGAACTAAATTTCACAAAAATATGGCCAAAATAGATGGCAGCACGTGTTTTAAAAAAATTGTAAAATTGAACCAAGTGCTGCCATCTACTTTGGCCATATTTTTGTGAAATTTAGTTCAGTGGAAATCCGCTAGGAACCGCCACTTTCGGCACCTCAGAATTCTGGTTATTATTGATATCAATGGATGGCAGCACTTGGTTTAAAAAAAATAAATTTGCAGATTTGATTTAATAGTCATAATTGATTTTCATCATCATAAATTTAACAATCTTAACGATCTTTATTTTTTTTAAAGAAAAGAAACGAGAAATTAAATAAAATTTAAATGAAAAAACAAAAAGAAACGAAAAAGAAACAAAAAAATAAAATAAAAGAATTAAAATCCAAATCACCAAAAGCCCGAGAAATAAAAATGTGAAATATTGCAAAATTTACATAATATAAATGAGATCGACGATAATGAATTATGAATACGAAAAAATCGCAAAAAAAAACATTGAACAAATGAATAGGCTCCAATGAAATCATCATCATAGTTTGAGCGGTATTGGTGAGAAACAATGAAATGATTTCAATATGATTGATGATAATCGTATTAATGGATCATTATCCAACCAATATTTAAGTAAACAATCACATTCATCAACTAGTGTGGCAGGTTTTTTTCCAGTTGATAAAATCGGTGTTTTACATTCCAATAATCGATTATTATCATTTGTTGAAGATTTTTTTTCAATAATAATATTCCATTGATTACGTTCATGACAATTCCAATCGGTTTGGGCTTTACATAAAATTTGAAATTCATCATCCGTAATAGTTACTAGATTAATTAAACGTCTAGATAATTTGCTTTGTTGTTGTTGACATTCGATACGATATTCACGTTGTAAACGTTCAATAAGAATTCGGATAATTTTTGTAATACATTTTTCATCAAATAACATTCGACAATATTTATTTGCTAAACAAACGAAACAAAAACAAGTCAAATAAAACAAATCAAAATTCAAAAAACTTTTTCAAACTTACGATTTTTCGTACAAACATGATGTATAGCCCATAATGCCCATAATGAAATTGATTCATGTCGATCATTTGTTAACAATGACATGAATGGTTCAAATGAACGATAAGCAACCATTTCAAATGATGGATTTGGCCACGATTGTATTTGATTCAGCTATTTTCATGAAATGAATGAATGAGTTAAACATCAAGAAACAAATTGGATTATATAGACCTACCATTTGTTGCAGCATTTGATCCATATCAAAATTTTCGACCTTTGACCAATTTAAATTATTGTCAGATGCAAGCTGTGCTAGGATTCCAATAGCAAAATAGCTTACATCGATTTGATCTGAATAAATTAGTTTTCTTTGATATAGGAGAGAACAACAAACGAGAAAAAACAATGGTCAAATATTAACAAAAAAACAACAACAACAACAACGTTTGTTTAATCATACCTTAACTGATGTAACAATTTTGGTTGTATTAAATGTCGTCGTAAATATATTACTTCAGCAATATTATTTAAAAGCCCGAGGATTTTCGTTTCAATATTGTTTTTACCTTGAAATAGCTGTGAAAAAATTAAAAACAAAAAAAATTGAACAAACAAAAACAAATTTTTTTCCTCAATACTTACAATCAATGTATTAACATAAAGTTTAATACCATTATGTTTGATGAATGTTTCACATGTTTTCGGTGCATCATCTGTAAAATTCCATAATGCTGATAATGATAATTTCAATATAATTTCACTATTTGGTGTGTTGACACAATAACTTTCTGATACAAGATCAAGTAATTTTTTCAGATAAACAGATTGTGAACCCATTAATGCATTCTCTACGGTTGGTATTTTAGCTGCCAATATGGCACAGATACCGAGAGCAAGACGATTTACAGATAAATCACTAAAAGTAAACAATGTATCCATAACCAAACGAATGCAGCTATAACGATCAAATGTTATATCTTGCAATATACGATCTGAACACATTGTCAATAGAATATTTTTGATGATTTGATATTCCGTTGAATAATGTTTCATGGTTTCAATACAAATATTTACGACTTTACGTAGAATGAATGGATGCAGATTTGAATTATTTTTCGTTAAATTATAAAGATTACCAGTTGAAAAAAGAATCAGCTGTTGATTTTTCATATGCCTATCCATTATATCAACAATCAATACGACAAGTGATGATCGATATGGACGAATTTCATTCGGCTGTAAACGGCTTTCAGCGGCTAATATTTCTCGACTATCCATAGTATCGTCATATTCATAATTATCATCATCATAATCATCGTTGTTATTGTCGAGAATATTCGGATCAAATATATCAATTTCTTGTTCCAGTAATGGTGGTTGTTGTTGTTGTTGTTGCTCAATCAATAGAATATTATCGGAAAATGTATATTGACATAAACAATTCAATGCTTTCTGTATGAATGTTGCACGATTTCGATATCGAAGTAATGATTGTATAACATGAATTAATTTTCCCGTTCCAGCAATCATTAAACGGCCATGTGTTCGTGTATCCAGATCAAACATTTCGGTGAAATTGAATTCCGTTGACATAAGACCAATAAATTTTAATGGACGAAATCGTGGATTTTCTTTATGTTCCAATAATCGTTGTCGTATTAGTTGACAAACTAATGATGCTGACACACGACGTCCAGAAATATCCAATTCCGTTAAACGTTCAAATTGAATAAATTGTGGAAAAAATTCAGCCAAATGATCATAGACAACATATCTTTCGGGTTCGATAGCAAAACGATCATCCGATATATCGAGATATTCAAGATTTTTTAGTTCACCTAAATTATTTTCATCTTTACAAGTGAGTGCAACATTATGCAAATGTAAACGATTCAATTTTTCTAGTTTTCTCAATGGTTTCAATAGGGTTAATTTGGTGGCCGTTAAATCCAACGATCTCAAATTGACCAGATGATCGGTTATTATTTCTAAACATTGATTATTGAATGATGTATATGAAACATCCAGATGTACAAGATTAGTTAATCTTGTCAATGATAAAATGATACAAATTTTATTGAATTTTGTTAGCGAACAATGTGGAACACTAAATGATTCCAGATTCCAAATAGACCAAGGTGATAGATTGTTAATCAACTCGGTAATCGTACAATTCATTAGATGTGCCATTTTCAAACGAATTAAATTATGTTTTTTCAATACTTTTAATCCATCCACAGTGATCAATGTTGCATTTTCAATTCGAAACGTGGTTATTGTATTAACATCACCATCAAACAATGGAAATGACAATGTACGATCATTCATTTTATATAATTGTTGAAATCTATCGATAATATCTTGACAGATATTTTCAGATAGTCTATAATAAAGCTGGATTGCTGATAATTCATCATCATCATCATCTTCATCATTATTTTGTCGTTGTTGTTGTCTGGATAGATGTTGCTGTTGTCTAATGGTTTCTTCTTCCAATGATTCTAAGGATTTACGTCCAAAGAATGTACCAATTAAATTATGGCAAGATTTTTTAAATGAACTTAATTTATCATCAACATTATTATTGTTGTGGCCATTATTATTGCTATTAAAAGCAGCAAGATTGTCAGTAGATGATGGCCGCGATGATAATACCCATTGTGGTGTACGTGCATGTAAACTTGAAAATATTAGATTTATTGAATGTTGTTCACGTGCTATTAATCGTGACCATGATTGATTATCATTATTATTCTCGTTGTTATTGCTTAAATTATTGGCACTGTTGTTGTTGTTGTTGTTGATATTTTTATTTCCACCGCCATTATTCAAATGGTTGTTTAATTTATTATTTTGATGACCGGCACGATTGTTGTTGATAATCGATGAATGATGTTGAGGTTGACTCCATCTATATAATGATTCACAAAATACATTCAATGCTATTTCATATAACGATAATGGTAACATTTCTTTTTGCGTCATTTTTATTTCGTTCTTTCGAAATGTTGACAATGATGAAATTGGATCACTTTGTGTAGTATTGAATTATGAAAATTTTTTTCAAACAAAAATCAAGACAAAACGATGATGATGATGAACAAAAAAAAAATCCGAATCGAATCTTGAGGAAAAATTTGTCAAAAAAAACTGGAAAAATTATCAGTTAGCATTGTCATATCGAAATCGGAAGCAGTGACTGATTTAATCAACGTAATTTACGTAGTTTTTTTTATTGTCTTGAAATTTTTTTTTAAACAAAACAAAACAAAATGTGACTAGATTGTTGTTATAATGGAGATAAATAAATTGTTATTGCTGTGTTATAATTGCTAAATAACAGACAAAAAAAATTGACTTGATTCGACGAACACACAAGTATTTTCATGTGTGTGTCATTGAAATCAATTAAATCCAAATTTGATCACCGACATTTTATCACTTTTTTTGCGAGTTGAATACAGGGGTTGTATCTGATGAATTAAAACTTTTATTAATATTTCATATTCAAATACACATGTACAAATTAATTGATGATGATGATGGTGATTTCAAATCAAACAAACTTACTTTCTCTCTTTTTTCTCATTTTCTCTTTTTTACATGAATTATCAATGAAAATTCAATTAATTTTGTTTCAATAACAAATATGTTGTTGTTTTTGTTGTTGATGATGTTTCTCTCAATCGTCCCTGCAGTGTTTATGTTATTCGATTCGAGCACTTTAACAAACGTATTGAGCATGTCAATGAAACAAGGATAGCCTCCCACATTTAAATGCTACTACTACTAATACAGTAAAAGTATAGAAGGTGTGTGTGTCAGTGTACATGTAGAATGTAAAGAATTTAAATATACACATGAATGAATGAATGAATGAATGACACTATCGATTGTTTTGTAAAAAAAAATTAGTCGTTCATCGTTTGATTTTTAAAAGGTTTTATATAGAATTAAAAATTCAATTAGTTTTTTTATTTTCACATAGAAATTTCATCAACAAAAACAGCAAAAAAAAAACAACAATGATAAATCAGAATTTTATTTGAGAGTATCCACCACCATCAAATCATCAGCAATTATTACTATAGTCATGTACAGATCAAAACCAATATGGATATTTGACCCATAGATCGAGTAGATTAAATTTTCTCGGCTTTTCCGTATGACGAATGTTGCTAATTTTTTTTATAGTGAATAAAAAATGAAATTTCATTATCGATGCCTGAGATAATTACATATAGAGAAAAAAAGTAATTTTTGCAATGAATTTTTTTTTTTTAAAAGCAATGATTTTTTTTATCTGGCGAACAGGAAAAAATAACATTCACAATACTCACATCATTTGATAGATTTTATAATTATCAAAATCACCCTGTAGAACACGTCCTGGACATTGTTTTTGATGTGTAACCAATTCCCAACGATGTGTGAATTTTCGACAACAATCTTTAAATGGACATTTAAATAATTTACGATCTTGATGTTGTTGCAATGATTTACGTGTTTCAAAACGTCCATAACATTTATCACATTGAAACAAAAAACGTTCAGGATCAGTACGACGTTCATGCATCAATTTTGCTAAACGTTCATCACCATTTGTATTCATTGTTATCGATTATTGTGTTGTTTACGTTCCAGAATCAAATTGATTGATTGATCGACAAATTTTCTAAAGACTGGCGTGTGTGTGTTTGTGAGCAAAAGAATTCAAAGTCAAATTCTTCAAGATATGGTGAAAGCGACTGACGAAAAAAAACAAACAAACAATATTCTTTCGTATGATAATTGTAAAGAATTCATCATGGTTGACACATCTACAAACAATAATTTTCAGGCCAAAAATAGACATGAAAGAATGAATATTGGATAAACTCCGCCTACAAGAATTAAAGAAGAATTCATGATCAACGATTACAAAGCCAACAGGCAACATTATCATTTCGGATTCCAGTGACAAACAACAACGACAGAATTGATGTCAATGTCTTTTAGTTTTGTCAGTTTTTTTTGGCAAATGAAAAAGTTTTTGAATTATAAATATTCAAAAGATGGAGCCATGTTGTAATCGATAATAATAAAATGAGAAATGAGAAAGTTAATTTCAAATTCAGCCTCATTTAATGATGATGATAATAATGATAATGATCACGAAAGCAAATATATTTTGAATTAATCGATTAAAAAGCCCATATGGTTTGTAATCCTTTCATTACTTGAATTACATTAATTGTTGGCCTACATTCAAATCAAATCGCACAACAATTATATGGACATGGATGATGACCGAAATAAATAAAAATTTCAAACATTAAAAATTGACAACAATTAGAATGTCTCAAATAATTTATTGCTTAATTGAAAATTTAAATTTTTTTTTTTCATCGCCCATTTCGATCATAAATCGATGATGATGATGTTGATGATGGTCATTGAATGAATTATTCATTATTGATTGATTCACTTGAAATCAATCAAGAAAGGCTAGGCTATATAGAGAAATTAGAGAAAAAAAAACCATTGATTCATCGTTCATTGATCACTGATGAAATAAAGGAGAAAAATTTCAGTCAATTTCACTTCAGTTCAAGTAATACAATTTCATCATTCATTGTAAAACGTTTTTTGTGATCAAAGTGTAAACTATTTTTTCAAGTGCTGTTGTTGTTGTAATTTTTTCAGATGTTTTCTCACATATATTTTATAATGAGAAATGAAACCAAAAATCCGATAAACCGAAATCAAAACAAAAGCCAGCCAAAAAATTGTATCGCCATATGTTAAACAAACAAGAAAACCTGGAAAACAATAAAATAATCAGCTTTTAATGATTCTCGATTCCAGTGTGTGTGTTCCATATCAGAAATATCAGAGATAAGCTTCACAAACACAAACACACCTGTTTATGTAAACATCAGAAAAAAAAGGTTTATTCGACAGCACAATGTTTGTTCCAAATGACGAACACAGACGATGATTTTGTCCTGTTTTTTTTGAGATTACAATTTATTGTTCGAAAAAAAAAAATTTTTTCTTTTCATTTTGTCATTTCTCTACAGCTGTACATCGAATAAAATTATTGTTACACACACACACACACACAGTTGATTACATCTTCTGTGTGCTTAATCATCATCATCAATTTGTTCTCATTATATAATCGTTTAGGCGTGTTTGTGTGTGTGTGTGTGTCATTCATTGTTCCATTTTCTGTTGATTGTTGTCCCCGAATTCATATTTTGACATTGACATTTTTTTTGTGTTGTGTTGAATGTAACATCTTGAAATGACGCTGGTCGTGGTGAATGGGAAAAACAAATTTTTTGTCGAAATTTATTGGGTTTTTTTCCTTATTTTCTATAACGAAAAATTTTTCGCTTTTATTATGAATTTGAATTGCCGCTTTTCAACAACAACAACAACAACGAAAAATCCACCAAAAACATTCCACATTCGAATAAATTTTTTTTTTGTTTTGTTTTTCACCCAATTCTTATTTTTCTGCACTGACATTTTGTTTATAAAAATTTGATTTGAAATGTAATTCAAATTCTCTTATTTTGAAAATCCATCAATCGGCAGCTATGACGACGACGATGACGATGATGATGATGATGATGATCTCTGTTCTTCTGTTGTGGGTGGCATGAAAACATGAAAAAAATGTATCAAAAAAGATTGATTTCTGTGAAAAAAAAGAGTAAACTGTTTTTGTTTTTTGTTGTTGTTTGTTTTACATCATCATCATTAACACTTTTTTTTTGTTTTTCCACTTCTTTCATTCGTTCCAGATTCACATCGATTGACATCATCAACCACATAGAATCCAATGAACAAACAGGCCAACACCAGACAAACAAAATTCTTATTCTGGCCTGGTTATTCTGTGTGGAAAAAAAATTCTGTTTTTTTTCATATTTAAATTTCAGTATTCACATAATCATCATCATCTGTGAATGAATCGATCAAATAATGATGGATCGTACATTTTCAATACAATCAAATGATCAAACCAACAACGATTTTGCTGTAGAACAATCAACATATGATTCAACGATTATGACCATTAATCGCCAAAATCCATTCAATAATCATCATTATCATCATCATCATCGAAAAAAACGATTATTTTTCGGTCATCAATTACCATCAAATTATTTGCTGATAAAATGGATACTGATCATATGGCTAATCGGTGGTATAGCGCTTTATTTATTGGATATTTTCTTGTTCCGTGTATCATCCACCATTCAAGATATTGTAAATTTACCATCAGATTTAATATTCCTGTTTGCCATTTGTAATAATTTCTCATTGATAATTGCCATTTTGATGGAATTACGGCCATTATTAATTGTATCGATATTTGTTGATTGTTTACTACTTGTTGCAATACCAGCATTAATTGTTGAAGTTGTTCCCAATCTATTTACATATGCATCATTAATGATATCGATAATTTTATCCATTTATTATGGTGTACTTTATATGCGTTATCCATTATTCTATATTGATAATACTAATCATCCATACGACAACATGATGATCGGTAATAGAAATCGATCAAATCTACCTTATGATTATTTTAGCACAATGACTGCTGCTGCTAATTCCACACATAGATTTTCATTCAATTCTTCACCACCACCACCACAACAACAACAGCAACAACGACAACAACAACCACAATCACCACTGCAATCACAACAATCAACAAATGAATGTTTGACCATTTCTGGCCAATTACAACCTAGACGTTCATGTCAATTTTGAAAAAAACTGATTTTCTTTATTCAAAAAGAATAAATAAGTAGATAAAACCAAAAAAAAAATCATCGTCTATAATCAAGTATTGGATCTTCATCAACATCATGAACATTTGAATCTTCGTCATCATCAACATTGGATTGTAAATGTTGAATGTCCGCCATAGTTTTATCCATTATCTTTTGATCTTTGTCTTCGGTGGTCATAACACCATCATCATCATCATTATTATTATTCTGCCTTTCAATACCAGTTTTATTTTTACGATAAAATTGTAACGATAAACGTTTTGATGATGGTGCAAATTTACAATGGAAAAATAATTGAAAAAAATTTTCCGTTTTCCATTGATCAATATTAATGACCAAATTATTCATAATACGATATTGTTTTCGAATGTATTCCAATTCAATGCTGATTACTTGATTATCAGCCACCACTGCATACAATGTTTCATTCAATTCAACAAATGTAACAAAATTATAACGTTGTGTACAAAGTTGGATGTATGGTTTATTTTTTATCGGTATCATTATGGCACAATTCATTGATAGTTCTGATTCAAATGTAGCCATTGTGGATGGATACCATGCTATGAACAATCCAAGGCCATTCGAGAATAAAAACCGTACATTATGATGATCCAATAATGATTCTGGTGCTAAAGATTGAAGTTGATTCTGATGATGAAGTTTTAATGTCAATATACTATTCTGGATATATTGATCCAATACATCACGTTTATGATCATTACGGACTGAACTAAACACTGGCCGTATAATGGACATTGAAAAATCATCCGAACGTATGTTGATCATACGATAAACATCAATATTTGATGCAAGATTCGATTGTGTTGGCGATGGATCAATAATGGCCACAACCCGAAACAAGTAATTAACGATTGGATGAAAACGACAAAATTGACTTGTAGGCGGTATGTAAAGCCATTTTTGTTGACAACCATAACGAAGTTGATTACGTGTGGAAAAATACAAAATCGACGGTGTTTGTGATGATGTATTATTACCACCAAACTGGTTGGATTTTGACAATGATTTTCCCATTATATCTACAGTGGAAAGAAAACAAAACATAAAATCAATCAATCAATCAATCAATTAATTAGCTAAACAAATGGCAAACCTTTAAGAAAACTATTTCCAAAACCACCAGCAGCACCATCAACATTTGTATATAATGGTGACATTGTAGGAAAATGAAATACATTCGTGAAACGACGACGTGTTGTATCAAATTCAAATATTCTATTATCAATTGAATTCGTTGAATCATCTTTATAGTGTACGATATTCACATAGATGATGTTATTTAATGTCCAAATATCGGTGATTAATTTATCTTCAGATGAATCACAAACATATTTTTCAGCTGGTGCTGCATCAACCATAATTGATGATAATGTTGTTGTCGATGTTGTTGATGTTTGTTTTGATCGATTTGTCACCGCTATTATTGATTCACGATTTTGTTGTCGTTTTAATCGACTACTATGATGATTAGATGATGATTTTGAATGTTGGCCCAAAGTGGCCACCAATACTAGACCCAATGATGTAACGATTATTGTTCGAGCAAACATTGTGGATGATGATGATGGCTATGAATCGAATGGATGTATGAATGAATAAAAATGGCCAACATATCATCATTATTATCATCATCATCAAACACTGACATTTCACTCAGCATTCAAATGTTAATAAAAACAGTCACAAGCACTCAAAAAAAACCCTCCACACACACACAAAAAAAATTTGGGTGAATGACACACACACACACAAGTATACATAGATATAATTTAATTATTTTTTTAATTGTTTTTCGTTTTCATTTCTATAGAAATTATTTACAAAAAATTTTTCATTTGTTTTTTAATGCGAAGAAAAAATAGATTATTGTGTTTTGTAGATCCAATGTGTATGTGTTTGATCTGTATCGTTGACACGGAACGGAACTAGGAAATGTAATTTGAACTGTTGCTGCTTGTACTGACGCTGGCACTGGTGGTGGTGGCTGTTGTGTTATTTGTATTTTTATTTTGAATCATTGAAACTAAATCACAAACAGCACCATGTTCAGATTGTTGTTGAAAATCATGATAAACTTGTATTAGAATTATAATAAACATAATGATTCCCATCATAATTATGAATAATGCATATGCTAAAAGGATATTCTGTAACCATTGTTTTTGTAGATTAAACCAATTGGTGAACCATGATGATCGTCTAGTTTGATTGGTCATTGTATCAATTTCATCATCATCATCGTCGTCCACAACGACACCATATTGAACAGGCAATTGAACGGATGTTGTATTATCAATAAATTTAGACTGTTGTTGATGTTGATGGCCAAATTTTCGATATCTTTTGATTAATGAAAACAAGGCTATACCTGGAAATATGAAAACATTACATGATGCAAGTGATCCAAGAAATCCGATTGCAATCGTTATGTTTGGTATAACTATAGCCAATACAAGTACAGCTACATTCCATATAGTAGTGATGATTATATTCCAACGACGTTCATAACGTTCGAATGTATTTTCTGGTGATTCTATTCCACCATTATCATCACTGGAAATACATTCATAACCGGAACGATATTGTTGTCCATAATAACGGCTTAAAACGATACGAACAATTGTATCACGACCACAGAATACAACTGGCGGATATGTTGTAATCATTTTCACTATTAATGCTACAATACCAGCCAATACAATTGGATCATTTGCATTATACATTAACATTATATCTGGTGCAACATTCGATCCAAATGTCAGATAACCAAATGAACCAGCTAAACAATACAGTACAAGTAACGATGCCATTGATACCAGTATGGATTTGGAGAAATTTTGAATATTTTTCTCGGACATTGAATCATAAACAGGAATGACAATTTCATGTGTTTGATATGCAAAAAACACCACTGGTAATGCAGCAATAAATTCTAATGCCGATTCAGGGCTAGTACGTATTTCATACGTATGAAATGGATCACGTTCATGATTATAGTAGGAATAAATATTCAAGAATATTATATAAAAACTAGCTATAACACCCAATACATTGATATGACGAAGGAAATCTAATCTTCGAAAATAACACATTGGCCATGTAACCATGATAGCTGTAATGGACATAGTGAAAAAACGATTTGCCCACCAATAACGGCAAAATTCACGTCCAATATACGTTGCAAATATCCGATCAAATTGATCACCAATAATTATGACAAATGTTACACAAATCCCAAAACAAGTTATAGCAATTGATGCGGCGGATATACGCATCACTCGCGGTCCGCACATCGTACGCATAACACCGTGATAAGAATCTTCATTATTAATTTGGGCACAATAAATCAATATCAGAATAGTGGTCATCATTAAAACTGCCGCAAACATTTGGATGATCGTCGCATAAACAATACCACCAAGACGATCATATGCAACCGGATAATTAAGTAAACCAGCACCAAGAGCTGCATTTATCAATAAAAATGCACCCATTATCCAGGTAATTTTACCACCACCACCATTACCATTATTTTGGCGAGAACTATTTCGACTTGAACCATTATTGGGATCAATAAAATCATAAGATTGATTCGATGAACCATTAGATCGGTTAGAAATCTTTGTTGTTGTTGCTGTTGGATTTAAATATGTAGAATTTATCGATGATGATGATGTCAATAATGTTGATGATGATAGCGATGATGAAGATGATGGTTGTTGTTGTTGAGATGTAGAATCATTCACATGATTATTATGATTATTACGAATTTTTGGATAAAATGAGGAACTTGATGATGATTGTTGTTGTTGTCCATTTAATAATGGTTCCCTTATTGTTGTTGTATCATGATTTGCAGTTAAAATGGATGTATCAAATCCTAATAAACTAGAAAACAAAATTCATTAAAATCAATAATAAATTTTCAATCATCATCATACCTTTTGAATGTGTCGACCATTTTTTCGTATTTTTAAAAACACACACAAAGAGAGACAGACATAAAAATGATGAGAAAATCAAGTCTAAAAACACGATTGATATGTTATATGTTTATGGGATGGTAATTGAAGAAAACAAAATTTTTTGTCAATGTCAAAAAATCAATCAATCTGTAACCATATTTAAGTGGATCATCATCATGGTCGAGAAAATTGTGAGAAAAAAAAATTTATACTTTTTTGCACAAAAACAACAAATGTTAACCACACACGCACAACAAAAAAAAATCGACAATCAATCAATCAATCAATTAATCAATCAGAAATCAATCGTACTTTTTTTCGATTATATAATTGATCAATTATAGTGAAAAAAGGTGATGAAAATGGCCAAAAACAAACGTCCAGATCATGGATTAAGTCAAACATTTTTTTTTTGTTGATAAAAATTGTTTTTTTTTGAGTTTTTGTTCACAACAAATTTCATTTCAATTATTATTACTATTACTATATAGTAGCAACAATCATCAATTTGATCAACACATTGATCATCATCGATCATGGCAATGATCGCGAGGTGTAGATGTGTGTCTGTCTGTTTTTGTGTATTTTCAATTTCAAATAAAAAAAAATGATGATAATTTAATGGAATTGGACTGTGTCAATAGAAGCAACAACAAAAAAAACGATATGCTACACACATGGTAGTACATGAATACAAAACTTGTGACAAATTTCTTCAAACACTGAGATTTGTACGATAAAAATTCGCCGGGTTAAATGATAATTTTTTCTTTTCTTTTTGATTAGATTTGATTCGATGATGATTGATTGATTGAGTGATGTTTTTTTCAATGAATGAATCAAAAAAAAATTGGGAATTTCTTTTTTGGTAGAAGAAAAAAAATTTCATTCAAAGATAACACACACACACACGAGAATCACGAGTATTTTGAATTCATTTTTTTCTGTTGTTTTTTCAAAAAAAAAGAATTTGACCGATTTTTTCGAAACATAAAAATGATGAAATTGGACACGAAAAAAAATGATACGTATGTAATATATGAGATGATGAAAAAAACGATATCAAATTTCACTGGTGGTCATAATAACACAACCTATCATCATCATCGTTTGATTTGATTTGGTTTTTTTTCATTCAAGAAAAAAAATTCATTGACTTTTTTTTGATGATTCTTTTTATCATTCACTTTTGGTTCTCGTGATCGATCGATTGATTAATCATGCCAATCTTTTTCTTCCATTTTGTTTGGTTATTTTTAGAGCACAATAACAACATGTGATTTTTTTGGGCCTTTTATAGTGAAGAGAAAAAAAATTGATTGGCATGATATGATGATGCGTGGATTTTGGTCAAATCAAATCAAATCAAATCGAATCGATTGATTTTGATAAGATTATTTATTCATTGATCCATTACGATTTGCTTGTTCCAGATTTTTCTTGCTTTTTCATCACCAATAACGTCATCTTATCCGGAAATTTTTTCCATTTATTTAAACAGTCTTCTTTTTTTTGTTTTGTTTTGTTTTCTGGTACAAAAATGGGAAAAAAATCTAATTTTCAAACAAAAATAAATCATATGATGATGATACATACATGGTTAGATGGCGTTGCTGTGAGATCGAAAAAAAAATCGAATTTCGAAATTTCCAATTCAACAAGAATGGTGAATGATTCGATTGAAATTTCGATGATTTTGGCCAAATAATTCCAAAATAGCAAATGGATTTGATTGATTGATCGATTGATTGATGGTGGTCATGTCCATATTTGGTATATTTTTATTTCTGATTATTGGTTTTACATTGATCGTAATCATTTTGTTGCTAATGTATCGTTATGGTTATTATACAAATATCTGGCCATTAAACACCAGTTGGTTTGATCAATTTGCCCGTAAACTTCACATTGATCGTCAAAATACACTAGATTTCAATTATTTTCTGGAACAATTATGGCCAATACGTACAATACGGAATTTATCGATAAGAATAAAACGATCACCAAAACGGGTGATTGGCGGCACAGTTGATGAAATATCTATACCAGCAACAACAAAATCATTATCATTATCATCGTGGCCATCATCGAAATTAGGATCAGATTATCATCATAATAAAAGTAATTCATCATCATCATTAATTGAATCTAGCCATCAATCATCATTAGCATCTATAATCGATGATATTGATAAACAACAACGAAATGAAAAATCATTATTTGATATACAAGAATTATCAACATCATTATTACCACAACGTTCATTATCACGTTCGTTGTCTGAAAAGATTGAAATAAAGATAAAAATACCGAAAATACAAATGAAAAGAAAATTAATTCATCATCATCCACAACAACAACAACAAGAAAAACAACTGTTAAAATTTACATCAAAATTCGTACAACAATTAAAAACATCATTCGATATTGAAAAACAGAATTTAATAAGCACGACACCGGCGCCATCTAGCGTAGTCAATATGAACAAATAGCTTGTTAATGAAAAAATTTTTTATTCAATAAAAAAAATATATTAATCAATCATTCGATGAAGATATTTACAAAATGAAAATAATCTAATTAATCTGATAACATTGATTAAACCAATGGGTATAATTAATCAACAGAAATGCAATTGAAGCACCAATTGCCGATCCGAATTGTGTTTGCATTCCAACCCAAAACATACCGTTCATACGGTTATAATCACAAATCACCAATGTAATCATTGTTTTCGCATATGATGCAATTGTTATGAATGCGGCCCAAATTGCAACCATGATCCATGCGGCTATTGTATGCCATTGTTCACTATGAACCAAAGGTGGTGATGGACTCATCAAAGCTGATATCAATATATAAACGGCTAAAATTGTTGCCACCACTGTTAACATGGTAATCATTCGTATAGAACGATGTTCGACGAGCATTCCATAGAAACAACCAACTGGATATGAAATTGATGCTAAAATGACGACATAATGTAATGTATCGGCACTGTATGGCATTGCGGAAAATGGCTGCAACGAAAAAAATAAACATAAAGATGAATTGAATTGTCAATGAAAATCAATGAATAAATGAATCTTCAAACCTGTAATGGTGGCATAAATCCGAATGTTGTGAAACTATTCCAAAACATGAGACCAAGTAGATAGAAATATATCGAACGATTAATTTCGAATGTTTTTCCATTCGAATTCATTTCATTATGATGATGATGATGATTATTCAATGATTCATCATTACAATCGTCATCATCATCGAGCGATAGTTCTACATAATTATCATCATTTAAATTGATTGACTTTTGTTGTCGTTGTCGTTCATCATTGATGTTATTGTTGTCATCATTATTACTAATTGTTTTATCAAACAAATGCAAACGTTTTATACGTCGTTGTTCATGTCGTGCAAATGGTATGAATTCTAATGATAAAAAAGCCAGATAGCTAATAATTAATGTAATGAATAATGATGTGAAAAATATTTCCACAGAAAATCTTGGTTCAATCAACGATGGTAATTGTAGCGATGATGATGATGATACAATTGGATCAAGGATTGAGGATGATGAAATATTGCTAGAAATTTCCTGGGAATTTAACAATAATTCAGCTGATTTTGTTGTTGTTGTTATTGTTGGACATGAATCTTCATCCATTGATCCTATTGTATGACCAACACCTTGAATTAAAACAACCAAGCTTGGAATGAAACCACTAAGACCTTCACCAACAAGATATGGTGTCATAAAACTGGAATCAAAACGTGCCATAAATGGTAAAAATGTAACGGATGATGTACAATCCACGAGAGCTAAGCCAAACGTAAAAATTAATAAAAATATTGAATGTTCACCGCCGAAAATACAAATGGTTCGTTGCCAGAAACCAATCAACATCAAACAGGAAATTAGACCGATCAACATTTGTATATGTGTGGCTGAGATGTCATTCACAAAACGATTTTGTTTCATAATCCAATACAATAATGGACCGATATTTGCCAATTGTATCATCATATTTAAATGTGATGCAAGTGTCCATCCTTCTGGTAATTGTTGCAACAATAATGGCATTTCTAACCACAAACCGGTTAATGCAATCCATGAACCTGTACCAAATAGCATTGCTAATATTGATATTGGAACAACAGCCTTTGGATTCGTATCAATCATTTCGGTCATTTCGCCAATAAATGATTGTTGAGCCATGATGATGATGATGATGATGATGATTTACACCGGATGGATCATCTATTCAGCAGGTTTTGGCAGAAAATATATTCGATGATTGAAAATTAAATCAATATTTTATCGTCGTCGTGATGTTTTGTATGTTTATGATAATTATGAGAGAAAAAAGTTTTTTCTGATCGATTTATTAATTTAATTAGGTGTTAATTGATGATGGCCATCAATTAGCAACGACAACAACAACGGCAATGTCATAAATGTCTCTGTTAGTGTATATGCTACATGATCTTTGTTTTTCCAATCAATCAATTTTGAATTAATCAATTTTTCTTTTCTTTTTTTTTGTAGATAAGAAAGACAGAAATGTATCGGAAATGACAACAACAATGTTTGGCCATTGATTGATTTTTTTTTTGGCAAAAAATTTTTTTAATTCATCAGTTTAATTTATGTGTAAAGTAAACCATAGTTGGCACCATCATTTTATGAATAGAATGGAATCATTATCGTACTACTGCGTTTATTTTTCAACAACAACAAAAAAAACATCAAAGTTATTTTTATCACACACACAAATACCACACCCATCTTGAAAAATTACTTGATGCAACAAGCACACACACACACACAAATAAGCAACAAACGAACAACGAAACAGCCAAAAAAAAAATCTTGAATTTCTAATCATAAAATCCTGGCAAAGAATCAGTAGAAAAAAAACAACGAGAAACAAGCAGAATAATCTAGGGATTTTTCATGTTGTTGTTGTTATTAATTACATTGTCCATCAACTTGTAAAGCATTAAAATGTTGCCCATGTTTGGACGATTTCTGAAACAAAAACGAAACGAAAATAATCAAAATTCCAAGAAGAAAAAAAATTATAATGATGATAGCATTTGATAATCTCTTTTATGTTTTTTTTTTTGTTTTTTGTTTTTCTTCTAATAATTAATCAACTACGATCATTATGGCCAAATTTAGCAAATTCATTCACAGTTTTTTTTTGTTTCGTGTTTTAATGATGCTTGAAATTGTGTGTTTGAAATTTCGAAGGTCACTCGACCATCCAATGAATTCTTGAATTATCAATGACCGCGATATTTGCCAATATAAGATGTTTCCCGATGGAAACGATGATTCAGTAAATGAGATAATACAAAAAAAATTCCTATGTTGTTATGAAATAGTTTTGTTTTTGTTTACCAATAAAAAACAGATGGTTGTAATTATAGAAATACTTCCGCTTCGAATTTCCCTCCACCACCTCCCCCCCGTAAACACACACACACCACAAACGCAAACACAAAAAAAAACATGTTATTTATACGCAGGAGGAAACGCAAAATGAATGTTAACAAACAACAAAAAAACCACCAACACAACATTGTATATTTTTTTTCGTTGCTGTACTAGTGGTTAATAATTTAGTTGTGAAACGTTATTTTTATATGTTTTCTTCCATGGTGAAACTTCATCATCATCATCATCATTATTATTCAGTGTGTCACAATGGAAAAAAAATTCAATGAATGAATGAATGTGAAACATTTATGATTTTGTTGTTGTGTTATGGATCTGTTCATCTTCATTATCATTCAAGCTACAGTTACGTTTGGTTGGTTACATCAAATTAAACTTAACTGAAAACTAGTTTGTTGTCAATCTGCCAGGTGTGTGTGTATATATCAGTGTTGTTATTATCGTGAATCGAAGCAAAACAAAAAAAAAAAAAATAATTCGGAAATCCTCGATATTCAATCAAATTAAATCAATCGATAATGAATACATTCGGTATTGTTCGTATTGTTTTGTTGGTTTTTTTGATCATCGTTCTTGTTATGATGATTATTTTGTTTTCAAGATCAATAATTGGTATCGCTAATAAAGATCGTGGCCGTGATAATGTGAATGGAGCCATTAGTTCAGCGTTGGTCGGTGCAAATGTCATTATCGGTTTATTGGGCGCATATCGTGAACATTTTCTTTTCACATTAATATTCGCTATTCTTCAGACGATTATTATCATTTTTGAATTATTTATTACAATACCACATGGATGGATTTTCATTGTACCATGGGTTGGATCGGCCATTTTGGCCTATATAATGGCATTTATGATTAAACAAGGACATAGTTCTGGTTGACAATTTAATGAGAAATATTGGCATAATAAAAGAGATGTTGACAACGACAACAACGATAATAGCAACAGCAACAACGAAAAACAAAAATTGAAACCAAAAAAAAAAGAAAAAGAAAACCTATACGCCAACAACAACAACAAAAACAACAGGAAAAAAATCCATTGAAATGTGGTGAATCATTTTTTGTCATTTTTGATTTGAACAACTAAATTTGATATATTGAATAATCAACTAATAATCATTAATAAAAAACAATAATAATTGTATTCAAGGACGATAGCAGCCATTTATAACAAATTGATTTGATTTCGAATGAAAAATGATGATGATGAATGCAATGGAATCTTTGGCAACGTTGATAATGGAAAAAAAAGAAACAACCATTTTTCTGTCTAACACTATTATTACTACTACTAATAATCTGATGATGATCTGGTTTCGTTTTCCTTTCTTTTTTATTGCTGTTGTTGTTGCTATTGTTGTTATGGTCTTAACCCTTTTTATTATTCATTTTGCACATTTTTTTTGGATTTTGGATTTTGTTTTGAATTTTTTTTTCTTCTTGTCATAAAATAAAAATTTTTAAAGAAAAACAAATGATCGAGTGGTGTTTTTTTTTGTTGTCGTTTTTTGTTGTCGTTTTCGTTTTTTTCCACTATTGGTCAGCGTTTTTTTTTTTTTTTATTTTGCTGATCTTCATTGGATTGTCATGGAAACGACTTTTTTTCGCATGTTTTTTTTCAAAATGACCAAAGTTCATCGACTTTGTCATCGAAAAAAAACAACAACAAAAATGATTACCGTATAGCTAATATATACGTGGTTATTATTGAATTATCTGGCCAATTTTGTTGCTGTATGGAAAATGTTCGCGCGCACACATTGTAATGGTTTCATTTTTTTCTATTCAATTCAATTTCATTACATTCGCGATGTTAAATATACACCTTATTCATTATAGTGAGGATGCTGCCTCAAATTTTTTTTTCACCAAAAATGGACATTCATTTTGTTTAAATGTTTCACACCACACACAACGATGAACACCAATTCCACCTGCACACACACACACGCACACCTGTTCATCATCATCAATCGATTGAATGGTACCACACACACACACACAATAACCTTGAATCATTTTTTTTTTAATTTTAAACGATGGATAAGTAGTAGTGTAGTGTAGTTGGTTGGTTGGGTTAGTTTTATTCGGATTTTTCATGTACAAACAAACAAACAAACAAAAAAAAACACAGAAAAAACGAATCATCATTTTCATCATTGTCATCAATGGGATTGCGTGTGTAATGTCCATCAGCTGTTTTGTTGATCGAAAAAATTCAAATGAATAATATTTGGAATATTGTAATCAGTGTTTTATTGAATTGTTAACTAAACAATGGCAACAACTAGAAATGGTCATCATCATCAACATCGTGGCCATCATCATGGCCAACGAATAACAATGAATCGTTTAGAAATTACATTTCAAGCGATCCGTATCATTCTAGTCATCTTATTGGCTATTATATTTATAATCAGTACTATTTATTTCATACGTGCTATCGATGCAATCGGTGACGATGTTGATGAAGCAAGAGAAACACATTTTGGCCATGAAATTGAAGAAAATGTCTATGAATCGACAAGAAATTCACGTTTTGATCCATATGAAGATTATGGCGATGATTACAACCACCAAAATCATCAACATAATAAAAAGAAAGGTGGACGATTGATTAAAAGTGGCCATCATCATTATCGGGTGACCAATTCTGAATTGAAACAACATCATATCATCTCGTTGATCGTATGGGTTGTGCTAACATTATTTTGTGCCATATTATCATTGGCCGGTATTTTGGGTGCAATTTTTTTGAATCCATGTATGGTCAGTATGACAACTTTATGTGTATAATAAAACAAAAATTTAACCCGATATTTCTTTTTTTCAGGTACTATTCTCGGCTATAATGATTTTGGTACACGCAATCTGTTCACATGTGTTGCCCATATTTCATATAACATTTCCGAATATGACTTCAAATTGGTTTCTATTGGCATTGGAAGTACCAGCGATCACTTTTGCCATATTATTTGTATTCATATTTAGTTATCGACAAAAACGTTTTGTTGCTCAAATGAGACAAAGACGTATACTCTATTGATTTCGAACCATTTTCATTTAATTGATTGATCGATTGATTGATTGTTTTATTTGTTTGAATTAAATTACCAATTTCGTATTGTTTGCATATAAAAATTGTTTGTTTTTTCGTATACATAATGTATTTGGTTATTGTATCACGTGAATTTGAATTTATTTGCTGTTTTTTCTGTGTGGACAAAAACTTTTTATATTAAAAAACAAACAAACAAACAAAAAAAAAATGCCCACAACAAACAATTGTGAAAAATCTCGTTCATCATCGAAAAATCAAAATAATTGCCAGCTAAAAGTGATGAGAAAATTATTCAATGAAATGCAACAAGATCCACAATGTAAATCAATGTTAAAACGTAATCTGAATAAAGATTTATTTGAACGATTAATAAATCGTCGTACAAAAATGGGCTCCACATTGATGGATGTTATACGATCAGGTCTAATGAATCATGATAGTAATATTGGTGTTTATGCACCAGATCCAGATGCATATCAAATTTTTTCCGATCTTTTCAATCGTATTATTGATGAATATCATAATTTCAGCGCTACAGAAAAACATCCAACATCTGATTTTGGTAAATTATCTGATTTTATTGATTTAGATCCAGAAAATAAATTCATCATTTCCACACGTATACGTTGTGGCCGTAGTGTTAAAGGTTTTCCATTTAATCCATGTTTGAAAGAAAAACAATATAAAGAATTGGAACAAAAAATTAGTACAATTTTATTGAAAGGTGGCGCTGGTGATGAAGAATTAAAAGGCACTTATTTGCCATTAACCACGATGAGTAAAGAAGAACAAAAACGTTTAATTGATCAACATTTTCTATTTAAAGAAGGTGATCGATTCCTACAGACAGCTAATGCATGCCGTTTTTGGCCAAAAGGTCGTGGCATATTCCTGAATAAAGCACGTACTTTTATGGTTTGGATCAATGAAGAAGATCATATCCGTATCATTAGCATGCAAGAAGGTGGAAATGTTGGCCAAGTATTTGGCCGCCTACAACGTGCTATACGTATGATGGAATCATCGGGGTTAGAATTTGTACGTGATCAACGTTTAGGTTATCTAACGTTTTGTCCAACGAATCTTGGTACAACAATTCGTGCTAGTGTTATGATCAAGCTGCCAAAATTATCGGCACAAAAACAATTGTTTGAAGCGACAGCAAATAAATTCAATTTACAGATTCGCGGTTCCAAAGGCGAACATACCGATAGTGATGAAGGAATGTATGATATTTCTAATCGTCGTCGTTTGGGTCTCACCGAATATGATGCCGTCATGGAAATGCAACGTGGTGTACAACAAATGATTGAAATGGAAAAATCAATGTAAATTTGATTTGAATATTGTGAAGTTATTCTGATGAGAAAAAAAATAAATAAATGCAGATCATTTTTTTTTTTTTTTTGGCATTGTAGTTGAAGCGCGCGAATTTTAAAAATTTAAAAAAATTATACTTTTCCACTAGCTCAGCAGATGGCGACATGAATGATGATGATCAAATGATTTCGAATCAATGATGAATTTGGCCGATTAGAATTTGTATTTGTCATTGAAACTTGTTGAGCTATAACGAAATATAATGGTCAATTATGAACAACAAGTTCAACAACCATCTATGGTTGAAAATGTGGATATCGGAAACCGACAAGACAAGCCAAGTAGACCACCTAGTTTTGTTTGGATTCCCCGGTCGATATCATCAAAATTCCAATGGTAAACAAATGAGATGCATAGTAACAAAAATATCATCATCGAAGGTCAGAACAAATTGCCAACAATCTAATTGATTCATTGGCCAAATGTACTTTTGGCTGTTGAATATTTAACCCTCACAAAATATTTCCACTGAAATACTAAATTAAAATTGGGGAATTTTTTTTTAGATATAAATTAATTACACCTGAAAAGAATGACATCATGATATTCATGATTTCACAAAAAAAATGAAACAAAAATCTATCTGGCAAGATAGGCAATGTGCAAGTGCTAACACACGCACACACACAAAAAAAAAGAAAGAAAAAAAGCATCAGCAACAACATTAAAGCGAATTCTTTGAAGAAAAAAGAAAATTTTTCTAATTTTTTTTCACGATTCCATGATAATGAGATGAAAAGAAAAAAAAACATTTTCTGACAACCGTCCATTCATTCATCAATCGTCATTGTCGTCGTCATTATCGTCATTGAATCTTTATAATCTCACATCGACAAACAAACAAAAATGTGATCATCATCATGTGACATTGACATTGAATTGGAATTTTTTTCTCTTTCTGTCTTTCTTTAAGACATCTGTTCATCATTAGGATTAATTAATGGAATTCATGAAAAACAACACAGCAAAAATCTTTTATAGTTGTCATCACTTATGGAAATTTTAGGATAATTCAAATTATTATGATGATGATGATCACCAGAAATCCTGGTGGAAAATTGAAAGAGACTGAGAGAGAGAGAGAGAGAAAAAAAACCTGTTGCATCATTGGCATTTTTGATAATTGCCAATTTTTGTTTCGATGGTACACAAGGTCGATAAGCAATTTTGTGTGTTGCCAGTATAATGGGTTGGTTGTCCAGATTTGAATCAAATCTTTTTTTTTTTTTTTTTTTTTTTTTTTGTTAATTCAATTTTGGTCTCTTAAATTTTTTTCACTCATCTGACAGCAGTGTTACATCATTTATGAATGACTTTTTACATTTCGAATTTTTTTGAATAGGCCATAACAGAAAAGAAATATTTTCTTCAACAAAGAAATGAAGAAAATTTTTTTTGTATTTTTTTGTTTCTTATTGAAAACAAATTATTACATCACAACGCGAGAGATTTTTTGTTTTCAGGAAAACAAGAAAGAGAAAAAAAATTGTGGCTTGTGTATCATCATCATCATCATCATTATTATTATTTGTCACCTTGATACGTACAAAAGTTCTGTATTTTTTTTTTTTTTTGTTTGTTTATGCCGACAAAATTCAAAAAATCAAATTGCATCATTATCCTCTTCAAAATAAAAAAAAAATAAAAACAAGAAAAAAAACAATTCCATCTTGTTTGAATATATTGACAAGATATGACATTCATATTTTGTTGTTGCAAACACACACGTACAAAATAAGAATTTATTTATTCATCTTTGGACAACAACAGAACAAAAAAAAATTAGATTCAAGATAAGACTTTGTCATCATCATCATCATCATCATCATCATCAACAACAAAATCATCGTCATCAATGAAGACGTGACTTTTTTCAACAAACATCCATTCAACAACAACAACGACAACACTTTCGAATGAATGATTGGAACATTTATTTTTTTTGAAAAAAAAGACTTCCACTTATATCATCATCATCATCATCTACGTGAAGATACTTTTCGTTCAATAGAAAAAAAACTCCTTCATTTTTTTTCTTCTTCTTCAGTAAACACACAAACACACACATTCACATTCCTTTTACGAATTCACTGTGTTTCTTGTTTCATTTCAAGTGAATGTTGAAAGTAAAGAAAAACAAATTGAATTGAATTGATTGATGAAGCAGCAAGTGACCAAAAAAAAAAAAAAAATCGATACACACACATCGTGGTATATATAAAAATTTCATTCAATTCAATTTGATTTTTCATTCGTTACACGCACAAACACACATACATACACACACACACTTGTTTGTACTATTTTTTTTTAAATTTTATTTTATTCAGGAAATAAATCATCACGAATTGTCATTTTGTTATTGATTTAAAGAAGAAGAAGAAAAGAAAAATTTCATTGTTTATCTTTGTGTGTGGTTTTTTTTATGTATTGCTGCTGCTAGTGTTACTCATTTTTTTGTATTATTATTATTATTATTGTTCCAATCAATTGATCTGGCCAAAATGTATCGATCATCAATGTCCATTTCCATAAATCTCATCATCCTAGTGGTTATTATTACATTATCAGCAACGATTGATGCACAGAAATTGAAATGTAATAGTAAAACAGAAAAAGAAATGGATCAAATCGTAGCACGTATCATGACATTTGGTACAGATCGACCATTTCCAGCGGATAAAGCAAAACTTAAAGAATATTGCAAGTAAGTAAATCCATCAAATTATTGTCGATATAAAATTTAAAAAATCTTTTCATTCAACTGGCAACAGAGAACAAGTTCGTCTTGTTGGAAAATTAGAAAGTTATAAAACACAATGTTTGAAAAATCAAGCTAAAAGTATTGTATCCGTGATCATTTATTCGATTAAACAAGTAACAAGTACTTATTGTAAACGGCCAAATTCAAAACGTTCATCGGAATTAGTAGATTCAGCAGTTTGTGCCAATGCGGCAACAAATGATTATAATAAATGCAGTATCGAATATATTGAACGTCTTTTATATGCAAAAACCTTACCACAAGGCAAAGATCGTTTGATTCAATCTTGTTGGTTAGTATTTTATTTATGGATTTTCGTTCTTTATTTTTAATCATTTTATTTTGTATTTTTTCTTTAGTGGATATTTTGCAATCTATAATTGTGTCCGTACACAAGCAGCAAAACATTCGAATGTCTGTACAGCGGAACGTATTGATGCAAATATAAATTATATACGTACATTCTTTGATAATGCAATCAATGCTGCATGTGGTGAATATAGTGGCGATAATGATAAATGCGATAAAGTGACAATACCACCGGCAAAAAAATCGAGTAAAAAACATTCATTACCAGCATCATTTTTTAATCCATTGGTTAATCTATTATCGAATATATGATGAAAAAATTCAACATGAAACCGGTTATATAATGGACGATTCATCAGTTTAAGAATTTGCAAAAAAAAAAACATCAAAACATGACATTTATTCATTTTTTTTATCGATTAATTGATTGATTGATATAGTAATTATTATTATTATTATTATTAATAAAAATTGATTTAACATTATTAAAAAAGGGTTAGAAAAATTAAAAACAGAAAAAAACACTAAATATAGATAATTTCGAGATGAATAGAAAATCAAATTTCGGTGGTTAACAATGCCACGATATAATAAATAAGCTCATTTTTTGTTTGTTTGGTTGGTCGGTTCTCTGTTCAAAGTGATGTTTCACGTCTTATCGGACGATAAATCCAATGAACACGTACATTTTCCGGTATATCATAATCTCTATTAAAAGATTTTTCCACCGGTAATCGAAAACGATTATTTTCCAATATCAATGTAAAATTTTCATCCGATCTTAGAGTTGTGGCTACATTACGAAGATGGCTAATCAGATCACGTGTTGTTGCCGATGATCCTTGATGATGATGATTATAATTATGATGTTCAAATGTAACATCATCATTATTATTTGGATCAATTCGAATACGACAATTAGCCAGTCGTATGATACGTAACGAGGAAAATCCATACGATGAAAGTTCTACACTTGAACCCATTATTATCTGATTAAATAGCTGTATCAATGATTCATTATCAATATAAAGACCATTACGATTTTGTTGATAACTGAATGCCGGTCCAATTGATAATACACGCAGACGATTTAAATATTTTCCAATTGAATTCACAGCAATTTTATCAACACGATTATCACAAGATAAACTTAGTGATTGTAGATTTGGACAATAACGTGATAATCGATCAATATCATCATTAGTTAGCCCAACGTAATCAATACTAAGATGACGAAGATTTTTAAGTGATGCAAACACATCAAAATTCAGATTCATTTTCGATAGATTCGATGAATTTGGCCGATTTGGATTGCTGTGAATCGTCAGATGGTATGTATCGGCCAGATTAAATGTAGCCAAACATTGCATTAGTTTCAAACGATCATGATGGACATAATTTATGTCAACCACAAGACTAACATCGGTGATGACTGTACGAAATTCCCGTGATAATTTTCCCATTGAATCCAAAACCGTGGTTAAATCAATTTTATCATTTGTAATTGCCTGATTTGATATTGGTATCAATTCCAAACGTAACGCACGAAGTTGTTCACGACGTTCATTCAATCGTTCTGGTGGCATTAACGTATCGATAATTTCAATTGCAAATTCATTAAAACTACGCATATCATGACGAATTTTGATTGTTAATCGCATGATTCTTTCGGCAAAAGCATTCCAGAATAAATTGAAAAATCGTAGATTAGCTTGATCAGTAAGTAATACTTCAAATTCGACTAGATTTTCATAATAATCACTATGTAAATAAAACATTTGTAAAAAAGTGGCTGCAAAAAAACCGAAAACCGAATCCAATTACCAAAAATAATGAATGAAAATGCAAATGAAACTCACCAGTAATTGTATTATTGAATACAAATGCCATAGAAAGATCCAGATGATTTGTCAACAATCGAAATGATCGTAATGATTCGCCAAATTGTTCGCTAAATAATTCGAACGATCGTAATGAATCTTTTACGGTATTTGTACCATCCAAATGAATGGCAATCTTTTCCAGCCGTTCATGATAATTTTTTCGATAATAATCAATCAAATTTCGTAATAATCGATCATTAAATGATTCCATTATCAATATTGAACCAGATGCATTACAATCGATACATTTTTTTGTAACAAATAATGTTTCATCATTTGTTGAACGTTTTTTAATTATTTTTGGATGACAATTTTTCAAACAAACCATTGAATCGATATTATCGATACTAGTGAGTCGACGATACATTTCTGTATAATGGCAATTTGTTGGTTTATCATTCTCTTCATCATCACCGATATCTTCAACAAATTGATCATCATCATCAGCATTGGCCGTGATAATTGTACGATTATCAATTTTCCTTTTCACTGGTGATGATGATAATAATCGACTACCAATTGATCCAATACGTTGTAAACTTTTTGCACTTGCCGTTGTTGTTGTCGATGCCTTCAAATTATTACGTTTCGTCGGTGGTTCCAACTGTATGGTTTTTAAACTTTTGGTTCGTAACCAATGATTTGATTTCTTTTTATCATTATCAATTGGTGGTTTGGTGGTGATTCTGTTTGTTTGTTGTTGTAGTTCATCATCATCACTTTCTTCATTTTGTTGTTCTATTTGCTGATCATCATCGAAACTTTCTACAACCATTTTTGGCTTTTGAAATTGTAGTTGTTGTTTAATGGAATTTTGATTAAACTTTATTGATGATCGTTTTGGATCATGATCTAAATGTTGGTTGTTTCCATTTTGATCTATCGGTTGTGGTCGTTGTTGTTGTTGTTGACTAAAAACAAGTGGTGAATTAGTATGTTTTGTGTTCATTGCTTCTGTTGTTTGTGAATGCGATTCCGTTGGATTCTTTAAAATGGATTTTTTAATTTCTGTAACCTGATCTGCTACTGCAACTGATTTTGTTGTTGTTTTAGTTTCACAATGACTAACTACAGGTTGTTGTATTGATCGATTTTGATTCAATGGATCGATAATAAGTGAAGCTTCTAGATTTGCAACAAGACTTGGTGATTGTTGTTGTTGTTGAAGTTGCGGTGGTGGTGATGGCCGATTGGATTGATTCGTTCCATTTGTTCCCTTTGATGATTGATTCTTACACGGATTAGTGGTGGCACCTGTTGTCGTTGCCGCCACCTGTTGCCCATCATTATACGTTGATTTAATACTCCAACTTTTCGATCGAATCATTTCTTGATTCTGTTTATTTTGCTGATGAAATCCATTTTTATCATTATGAGATTTATTTGATTTTCCATCATCATTATTCGGACGTTGTTGTTTATGATTATGAGTTGAGTTTGATTTTTTCTTCTTAACACTTTGGCGACCAAACCATTTGAACCAGCCCATTTTTTGATTATTTGGTTGTATTGTTGAATTTGAAAAAAAAATTCACTTGGAACACAGACAAAAAAAATGCCACAAGAAAACCTCGAGTTTCTTTTTTGAATATGAGATTATTCACTACTTAGAAAACAGAAACACTACAAATCCAACAAAACACACACACACACGTATACGTACTAAAAACAAACGATTAACGTGTCATATTATCATTTTCAGATATAGTTAGATATATAAAAAAATCATTGAAAGATTAGCGTATAAAAAAAAGTCGTTGTTTGTATTTGTTGTTGATCAATAAATAATAAATGATGATCGAAATGATAGATAAATGCATCGAGTTTTCATCTTTTTATCTCCAATGAAAATTATATATTTGGCTATGATTATCATCATTGTTGATTGTGTGTGTGTGGTGGAGTTTTTTTTTAAATTGAATGATAATGATAAAGAGAGAGAGAGGACTCACTAAATAAATAAATGAAAAGAAAAGAAAAGAAAAAAAAATGCAAATTATTGGAAATGACAATTTTGAAATTTTGAATTTTGAAATTTTTTGTTGTTGTTGTTGTTGAAAAATGTAGACAATTTCATCTTCATTTTTTTTCCTTGATCCTTGGCAATCTATTTATTGTTCAATTTCATTGATTTAATCATTATATATAGAAAAAAAATGTTGAAAAATTGAAATTCATTTCATGTTTTGTTTTTGTCCTACATTTGAACTTTTATGTTGTTCAAACCACGCAGATGTGTATTTTTTATTTTATTTCTTCTATGTGTATTTTTACTTGTCTGCTTTTGTTATTAGTAGAAAAACAAATCAATCAATCAATCAATCAAACAAATCGAAATGAAATCGATCGGTGCCGGTATTTTATTAGCTTACCTGTATTTTGTTTGTATGTTATTTTGAAAGACGATTCCAACATTTGGTGAAATTGGATCCTGTTTTATTTTGTTTTTGGTCAAAATTAAATTTAAAATTGACAACATCTGGGCAACATACACTTGTCCACTTAGTTGATGGTTGATTTTTGTTTTGTTTTGTTATTCTTCCATCACTTTGCTGATTAATTGTGGAAATTTTAAAATTTTTGACAAAAACAAACACACACACAAATGGCAAAAAAAAATCTTAACGATGGCACGTCGATTGAAAAAAAAACATTCCAATGTTAGAAAAAAAAACAACTGGTTGTTGTCATTGTTTGAATTGTCAAATCTATAATAATAATTTGATTATTAAACACTGTGGATATATTACAATCGATTGATCGATTATGGTCGTTAGTTGGTCGTGGCAATTGTATGTCAAAACAAAACACCAACAAACAAATTTCGTTTGTATGTGTGTGTGTATGCTTGTTGAATGTAACATGAAAAAAAGGTCCTGCCCGGCAATAATAATCATCATCATCATTCATTTCAACGGATTTCATCGTCGTGTTTCTCTCTCTCCATGGATTTTTTTTTATTGCGAAAAAAATGTATTTTTTATCAAAACAAAAAAGAGCCATCATCATCGTCATCATTAAATGCGGTGAATTTTGAATGAATATATGAATGTCAATCACACTGGCATGTGTGTGTGTGTGTGTGTTTGTTTTTTTAAAAAGAGAATGAAAAAAAAATCTCTTTTTTCAAAAATTTTTATGCATATCGGATGAATGAAACAAACACAAAAAATAGGCCACCAAGTGTGTTCATTCTAGCTATGAGAAGATGATGATTATATAATTAACGATCATGAAAAACAAAAAAAAAGAGAGAAAAAAATTTGTTGTTGATTGAATATCAATCGATCAGATTAAAAAAAAAGAGATAATGAATTAATGAAATGTTGGCAGCGATTGAATTTTTTTCCCACTGTAAAACAATGCCAAAAACGACGCCCTGAATTACAAATTCCACATTAAAAAATTCCTTTCAAACCCCCAAAAATTTTTTTTCAAGTTTTTTTTGATTGGTTTTGGTTTTCACTAAATCCCTACGTACACATGTGCGTTATATCCACATTTTACGTGTCGTTGTCAATGAAAATAGGTGATTTTAATTTTGGACAATAGAAAAAATGCTAGGAAACCGGACAAAAAAAAATATGGGGAAAAAAACAAAACAAAAACAAAAACACCGCATCATTACATCAATCATGACATCAATTGGCAATCATCATCAGTTTTGGCTGATAATAAATAAATATATAATATGAACGTATTATTCGTACAAGGGAGAAAAAAAAATTTCTTTTCTTTTCCATTCCAATTTTAGCATCATCAATACATCATCCTTGTTTGTTCAAAATCTAAATTCATTATCAATATAGCTCATCATTATCATCTTTATGCCGTTTTTTTTCTTGAAATTGAATCCAAAAGAAAATTGCTAAAATCGAGAAAAAAGAACAAAAAAAAATTGACATGTGATAATGATGATAAGATTATAAACAACAAATTTTCTGATGATGTTTTGATGATGATGATGATGAGTGATTTATTTTTTATTTTCGATTTTTTTCCGTATAATTTCATCATCATAATCACACTCATACACACACACACACACACAGTAAATAAGACTTTTATATATCGATTTTATAATAAAAAGTGATGGTGATGATGATTTTTATTAATTCTTAACCACATCGGTATTCTCAATTTTGTGTTTTTTTTTCACAAATAATTATACAACACACACACACACACACATTACAAAAAAACTCAAATTAAATTGCCATCACCGTGTCGTTAATTATCTTCATCATCTGATTGATAGCGACGACAACGACGACGACGACGAAAAACAAAAAACAAAAGTCAGTGAAAAACAAAGCAAAAACAAAAATTATTGTTTTCCATCAATTCCAACGAAAATTTTTGTTTTTTTTTGTGTGTGTGTGTGTAATATGTACACTAATTAATTACGCCCAATTTGTTGAAATTTATTTCTTGTTTACGACGATTATGGTGTTGTTGATGATGATGATGATGATGATGATTGTTAATTAGCGGTGCAATATTCTTTTTTTTCTGGATCAATTTAAAAAAAAATTGACAATCTAGTCGTCTATAAATATAAAAATAAATCAAGTGGATTTCTTTTAATCCATCATTCCATTCGTTTTTTTTTCTCTTATTTTAAGATTAATTATCAGTTGGATTTGATTTCTATTTTTGTCGATAAGTGATTTTCTTTGTGTATGTGTATGATCATCATACTGCCATCATCAATCGAATCAGTGTTTTCAATTTATAAAAAAAAAGATTTTCCTTCCAATCAATCATCGATTAAATTTATCATTAAAATTGATTCTTGTCATAGTTTGAATAATTGAATTTCAACAATTTGATGGTAACAATGGAAATGGACATGAAAAATGGATCACACCACCATGGTATGATGATGTATTTTCATACAGAAATTGGTGGTGATTATATCCTGTTTAAATCATGGAAACCACAAGACGGTAAAGGTATGCATAGATTCAACAATCCAAAAAATTTTTTTTTTCCAAATTTAAAAAAAAAATTTCACTTTTTTTCAACCAAAACAACAAAACACCAAAGAAATGGCATGGGCATGTTTGGCCACCGTATTATTTACGATTTTCTATGAATCATTTAAAGTTTTACGTGCAAAAATTCAACAACAAATTTCAAATTTTGATTCCGGGTATGTGTGTAAATTGAATTGAATTGAATAAATTCCTCCCATTTTTTTCATTTAGAAACAAATACACAAACATGTATCATATATTACAATCCATATTGCATGGCGTACAATATCTATTGTCGTATTGTTTAATGTTGATTGCAATGACATATCAACTATATCTGATTTTTGCCATTGTTATTGGTGCAATAATTGGTAATTTTGTCTTTGCTCCATTATCAACATTTGAAACAAATTCTGGTAGTGCTGATTTTGGTGATCCATGTTGTGGTTGATGATCATGATGATATTGATAAACCATCTCGACAAATCAATATAACATATATTCATTCATTTTTATTTCGTTTGTTTTCAGTTGTTTATTGTATATTTGACATTTTAAAAAGTTAAATTTTTTAAATAAAATTTTTTTTGATTGATCCAGCCAGTCATTATTTGTATTCACGATTTTTATGATACAAAGTATAAAACATTGATTTTGAATCGTTCAATAATCGATTTGGTGAATCAAATTCAATGATTCGTCCATCATTAACCACGGCTATTCGATCGAAATGGACAATTTGTTGAACATGATGTGCAATCGCCAAGATTGTTCGTGAACTATTGAATATTTGATCGAAAACTAATCGTTCACTTTTCATATCCAACATTGATGTTGATTCATCCATCAAGAGAATTGGTGTATCCACCAAGAATGCACGTGCACAACAAAGTAATTGCCGTTCACCGGATGAAAATCGTTGTTTTACTGTTTGTTCATCATTAAATTCTTCATCTAATGATGTAATTGTTTTATCCAAGCGAAAATCATGAAGAATTTTCCACAATTCTTCATCAGAATGTTCACGATCTGGGTCTAGATTATCACGAATCGAACCAGTAAATATAACTAAATCTTGTGGTATAATTGCTAATCGTTTTCGTAATCGGTATGGGCAAAGATGTGTTATATCAATATTATCGACAAAAATTTGTCCACTACATATTTCATTGATACGAAACATGGCACCAATCAGTGAGGATTTCCCACTTCCAGTACGGCCACATATTCCAATCTACATAAAATGACAAAAATCAATTCATGAAGAAAAAAAATTTCCCAAAAACAGACCTTTTCACCAGATCGAATATGCAAACAGGCATCATGAATGATTGGTTTAAGATTTGCGCCATAACGTATGGTTACATTTCGAAATTCAATTTCACCATTTTTGGGCCAATTTTTCGACATTGCTAAATAAATTTTTGATGAAAATCAATCAATCAATCAGACAGACAATTAATCAATTCATACCTTCAAATTCTTGTCGAGAATTTGTACAACTTTTTTCTCTTTCCAATCCTATATATGAATGTATACGCTCAACGGAATGCATATTCATTTCAACCTGGGCCAAGTTTCGTACTAGCCAATTCAAATAAACAGGTACCAATAAGGTATATGTCATTGCCAGACCAACATATGCTGATTGAACATTCCAATAAAATGCAGCCGTAATTGATATCATCATCGCAATGAACAGGATGATGCCACCAAAATAATCCAACAAGATTCCCAGAAAACAATTTGCTGAATTAACCATCAAAAAACAAAGATTATTCATATCAAGATATTGATGAAATCGATCAGAAAACATTCGCTGTTCACGAAATGCACGAATCGTTGTCAGGCCATCAATAGTTTGATTAAAATGTGATATAATTGGTGATTTTGATGATGATTCCAAACGTTGTAATTGTCTTGATGTACAACGAAAGATTTTCTGCAGATAATAATACAACACAAGTATCGGTAAGATTGCAATGGAAAAACATGGACAAATTATCACATCGACAATGATGGCCGATGCACATAGAAAGAAAAATCTCAACAATACAGGTATGGCAATTGGAAGTTTCTGCTCATTAAAAAAAAATTCAAAAAACAAAATCAATAAACGATTATTACTGATATCAAAGACGTACCTTATCGATAACATTTAAATCCGTTGTAAAACGATTAATAATCCGTCCAATGGGTGTACGGTCAAAAAAACGTAATGGACAACGTACCATTGTATCAAGAAGATTATCATGTAATTGTCTCACTGCTTTTATTGTTATCAATTGGGCATAAAGATTTGTAGCCAACGATATAATCACCGATACGATTGACAATATTACATATGATTTAATATAATGGCCAACACCATTGTTGTTGGATTGATGATGATGATCATGATGATGTTCATCATTATTAGCCCAATTTGCAAGCCAAAAATCTGCTATAACACGTAATGTTTGATTCATAATAACCAATATAAATACAATGGTAACACATGAATAAGAATGTACTTTAAGATATGCGAGGAAAATATCATTGGAAATTTGATTTTTTCTTGGATCATCATTTAATCGATTGCAAACCATATTTGTACAATTATCATCACATAATTGATTTGTTTTAAAACTAGTAATTTCTTGCCGTAATTCTTCAGTTATACAGCTTGTTTCATCTTCAACAAATACATCATCATCATCATCATCATCGTGTTCAATGTCCGAATTATTGTGGTAATAATCGCAACCATTTTGCAAAACAACAGTAGTATGATCATCAATAATTGTAGTAGAATCAGCACTTAGATATCGATGAGAATCACAATATAATGGTTGTTGTAATGATGATTCTTCAATTCCAGGTGTGGTGGCGGTGGTGATAGTGGAATAATTCGATATACTTGATACAAGTCTTTGCAATGGAATTGGATGATTAGATCTTTGTGGATGATCATCGTTATAAATCGTGTTTTCATTATTAAATGATAAATAAATTGATGTTGAATGATAGGATTCATCTGATGCTAAACGATTTAATTGATTTTTTCTTAAATTAATTACAGGTGGTGCTGCTGTGGTTGTTGTTAAATTTTCATCTATTATACCATCAACATCACTTGAAATATCTAATTCCATTTCCAAATCATGTAATGGTAATGTTGGTGCTATACCACAGCTTGCTTGTCTAAACAAAACGAAAAAAAACAACGTCTAAAACATTAGAAAATTGAACAAAAACAAAATTCAAAACTAACCTTAATAATGGTTTATGTGGACGACTTTTACATTTTATACGTTCACGATTACGAAATTCACCTTTTTTGGAAAAATAACGTGTTAATTTCTGACGTTCTTTCGTCGTACGACATGTATCCGGTTTTTGTTGCAGACGTTCAAGTGTTTCTTTTTCTTTCACAACATTACGATGATAGAAAAATGGTTTATTTTCTTTTTCCACCTGTTCCAATCTACCTTGATTTCGTACGGTACCAGATTCCATTACGACAACATAATCGGTACGTGAAAGAAATTCTTGTCGATGTGTAGCCAAGATTACTGTACGTTTTTGATGTTTTATCGCTAATTTCTAGTGTATGAAAATAGAATAAAATTTCGTTGAAAATTTTACAATCAAAACAAAAAAAAATACTCACAATTATAGCATTTTCAAAAACTGAATAACCAACAATTGGATCTAATGCCGATAAAGCATCATCAAGAATCAATGTAGGTGCCGATGAATAAATGGCACGTGCCAATGCAATACGTTGTCGTTGACCGCCGGACAATGTTATGCCACGTTCACCAATAATGGTTTGATCACGTTGTGGTAATAGATCAATATCGGCTTTTAAACAACAAGCACGAACAACTTCATCATAACGTTTTGGATCAAATTCACGTCCAAATGTAATGTTATCTTGTAATGATACATTTAAAATCCATGCCATTGATGGTACATAACCAAAATTGATACGATTCTCTTCGAGCCAATGTATTTCGCCATCAACCATATAGGTTTCACCAATCAGACTAGCTAATAAAGTGGATTTTCCACTACCAATTGATCCAACCAAAATGGTTAAACGACCACGTGGAAAACGAACATTTACATCGGATAATGTACATTCAATGTTATCACGATTTATGGAATTGGCTTGAATGACGGCTTCATCATCATGCCAAGTGAATTTTCCATCTGAAAGCAAAAAAAAGAATAAAATTCTCATCTCAACAAGCTCATCACTTGTCACATACTTTTAATATAGCAACAAAAATGATCAAAATAATGTTGTTGATGCTGATGCATTGATAATGGACGACTTGCTACGGCAACGGATAAACAACGATCCAATGTACGATGATGATTTAGTGAAGATTTCTCATTACTGATTGATTCAGATTCTAAAATTGGCGCTGAATTAGGTTGATCTAAATCAACACGACGAATTGGTTCCTTTTTCCATTGAATCCTTTTATCGGATTGAATTTCACGACTAGTAAAATATGCGGATAAACGTCGATTACTAACAATTGCACTAATTAACATTGGTATAACCAGTGGTACAATATATAATGGTACGGTTATTTGATTGAATAATGCAATCGATGTAAATACAGTGGATGCTTTCAATGGTTTATCTTCTAAATATGGGTATAATGTAAATGTTACCATTGTCACCAATATTGCTGATGCTTGTGTGATGAATGCTACAAGAGAAAATGGTATCGGGAAGAAAAAATTAATTTCAAATTTGACTAAAAAAGATTAACGCATAGTTACTATTAATGGCAACGAAAATAGCATCACGTTTCAGGTAATGCAATTCGATACGGCGAAATTTTTTAACATATTCAGCGAAAGATAATTCCCAGCCCATTAATTTTAACAGCTTAATACCCATGAATAATTCGTTGGTTTTACTAACACGTTTATCCGATATGTCCTGTTGCAGAATTGAAAAAAAAGTGAATTCATTACAATGTTCAAATAATTGTAAAACAAACCAATTGTAATTTTTGTATTTTTGAAATTTGCCTTGAACAATAATACTGAAATGGTGAAAAGACGAAAAATATTGTTGAACCACAAATAGCACTAATGCCCATTTGTCGATATAACAGGATGAGTAATATAATGATTTTTATCGGCACAGCCCAAAGATAATGCATCATTGTGAAAAATTGAAAAATATTCGACATATCTAATGTAATATGATTGGATATTGTGCCGGAAACATCGACACCACCATTATTATTATTTACTGGCATATGTAATGCTTTCTGATAGATACAGCACTGAAAATTAAAAAAAAAGAATGTTAATGAATCAAAAACTTACAATCAATCAAAAAATCACTTACACTAAGTGCACTTTTCAATCGGATCGCTTCACTAATAACCAAATGATTAAAATTATTCGATAATGTTGATTGAAGAAATGTTGCAAGCAATACAATCACCGTGAGTACATAGGCATTGGTCATGAATGTTCGTGCACGTAGAAATTCTAAAATTGGAAGATTGCCATTATCTTCATCGCCATTTTGAATGAAAATGGCACGCCATTCCTTTATCGATGCTGTTGCTGTGTAATTTGCTTGTTGAACACGCGTTATATCATCCAAAATATAGCCAATTGATATTGGACCAATTAAACTTGAAAGATCGGCAAGAATTTTAATAATTGCACCAAATATTAATGATTTTTTATATGTTTGCCAACAAACACGTAGTAATAATGATGATCGATGTTTTTCTTTCTACATAGAAAAAAAAATCGATAATTTCGTCTATTAATCTATTGAATACTTACATCAATTTTATGAAAATTTCGCAAAAAACGTTCCGTTTGTGTTGTGCAACGTTCCTCATAGGTTAACGTGCCAAGATCGGCGATACAAAGATTTTTTCGATAACCAATTTTAAGAATCGGTATGAACCATGAAAATGTTAATTTCGATAAAAATGTTGTATGATTACGACGATAACGAATAAACGAATCGTTTGTTGTCGTTGTTGACTTGTTCGATCGCGTTGGTAGTTTATTCATTTTCATTGAAAACAAATCACGTTTATAACAAATTCGAATGGCAAAAATGACCAATTCAAGTAAATGTTTAGAAGTAAAATAAAACTGCAAAATGATGATTGTGATGAGAAAATATGGACGTATTAATTCGAACAATTGAACGTCATCTTGATCACTGGCTATGAATAATATTAAAATGACAATTTTGGAGATATTTATAAAAAGGTTTAGAAAAAAATAACCAAATGCAATCGCGTGTAAAATGATGAAATCCAATTCATGATTTAGCTGGACAACAACCTGTTTCAATTGTCGATGATGATGTTTCGAATCAATCCATTGTAATATTTGCAATAAACGATCAATGACTGAATTGAATAGAAAATATTTTCCATAGATTAAACCATAAAATAATAGATGTATAATGATGGTGAGAATGATATTGATTAATTGTAAATTGTCGATAAAAATCATCGATTTTTCTTCATCATCATCATCGATCCGAACAATAGCGATATCCAATATAAGTAATTCAATAAGTTGGCCAAGATAGATGATTATCAATAATAGATATGATAATTGTGTCACGATTTCTTCCCAGAATAATATTCTTGGACAATCTTTTTTTGTCATCTTGGTGGTTTTTGTATCATCATTCTCATTTTTTATCATTCCAATAAATGGGTCTTGATCAGGTTGAAATAGTTGCTGCTGCTGCTGCGGATAATCAAATTCATTCGAATTCAATGGTTGATTCAATGTCGTAGTGGTGGGTGTTGATGGTCCATCAATCTGTATTTGAATTTCAGAATCGGAATTTATTGTTTCATAATAATCAGAATTATTATAATAATGAATGTGCAAATCATTTGTCGTGTTCGAATTGTTTGAATTATTCGTCATTTTTATTTGAAAATTTTTCGTAAATTTTAATCCTGATAATTTTCGATAACCATTCGATAATAACCAATAAAGTGCCGGTATAATTACGATGATAATGTTGATTATAAATGATAATAAATCTAATCGATAATTCCATTGATGATTATTGGATGGATCATTGATTTTGATAATTGTCATCATCATCGATGATGATGATGACGATGATGATGAGAATGCGGATGTTGTCACATTCATGATGATGATCGTCAAAGATGATCAAGGATGAATCACATTTCAATCGATTAATTTGTTGCTGAAAAACTGAAAAAAAATCAATGTGAATCAAATGCTGATGATGATGATCATTATTGTTTCACCTGTTTCTTTTGCCGTTGTTTGATCACGTTGAACACGTGTGTGTGTGTGTTGTTGTTGTTGTTGATATTGTTGTCTTGTGTGCGTAGTAAACGAAATCAATCAATCAATCAATAAAACAATTAACAAAATTTGACATATAACATAAAAATTGCGGCCGGCATTCGATTGACTCTCAATTTTTTTTTCTTTGTTTGCACTTGTTTGATGTGATGACTCGTTTGATTCATTTTTTTTCTCTTCTTGTTTCTTGTTTCACTGTAATTACATGCACAAACACACAACAACAACAACAAAAGATAATTTCTTTTTTATTATCAAAATCTCAAAATCATGTCGATGATGATGATTATTATATTTGATTATGATGATAATGATGAATTGATATCAGCAACAGCAACAAGCCGAAGCAGAGATATTTTCGAAGTCAAATTACACCTACCCACTATTTTAACAGATTCGGGAAATGAATAATTTTTTTTTGACAAAGTTTCTTATTCTTTTGTTATCGATTGGTAAATGATCGATTGATTAGTTTTGTTTCGATTCACGATGAATATTGATTGCATTCACATTTTGAAACAATATTTGGGAAATTTTCAATATTTTTTCAATCACATCTGGCAATCTTTGTTTGTAATGAAAATTTTCTGGTAATTTCAATTTTTTTCGGTTGTTGAAATGCCTGTGCCTGCCTGGCACATGGGTGAATTATTCTGAAGATGAAAAAAAAAGATTTTTCATTTATTGATTAAACACATTCTCCAGATTCTGATTTTTTTTCAGAATATCGAAAGTGGTGGTGGTGGTTGATAGTAAAACACGATCATCATTTCATCATTTCGTTAGTTATGATTGAAATCAATTTTCATTTTCAATCAATTGCTCTGTTCTCTCCTCCTCTTCATTTTATTTTCTACCATCGATCGGCTAAAAAAAGAAAATACTTTTTTTTCTCTTGTAATCCACACACACACACACACATACCATCTTCATCATCATCATTGCAGATATCCGGGAATATACCTCTCTCTTAGAAGTGGATTACAAGAGAAAAAACAACGACGACGACGACAACGGTGATGACGACAACAACGGATGGTAAAAATAGAAACATCAACATAATTGGATTAATTTAGGACAAAGAATCTATACAAAAAAAAATCGGGCAATGTACGAACGTACACAAAAACAAACAACGACGAATGGAATTTCTTTCAAAATAATTCCAATCATCATCCGATACTGTTTGGCCATCATCAACACAACTATTTTGATCAATGATGATAATCCACACTATATACACCCAGCCAGGAGGGGGGTGATTATAATGTATTTTGGTGTCATATGTTTATAAAAAATCAATCAATAAATCAAAATTGATTGCAAAATTTAAAACTATTCCAACACAATAAATTAAATTAAACTTTATTTATTTTGGCTGATTTTGTTTATTTGTTGTCGAAGATGGTGATTGTATCTTGTTTTCATTTTTATTTAAAATATTTTTATCCTGATTTATCTTTGTTGTTGCCATTGTTTTTGCTGCTGTTTTTTGTTGTTGATCAAATTGTTTCGTTTGCTGCTGCTGTTGTTGTTGTTGTTGTTGTTTCAACACCATTTGTGTGGCTTTAAATTGAAATTTTTCCGCTGGTATACGTTCTGGATTGAATAGAAATGATAGACTTAAATCTTTAACAACACTATTGGATCGACCACCATCAACCAGTGAACCGATCGATGTTGATGATGATGATTTTTGTGGTGATATCAGATTTGCTGGTGATGGTGATTTACCAATCGGCTGTGGTGATTGCGGTGATGGTGATGATACTGGCGTTGGTGGTAATGCAACAAGTGGGGGAACAAACGAAGATTTCATCGTAGAAGTAGTAGTAGTAGCAGCTGCTGTGGCACCTGTTGATCGTATTGATTTAATACCGGAAACAATTGTTGATGCCGTCGTAGAATCTTTTTGAAGAATTGTTGATTTTTTCATTCTCCTTTTATCAGAACTTTTCTTTTCAACAACAACAACACCACGTTGCAGTGTTGTTGGACGTCGTCGTTTATTTTTACCAGTGGCATTGGCAGCACCATATGATTTATTGCGTCGAAAACGTAAACAAATAATGATGACAACAATCGAAATGATCATTATCATTGATGATACTAAAATGGTTGAAATGAACATTATCCACCGATTTAATTGATTTTTCAATGATTGATTCGATCACACAATCATAATGGCCATATTGATTGTGAACATTTTAAATTGATAAATGAGAATTGTTTGAGAAAGAAAGAGAATGGAAAGTGGAAAAATTCTATAATCGAATCAAATTTTGCAAAAAAAAAAGAAAATTAACTTTTTGGAAAATTTTTCTTTTCAAATCTCAACAAAGGAAATGATTATGAGATCGATGAGTCATCATTAATGTATTGTCCAACTGTTGACGATATGATTATCGATTATCGATTATATTGGAAGATTGAAAAAAAAATCTAATCAAAAGAAAATAAAATACAACAAGAAAACAATCTCGAAAGAGAGACAGCGATGACTAAGTGATGATGAACATTATCAATTATTTTTTTTTTCGTTGTATACAAATATCGATCGTTGTGATGATAATCGATAGTCGATGACCAAGACAGCAACAACAACAACAACATAAATAAATTCAATTTAAAAACGTTCGAATTTCGAGTTTACATTCCACAGTTGGAAATTTCCAATTTTTGGATTCGACTAAAAAATTTTTTTTTTACCCAAGAAAATAAAATGTCCACTACATCAACAGTGAATATCGTTGAACGTGATCTTCAACAGCTAATCAAACAAGCTCGACGATTACCAACGGATGATCTTGAACCATGTAAAGATTGGACCAGACAAGAAATGGTACGTGCACAGAAATTGTATGAAAAAATTAATCGTTTGGTCATACAATCAACGCCGGTTATATCATCGGATCTGTTTAATGAAGCACGTGAATGTTGTAATCAGCTTGATTTATGGATCAAACGTTTAGAACAGAATCTTACATCAGCAAATCATTCTACATATCATACATTGGTCGATTTAGGCAAAGCAAATCAATCACGTTGATCATGATGACTATTTTACATAATGGACATTCAAAAAATTTCAAAATCCTGTCCACAGGTCATCATCATTGCTTATTTTTGATTCTAAATAAATTCAAAATTTGTAATCTTTTCTCATAAATTCAAATTAAATTTTATTTTTCATTTTATTATTTCATTATGTAAAAAACAAGGCGTTTAATAATTATAAAAAAAAGATCCACACACACACACACACACAGATACAAAATTAAAATGAACAAAATCATTATTCAAATGATGATTGAATTTAGAATTTTCGATAATCATTAGGAAATTTTACATGAATTTGCCGTTCCAAATGATTGGCTAGATGTTGCCAGCCAAGCTGTTTGAGTGCATGTATTATACGATGTTCATTGTCCATTTTATTTGAACAGAATGGATCTCCATCACTAGTGCTTTCACAGCCATTTTCATTTGGTACCAAAGTTGATGACGTGGTTGCGGATGATTCATCCTGTTTTTTGAGCATAATCTTTATGAAACGTGCATAATGACCATTGAGAAGTAAATGTTTTTCAGCAAATGGTAAAGTTTTCGAATCACTATAAATATTATCAACAAGTAATGATAATTTTCCATAAACATCTTCAATATTTTCATATAAATTTGCAATCTCAACGTCCGGACAATGAGCACGGCGATGTTTAATCAATCGACATAATTGTACACCTTTTATGACCAAAGTGTCCAAAACTATCGATTTATTATTTTCGATTCTAAAACATTGAAACAAAAAAATTTTTTTTTTTTGTAAATTCAAATTCTGCAAAATAAACCAAAAACTTACTCTTTGGCCTTTGATTGTGAAACAAGAATTCGTTTTGTATCCAATTTGAGAGTAGTATAAGTTTGAAGAAAATCTTGAATCATTGGCTCGAGAATTTTATTCGCCATTTCAATTTGTTCTTGCAGTTCTTTTTCTTTGTAATATTGCCAATCATCACCACCATCTTCTTTGGCTTTATCAATGGTTTCAGCATCACAACTGGCTGTTGAATGTGGATTTTTGATCGGTTCCTGATAACGAGCTTGTAATTTGGCCAATAAAAATCGTGAATCCACTGCAACGGCTGGGTCGGCTTCAAGAATTTCTAGATATTTTCCTTGTAAATTTTTATCCAATTTCGCAATGAGACCGATTCTTATTTCATTTAAATCTTTATCAGCTTTGGCTGTGGTAGCGAGGGGAGATGATTTTGAATCGTTTGTTGAGTCCGTTGAAGACGGTGATGCTACCGCAGTAGCTGCAGCTGTTGTTGTTGTTGTAGTTGATGATGAAGCTGAAGATTTATTTTTATTTGCCGCTACAGACGATGATGATCCATCACAATCAATCATTAATTCAATAGGAAAATTTGTCGAATGTTTTCCTTGTTGATCATTGTTGGAAAGTGTAATATTACTACAAAATATTCCCGGAAATTTCACTGGAATCTGTTTCGATCCAATTATACATGACCCATTTGAAATGTTCGATATAAATAACGGTACAGTTATATTTGGTGGCAATGAAATCGATGTTGCTTTTTTACTTTCATTACCAATAATGGCTTGATAATGTGATGAATATATTGGCAATGTTATTGCATCACGTAATTGATGAATGATTTGCAATGGTAATTCTTGCAAATGTTCCAATTGTTTGATAGACTCATGTCGTATCTGTAGCAATATTTTGTATTCACCTTTTTCCAATTTAACGTTATACTAATAAATTGATGATCATTTTAGTGGGAAAAAAATGAAAATACATGGATTACTTAAAATTTGAAACAAAAATCGTCAAAAATCAAAAAAAAAAAAAAACAAACCTTTGATGGATAAGCATCACCTGTTGCTAAATGCTGTTTATTCATATCGAATAACATCCATAATTGTGATTCATATGGAGATTCATACAAGCAATCCGATAACAATGGAAATGATATCCGAAATTCACTACTTTTCAACTGGTTTTTTTTTTTTTGGTTAAAAAGAATTAAATTAAATTTTATCATCAATATTCAAATCAATACTTACCAATTTAAGTGAATAAGTTAAAATTATTTCATAAATAATTTTTCCTTCAGGCCATACATCACGAAAACCAAGTGGTCGAATCTTGGAATCCATTGGTTTGATTGAATGATAAAATTTTTTAAATTTCAATGATGGATTTATCTTCACGACTTGTTGTCCATAATTTCGCACATCAATACGTGTGATACAATTACTGGCAACAATACCACAATGATTCGATGTGTTAACTAAATTGATACGATCAAATTCCAATTCAACAGTAGTCTCAGTATCCACTGAACATGACCACCATTTACCAAAACAAATTTCCATTGTCAGTGAACCGATGACATCAAAATTATAACGTATATCTGAAGCTGGTGGAATGGGAAAAAATTTTTGAAATTCATGATCACTAAAACGTTTTTGTGTCGGTAATTGTTGTGTGTGAATAACATATTTTCCAGTTTCTGTAGAATGATTATTACGTATCATAATACGAGCTGATGTTGTATTCTCCGGTACCGCTACATAAACTCGTTTAATATGACCGGCACGAAAAATTTCCGTAAATTTATATCGATCATTTTCACTAAATGGATAAGAATATTGAAAATTATTAATCGGAAAAAAATGAAATTTTTTTTTCGGTTTACTCACATGACCAATGGTTTGATGACAGTGACAAGAATTTTAAACGATGGTCCTTTTTCACAACATCGTACATCATAGGCTTCGATCCATGTTTGATTGAAAGTGCCATCGACCAATGAGCTTGGATCAATACGAACTTGAAATGATCGAGCCGTATAAGTAAGATTCAAATATTTGGGACATTTTACCCATGTTTCCGAACAGGTTAGATTGAAATTCATTTCAAAATTGATTTTATCATCTTGATTTTTATCTTTAAACAATTCCGGTGTAACTGTCACCGTATGCATGGATGGTTTTCGTGTTTGTTCCAATTCTCGAAGATAAATTCCCATTTCATTATTTGATTGACCACTGCCACTGCATGTAATTCGAAAATGCATATTACGTTCACCAAGTTGACGATCAAAAGTGGATAAATGTTCAAAAGCCTTTTCCACCTGAACCATTCCATTTCCATGTGATATTGGTTCGAAATTTGGTACTTTCAATGCAGTATTCTCCAAACTCATCTTTATGGAATACGGTGTGTATGGGATGGACCGTTGTTTCACGGCTGACAACAACAGTGCTACACAACCGCAAACATTAGGCGAAGCCATCGATGTTCCATTCATTAGAGCGCCACTTTTGAGTGCCCAATTTGCTACAGATGTAATGGCACCACCGGGGCCACATACCGAAACACCAAGAGCACCATTACAAGCTGGACCACGTGATGTCCATGAATACGCGGATCCTGGCAATTTTTCAAGCATCGAATATTCAGCCAACATCATATCCGGTGTAACATATGCACCAACACTGATTATTTTATCTGGTTGCATGGCATTCAATGCTCCTATCGTTGTAAGAGCTGGACCAGAATTTCCAGCCGCCACCACATAAATAAGTCCGTGTTTATTGATTAATTCATTTACCAGATTTGATAAACGACCATCAGCCCAATGGCCAGATTCACCATAACTCATATTGATCACGTCACAACCAGATTCAATAGCTTTTATAAATGCACGAATAATAGCCGATCCTGTTTCCATAGTTTCAATACGTCTATCACCAATAACAATGGATACAATCTGTGCACCAGGTGCAATGCCATTTCTATCTGGATCATTTGGAAAATTTGCTGCAGCAATCGATGCAACATGTGTACCATGATTTGAACATTGTCCAACAATTTCCAAAAGATTTCCATCATCATAAATATTAACGCCATAATTGAATTTATCACGATCTGAAATTGTTCCATATCTAAGACACTGACGATAATTACCTAAAATGGTACATTCATCTAGTCGACCTTCACCAGTTGTATCGATACAGGCTTTCCAATATTCACCATCATGAAACACAATGCAATCGAATGTTGGCCCAAGATCAGAAATTTTCGCTTGTGCATCTTTCAATAAATCAATCTGTGATTTTAATTCTTCACGTTCCAACATAACATTGATTCTTTCTTGTTGATTTTCGATATTTTCATCATCTGGATGTTTCAAACGAAATGTTTCGTAACGTTTTAAAGCATCAGCCAAAAATGGTTTATGTTTGGGCAGGAATTCTTTTTCCAGATAATCTTTTTTCACACGCGCTCGTAATGTTGATGGAAATAATTCATAAATATTTTTCACACCAATATGATATTTGCCTGTTGGATTTTTCCAATCATCTGGAATCTGCAGAACAAAAAAAAGTAGATGGTTAGGCTTTTCTATTTTTGGTCACTATACCAAAACCAAAACAAACCTTTAGTTTACGTTTCGTTAAACCAACGATATAACCATCAGCGTCTGGTTCAACTATCGTAGATGTATCAACATCACCAGCACCTGTGGCATCCATCATATCAACGATTTTCGGTTGACCATCACTGGTAACCGATAAACCACATGCACCAGGATCAACACCAGAATCAAATATAGCAATACGTACACCACGGCCATCGAATGATGGATATTTAGCTAAAAATGAAGATGCTTGTGTTTCACGTTTCGGCAGCAAAGCTTGAAATGGAAATTCATCAAAATCATGACAACTACTCATTTTCGTAGCGTTTTATTCGTTGCTTTTTTTGTTGTTGAATTAATCGTCGTATTTCGATAATCGATGTTTTTATACCAAAAAAAAAATCGTTCGATTGTTTTTTATTGATGTGGATGTTTGTTGTCAATCAATCGATTATTGATCGGTGGTAATAAAAATGAAATCGTGAACAATTGGGCAACACCCGAACACGAAATTTAATAAAACTTTGATGGACTTTATAGAAATTACAAACCGTCGTCTGAATTTGATTTTTTTTTTTGCTGGCTCATTGCATATTAACTGTTTTTGCGCATGTCCATTTTGAATCAATTTTATCGGGTACTCAAATATTCCACCCCTGGTTTGGGAAGCACAGAAAATAACATAATAATAATTTTACTTTCAGTTTGTAAACTAACTTCGAACTGTGCCGCTATATTTCTCGAAAAACCGGGGAACACAGACGGGTATTGGTGAAAAAAGAAAAATCAAGTTGATTAACCTATCGTGTGTTAATAGGCGAATTTGTTTTTCATCGATGAAATTTTAATTTTTTCCGGTCAAATAAAAATTTAGCTTTTCTTTTATTTTTATTGCTGGGTGAGGAAAAAGAAAAAGAAAAAAATGACAATGGAAATTTGTAGATTTTTTTTTTTGCTTTTAGGCGATGGACGATTTTTTCGACGACGTTGTCATATTCATCATCATTGTGGCTGGATTATCCGTGGCTGTAATCGATGATGATGATTGATGAGTGGATTGAGCCGATTGTTCAGCAACAAACATTTGTGGAATATTTGAACCGAAATACATTTTTGCATTGGCAGCAATAGATTCATAACGTTTTAATTCTAAATATTCAGGCGTTAATAACAAAGCATTGGCTTCTGCAAGTTTTGCTTTCGTCAGAAATTCTGCTTCAGCATGCATTTTTTGACGATTAAATTGCATTTCATCTTCGATTATGGACATTTTTTTCATCGATTCTTTTTCATTCACTTTTTGTTCATTGATAATTTGTGCAACTTGACTGTTTTTTTCAGCTTCAATAATCGCTTTTTTACGTTCAGTTTCGGCATCTTTTTCAATAACTTTTTGTCGATGTATCGATATCATTAGTTTAGTTTTTTCTGCTTCCATTATTTCATAATTCTTCCGTATTGCTTCGGGTATTTTTGGCTTCGTAACACGTACCGCTTGTACGGTAAGACCAGGTGCGAATTCATTCAAATCTTTCTGAATGGCCGTTCGTAAATTTTCATCAATTTGATCAAAAAGATCAATATAAACTTCTTGTAATGAATGACTTGAACAAAATTGATTCAGTTCATGATGAATTTTATTAAATATCAATGCTTTATCATAATCGGCTGTATAATTCCGAACAATATCATAAACAGCGGATGGATGCAATATATTCACCACTTCGATACGGTCAAAATAAATCATAACACCACCAGAAGTACCGCATGGAACATTTTTCACTTCATCTGTTTGTAATGTCACCTGAATGGAACGATATGTCGTAATGAGTGGTATCATTAGATGAAAACCAGGACTAGATATCTGTGTTAATAAGGCACCACCACGATAATAGACACCTGAATGTCCTTCATCGATTTTATGTACAGAATGAAATAATGCCATCGATATGATCACTATTATCATTGCAAATATTGGTGCTAAATTTGCCATTGTGGATTTTATTTTTTATTTTTTTTTTGAAAATGGAATAAATCTATTCGAAATTATCTATCTGTAATAGGTGGGGGGGGGGGTAATTTAAGAATTTAGAATTTTCTTGGTAACAAAAAAAAACCTACCTCGGTTTTTTGTCATCAATCAATCGATTTGATGACAATAATATTTTTGTTTCAATTTTCGATTCGACAATTACGACAAAATCAATCAAATTACAGACAGAAAAATAAAACATATGACACATTTTATCATCATTATTTTATTATAATTTCCACCGGTAGATGTTGCTAGTTTTTTTTTCTTTCCAACGAGAGAAAAAAAAAACGTTTATCTACGTTTACGGATGCTGATGATGACAATTAAATGAATGAATTTTTTTTTTAAACTGGAAAATGGAAATTTAAAAAAAAAATTATTACATGAATAATTGATTATTCTATTCGATTCATCTGTTTTTTTTCCAATTCCGATTCTTGACGTCACTGATCATACATTCAATGTCAATTTTGAATGTACATCCTGGCGTATTTGTTAAAAAAAAAAAAAATTCAAGTAGCTAGTTTGTTTCTGTTTCTGTTTTTTTTTCTTTTCTTTTCTTTTTTTTTCTTTTCTGTTGTGGTCAATACATTTTTTTTTAATTTATGTCGTTTCCACCACCACCACCATAAAAAAATAAACGTAAAAAAATTGACGCAAATTGATTGATTTTTGGAAGAAAATGAAAAAAAAATTCCGTTTCACATACGTTCATCGTTTTTCTGAAATGAAATTTTTGTGGAATTTCATTTTTTTAAATTGAAATTTGCAAGAATTCCAACAACAAAAAAAATTCGTTTGGAGTTTGCTTTGAATTTTAGAAATTTTTCTTTTGAAAAAACAAAAACGCCAATAATTTCATAAGAAAATGATTGACAAGTGATTAATGAAAGACAATGACATTTGTGGTCTGTTGTATGTAAAAACAAAGAAAATTTTCACATTTAGCCAATGTGAACTATGAAACGATGGAAAATCCTCATTGTTTTAGGTTTTTTTTCTTCTTCTTCTTCATCTTCATCTTCATCTTGATCGTCGTTCTTTTTCTTGATTACATATCTTGTTAAGAAATTATTTCTTCATTGACAAATGATTAAGATAATGTAATATTTCGATTGATTCGATCAAACGAATTAATCAATCAATCGATCGATCGATAGTATCATCATTATCATGTACGTACGATAATATTCTATTTTGAAAAAAAACCACAAAAAAATGGTGAAAAAAAGCAAGAGTAACATACCCAATGGCAAAAAAAAACGAGAAAAAAATGAGAGAGAGAGGTAGGAGGATGAGGATTTTTTTTTTCGTTGTTGTTGTTGTTGTTGAAACCTTATTATTATCGTCATTATCATCCTCTTCCACCATAAGCACCACCTTTACCGCTTTTGCTTGAAGAAACAAACAAACAACAATCATCATCATCATCAACATGAATCCACCATGTTGTTGTTGTTGTTGTTGTTATGAACATTGAAAAAAAAGATAATCAAAATTAACTGTATTAAGCGCATACACACACACACACACATTTATGACTGAAAGGATGGGTCTGCGTTTTTCATGAATAAACGTGAATCCAGACCATATATATATAAATGATGATGATCAGAACATTTTTTTCCAACCATTTGTTTGATCGACAATTCTAATTTCACATCTTTTCGATTCATATTTGAATAATTTGAATTCAAATTGATAAGTGTTTTCTCTCTCTCTCTCTCTCTCTCTTTCAAGTGCTGTACTGTACGAAAAAAAAAGAAGGAGATTCGTACTGTAAATCATATTTTTATTTTTTTTTTGATTTTTGAACATCAAAGAAACTAGTCCTTCTTTGCCTAGCTTAAAGGCATTTAAGAGTTAAGCCCAAACAAAAAAAAACTGTAAAGAGAAAGTGTGTGTGTGTGTGTGTGTGTTCGAGTGAGAGAAATTTGGATTGATTTTTTTTTTCTTCAAATCTCATTTGCCATCGTTACTGTTGCTTTTTTGTTTTTTTGTATTTTTTTTTCTGTTGACCATAAAACGAACGCACCATCATCATCATCTACGACATCGACAACAGCAACGATAACAACGAAAATCCCAACAAATCATCATCAACAACAACAACAACAACAAAAAAATTCTCAAGTTTCTCACCCAATTAAATCCACCCACACACACACACACACATACACACACATACTTACATACTCACAATCATACGCCCAAAAATACGCCCACCAATTTCAATTGAATATTCTCCGGTTTATGCAACAAGTAACAGAAAAAAAAACAAAATGTTCAACTTTACCAATTATCGTGATATTCGTTATCATTATTTTCATGTTTACGTACCTGGTAAACATCATGAATTTGAATTGAATCTAACAAAATTTCCTGGAGTGGCAAATTCATTTTTTATTGAAGAATTTTTACGCGAAAATGCCGATTTCATTCATCGTAATCTTTCACATTGGTATTATTCATTTTATCTGTCCATTGTTTATATTGTGGCCATTTTATTGTTACGAAAATGGATGGAACATCGGCAACCATTTCAAATGAAACCCATATTAATCGTTTGGAATTTTGGTCTGGCAATATTCAGTATTATAGGCACGTTTCGTTGTCTACCGGAATTCATTCATGTATTACATCATCATGGTCTGGCACATTCTTATAGTAAATCGACGTATTATTTTGTGAGTACCCAAAAAAAAAAATTTTTTTTTTGTTTTTTTTTTCATTTTATCTCGAACAAAAAAAAAATCCAGAAAAAAATCACTATAGAATCATTAGTCATACTTGATTTGTAATTTGTTTTGGCGGTTGATTGGTAAACAGGTTAATTGTTTGTTTGTGTGTGTGTGGGATTAATAAACAACAACAACAACCAAAAATGATGATAATAATCATCAGTTTCGGTTCATTAGTCTGAAAGTTTATTTCTGGTTCAATTTTTTATACTGTACATATTTTTGTTGGTTTGTGTGTGTGTGTGTGTGTATGTATGTTTTTTTTAAATTTCCACTGAGATTTGATTTTAAAACAAAAATAAAAATTATCAACACACCATCATCGATTGATTGAACGAATTTTTTCATTTTGCACTAAATTTTGAATTCTCAGAACCAAAAAAAAAAAAAAAAATTTCAATTTTGTTCAACTTTTCAGACAAGATAAAAACGCAAAAAAACCGGAAATTTTCCAATATCCTCTATTTTTTTGCATACAACAGCAAACGAACGAATGATTATTAGAAACATTTTATTATCATTTGCCATTGTCCACCAGTACAACAAAATGAAAAACAAAGTCTTATCATTTTGTTTGTGTGTGTGTGTGTGTGTGTGTGTGTATGTCCCCAACGATGCTATTTTTAACAAAAAAAAATTTTTTTTTCTCGTGACAATTTACCGTCAGACACACACACACAGTAGCTAAAAATTGTTACAATAAAGAAAAAAAATGAAAAAAAAAATGTCAACTGCACATCCTAATAATGAGGACAAGACACAAACATCGAGACACACACAGAGGAGAATGACTATTTGTAGTAAATAAACATAATTTTATTATTTGATTTAGCGTTTTTGTTACATCACCATCACCATCATCATCATAATTTCAACATATTTCCATTGTCATTGGGTCATCGTCATTAAAGTGGAGAAACAAAACAAAAAAAAAAAAATTTCTACGTCATTTCCAATCGATATGGAAATTTTTTTGTTTTTCATTCAAAAAAAAAAATAAAAATAAAAAAAAATTCGATAATCAAATCGATGATGATGATGAAAATAAGAATGAGGATTTTTCTTCTTTTTTTTCAATGATGATTTTAAATTTCTTTTTTGTTGTTGTTGTTGTGGTTTGTTGTTGTGGTTTGTTGTTGTCGATTTCAAACGTTTTCATCATTCTGATTAACGGGTTATTTTTATGTTTTGTTGTTGTTGTTGTTGTTGTTGTTGTTGTTGTTGTTGTTGTTGTGATTGGTGGTGAGCCATCATTGTCGACAAAAAAAAAAAAATTTTTTTTTTTCTTCTCCATGTTTGACTATTGTCCAGTGAATGGTCAATTCTTTTTTTTTCTTTTCTGCTTTTTTTTCGGGTCGTTTATTTTCATAATAATCCCAAGATAATGATTGAGCATCATTATGACGACGAATAAAAAAAAATTTGTTTTTTTTTTGTTGCCTCCATCTTTTTGGATTTCATCATCAAAAGATGTGAAGATTCGCATGAACAACAAAAAAAAAATGAATAAGAAAATTTTTGGCCATGCCATAAATCTCACTATCTATCTGAATGTTTCTTCTTGCTCATCACCATTTTTTTTGATGATGATGATGATGATGACCGGAACATTGCCATGATAATAATCAGAGACATTTTGTGTGTTAAAAATAGATTCAACATAATTGCATGTGTGGTCATTAGCCATTGACTCGTTTTTTTCTGGCCAGTCATCTTGGAATTTAAAAGAAAAAAAATTGACCAATCACTAATTGATCAATCAGAAACACTACTAATTTATTAATTATTTTGCATTTTATTTTCTCTCAATGTGGTCAGTTATTTACCACACTCACACAATCAAAAAAAAAAAAAAACGGGGTTATATTTACCGCTTTTTCTATTATTATTTTTTTCGCTTCATTTATGGCCATTGTTTTTTTTCTGCAATGATTTTCGTGGTTAGATAATTGAATTTTTATTTCTGCTTTTCATCATCATCGCCATAAACGGGTATTATTACACTCGAATACAAATATGGATTTTTTTTCTCGTTGAAATTCCCGATTTGTTGAATGAATAAATGAATGATAATCTCATCCACCACCACCACCAGCAGCAACAACAACAACAACAACAAAAAAAACATTAACCACTTGTTGCGTTGTTTTTTGTTTTGTTTTTCCATTTGAACATCTCACAGCTTGATATTATTCTCATATTGTTCACGAGTTCATCGTCTTCTCTTGTTTGTTCATTTCCATGCTTCATCAAACATTCATTCATTCATTCATTCATTCGATATATAACTTGTTGACCGATTTTTTTCATTTCATTTCATTTCTTTCTCATGAATAACGGAATTATATTTTATATATATCGGGTCTTTCAATGATGATGATGATTATTAAATAACAATCATCAAGTCATACAAGTAAAAGATTTACACTCACGCACAGTCACACAAATCATCCATAAAATGGCTATGCTTGGGTTTACATATATTCGTTTTCTGTTTTGTTATCGTATTGTTTTTAAACATTTACTTGACCAAACGGAAATCAGTTTCAGGTCTTCAGATTTTATGATGCTGATGATGATCCAAATACCAAACAAATTGATGATTGAGTGGTGATGTTTGTCCTGTTTTTTTTTTGACACTTTCACACTTGACACATCAATCTTTACTTTATATATTCAAGTGTTTCCAAAATCGATTGTTAATCGGTTTTCAGTTTTATTGTATTCACACGCTCGTTATACAATTCGATTGTGTATGCATGCATGTGTGTGTGTGTGTGTTTTTTTTTCATTCAAAATGAAAGAACAAAAAAAAACATGATGTTTATTTGTTTGTTTGGTTGCAAAAAAAAAAAAGAGAAAATGATGAGAACAAACAATCAAAAACCGAATTGAAACAGCAGAAAGAAAAATCCCGTAATTCATTCAATCGGTAATTTCATTGTGTGTGTCGGTGTGTCGTCGGGAGGGGGCAAAAGAAAAAACAAAACAAATAATCCAATGTAAAAGAAAATAGGGAAAGAAATCAATCAATCATCAATCAAAATGAAATGGAAAAAAACAAGAATGTTGTCCACACACACACACACACAAATATCCGGTCGGTCACACACATTGTTATCATTTTTTTGTTTTTTGAATTTCAATGTCTCCAACTGAGTAGACGATCGATTGATTTTTTTATTTTTATTTTCGTATGGATGAAATATATAAATCATCAACAAGTGTGTATCACACACACACACACACACACGCAGTAGGACAATTTATTTTTTATTGTTGACAATCTCATTATCGATAGCCATTGTCCATTGTCATTGTTTATGTGTGTGTTTAGAATTCTTTATAGCTTAACCACATGATGATGATGATGATGATGATCACTTAATCTATATCGATCAATCAATCAATCTTGAAATGTTGCTGTTGTTTTTTGTTTTCATTCCAAATGACAAATAATCGATTGTAGACTGAATAGATGAATTTTCATTTTTGTCCAATTTGATGATCATGTGATCACTGTCAAAATCAAATCAATTGTTTTTCATTCATTCGTTATCGATTGATTTACTTTTATTCATTGTTGATTATCATCATTAGAATTAATCGATGAGAAAACAAAAATTCTACCCTACTACCACTAAACTACCACTACTGTTGTATTGCCACAAAGCAAAAACAAAAACAAAAACAAAACAAAAATAGAAACTGAACGATTACATAATCACCATCTGTCATCAGCAGCCGCACATGTTTGATAATGAAATTTTAATTTTTTTTTTCTTTTGCTTCTTGTTTTTTTTTTCATTCGTTTGATAACAAAAAAAAAACAAGCAAACGAAAAAAAAATCATAGCAATGACCTATGGTCATTTATATTTATAAATCAAATGGAATCATCATCATGATCATATTGGAGATAAATTGTGCAACTGGCCATTGAGCTAGTGTGTGAATGGATAAAAAATTTATTAAATTTTACGAGATGAAAAGCTGATTTTTGATTTTTGAAAATTAGAAATTGTCCATCTGTCATTGACAAATATTGTATAATAATCTCTCTCTGTTCGTTTTTTTTATTGATTTTTTCTCAGTATATCCCTGAACTCTCTCTCTCTCTCTCTCTCTCTCTCTCTCTCTCTCTCTCTAACTATCAATCTATCAGTTTTAAATAAAAGAAAAAAAATTTTTCAAATTCCAACAAATCACCTTGTACTTTGATTAATTTTATTGATTATTAAATAAAACAAAACAAAAAAAAATTCATTTTAACGAGAAAAAAAATTGCGAAATTTTTTCTTTTGACAGAAAATCGACACTTTTGATAATCAATTTTGTTTTATCTTTTTCATTTCATTTTTCTTTCCAATTTTTTTTTAGGATTATCGATTATCCGCTTGGTATTTAATGTTCACATTGTCCAAATCGATTGAATTATTTGATACAGCATTTGTGTTGATGCGTAAAAAACCTTTGATAGCATTACATTGGATCCATCATCTGTTGACATTGAATTATTCGTGGTTCGTGTTTTCGGATGCACCGGCCACAGCACGTTGGATGTGTAATATGAATTATTTTGTCCATTCATTAATGTATAGCTATTATGCATTGAAAGTGGCCGGTTTTCAGGTACCACGTCGTATATCATTAACAATCACTACATTGCAAATTGCACAAATGTTTGCCGGTTTATTTGTCAATTGTAAAGCATTGCAAAGAAAATTACTTGGCCTACCATGTGATGCATCATTATCGGTATTGATAACCGGTGTTACATTATATGGTTTGTTTGCCGTATTGTTCATAAATTTTTTCATCTGGACATACATTATAAAAGGATCGAGACAAAAAATTCAATCTGCTGTACGTCATTTTACCAATGGCAAAACGAAAACAACAACCACAGTGACAAAAACAACGACAACAACAAATGGATCAATACAATTTGTGGCGAAAAAAGTTCAATAAAATCAAACAACAAGTGGGCAAATGGAAATTGATTGAAAACCAAAAAACCGGAAAAAAAACATTTTAAAACACACACATGAATACACTTGACTAATTTTTGGAATCAAATAAAAATGTGATTCTGGATTCATTAATCTCAAATGCAGAAAAAAAACACACCAACTCAGACAGAATATTCTTTTCAACACACACACACACGGAATTTTTTTTTTAATCATTGAATAAAGACTAATATTTTGTATTTTGTATTTTTATTCAATTTTGTTCAATTTACTTTCAAATTAATAAATTGATAAAACACAAAAAAAATGAATCGAGATGATACCGGACATGATGATGATGATGATGGTGATGATGATGTGAAGATTAAAAAAAAAATAATTGGTGATTAAAAGAGCTAAAAATAGAAACACATTGCGTTTTCATTTCATTTGATTCGATTTTCAAAGTGCAAAACTTGTTTTTTTTCACTTAAATTCATTATCTAATAATTTATGATATTGAATTTTTTTTTCAAAAAAAGCAAAAAAAAAATTACGTCAATCTAAAATTCTTTTATAATCACCATGTTGTTTACACATCCATTACTATTATCGTTGGATAATTCATGTTGAATATTTCACATCATCATCATCATCATTGATGTCCAGTTTTATTATGAAAAAAAAAATAATATGCACTGATTAAGTGCATTCACAAAAATTGCCCTTGAATTTTTCAACCAATCTATTTTTTCTTTTTCTTTTCTTCATTTTATCCAATCAATTTGTGTTTGTTTATATATCACACACCAGGCTGCACTCACACCATTTAATGATAATGGAAATCTCATTACCATCGTTTTTTTTTCTTTTATCATACGATATTCGCTAGAATTTTTATTCCAGGAATTTTTTTACAAAAAAAAAAATTTGAAATGAATCAACTAAACTGTATACAAAACAGGTTAATTATCATCATTCATCATTGAATTACAAAACAAAATAAATTCAGATGTAATAACCAAATAAAAATTTTCAAAAAAAAAAAAATGATAATGAAGGCGATGACGATGATCAGATGATTATTGATTGGTTGGTTGGATCGATGATTGCATCAATCGATAAATGGAGAAAATGGAAATTAAATTCAATGATGATGATCATCATCATCATTTTTTTGGAGTTAAAAATAGTTATCTAATCCTGTTCAATATCAGCAAAAATTCCATTACGTATATTAATCTTCTGTGTGTGTGTGTATGTAAGTGTGTAAGATAGAGAGAGAGAGGTACATTTGAAAATAAACACACACACACACACAGACGAGGATTTCACCTGTGAGCGAAAACACAATGTTTAATCATTATCAAATTAAGATGGAAATATTTAAAATATTGCCTGGTGGTGGTGGGGGAGGGGGTTGTTGGTTTATGACGATTTTTTTTTCGTTTCGTTTCGTTGCGTTTCGTTTCGTCACATGCAGTTTTTTTGAGGCAATTGTTTATGTTGATGTGTACGTTTTTCTTAGAATAAAATTCTTGTTTACGTTTGTTTGTTGTTGTTGTTGTTTAGATTTTGTGTGTGCATAAAATTAAAACTCAATTAAAATTGGAAAAAAATTTCTTTTTACCTAAAACTTATCATTATTTGGCGAAAATTTTCGCAATCAACAACAACAACAACAACAGCGACAACAACAGGCAATCAGCAGAAAATTGAAAATTTTAAAATCAAAATAAAAAACGGGAAAAAAATTTTTCATGTCTTTTTTTTACCAGAAAAAAAATTACAGAATTAAGTTGATTGGTTGAATTGATTGAATGAAAATTGAAATTGTAAATGGAAATTGTAAATTAAGAATGGCTGATGATTGGTAGGTTGGTGGGTTGATTGAATGAATGAATGTATTGTACTAGACTATCCTTGAATACACACATTTGGTATGTGTGTTTTCTTCATCATCATCTGCGTTTTCATCATCAAATTATTCATCTACCGAAATTGCATATGATGCTTCTTGATATATTGAAATTTTTTTTCCCTTCTCTTCCATCAACAATTGTGTATGAATCGAATGAATTTTTTTCTTTTTTTGTTCGTTCTTGGACAAAATTTGTTTACCTCCAATCTTCGACAGCAGATGACGACACTGTCTGGCCGTGAATTTTTTTTTTAAATTTTTTTAAAACAACGTAAAAAATAAATCATTCAATTCATTTTCAAGAAAAATTCCTTGAAATTTTTATTGTTTTGTTGTTTCATTTTTGTACACACGATCCTTGAAATGTCGTTCACATTGGTGATTAATTCATCAATATGAACAAAAAAAGCAAAGCACAAATGACGATGATCGTACCAAACAATCAAATGGTGGACAAAATAAATATTTATTCATTCATTCATTCATTTATTCATTGTTGTTGTAATTTTCTGGAAAATTACAACAAGGTGTGTGTGTGTGTGTTTTTTGTTTTAAAGCTTCTGTACACGCGTTGGTCATCATCATCATCATAATCATCATCATTATATATCGACAAAAATAACTTTGATTGATGTAATTTGATAATTATTTTATTATTTTTTTTTTCATTTTCTGAATTATCAACAAACAAGAAATTACATACATCCTTTCTACATGAACAGGCAAGCAAAAAAAAAAATTAATTTGAAAAAAAAATTCTCAACAATTCACAATTGATGTTATGGATGAACCAGTAACAAAACATTGAAAATTCGATAATGATGTCAGCACATTCGATTGATTAAAAAAAAAAAATTTCTCTTTCATCCATTTTTTGTTTTGTGTTTTGGACGGAAATTTTACACAACAAACGAACGATAATGTTGACGTCAATCTGACCAGTTTTTTTTTGAAAAAAAGGGAAAAAATTGATTGATAAATTTCAATAGATTGAACGCAATAATCGATTATTGCGGAATTTCAATATGATGATGATAATTATTTCTTGATTCGCTAAAAAAAAAAAAAAATTTCTTTTCATTTTTCATTTTGAAAAATGAAAAATTTCAAATTCATTGTCATGTTGATTTTGGTGAGATTTTGGATTGCAACACCTCAGTCTTTTTTTTTCCTTTTCCTCTTCTTTTGTTGTTGTGATCAATACAAAAAAAAATACAAAAAAAAACACAACGAAACCAGAACTAAAAAAAATTTTCTCACAATTGAAAATTGAAAGACAAATATAATAAAAAAAAAAATTTTTTCTTGTTTCGAAATGATTGGATTTGTTTTTTCTTTTTCGATGCCAGCGCTTGTGTGGTGAATTTTTCTTTTTTTTCATCTAACATAGAACGGTTGATCGGTCATTGGTCAGAATGTCGAAGAAAACAGAGGAAAAATTGCGATATTTGCCTGTTCATTGATTTTCCTCATCCTGATATATGAACGACGGCAACAACAACAACCCTTGAGCGGTAAATATTTTTTTCATTTCATTTCATTGGAAAAACACGGAAAAATTTTCTAGATTGAAAGTGAATTGAAATGAAATGAAATACGGCAAAGATGGAAAAAAAATTGATTAATCAATCCAAATCAAATAGAAAATGAATGTTGAATATCCGTAACATGAGAATTTTGTTGTTTTCTGGTTTATTATTTTTTTGCACTTTACCAAAAAAAAAGTTTTATTTTTGTAATGAAAGTTGTTATTTCCCACCTGTAAAAATTTTCACTTTGTTTGTGTGAGTGTGTGTGTTTCATTTTGTTTCCGTTCAGAATTCATCATATGATTTGTAAGAAAAGGTTTGGATTTCTGTGAAAAAAAATGACATGATAATTATCGATATATATGTGTGTGTGTGTGTGTGTGTTCAATAATCGATAAAATATCCAATGTCATTCATTCATTTATCATCATGAATAATTGATCAAAATGATATATTGGAGAGAAAAAAAAGGTGTCATATTCAAATTTTTTCACATCATCGTCATCATTTTGTAATTTAAAGCGCATTATTATTAAATTTTTTTCTTTGTCATTCAGCCACTCTTCTTTCGCTGTAAACGATACATTCTTTTCAATCAATCAATCGAACAAACTAAAAAAAACACGTAGTCCAACAATTGATTGGTTGATTGATTGATGAAAATCAATTCACAAGTCTATTCTAATGAATAAAAAAAAAATCAATTTTCAATTCATGATTATTCTACGTCAATTTTATTGTTGTTTTTTTTCGAGTGAATAATTGAATGATGATCATGGCGATTATTTTTTCAATAATATCATGAATTATGAACCAATAAAAAAGATTGAATGAATGAATGAAAATTGTTATCACATTTCAGGTACATTGCCTTTTATTTGTTTTTGTAATAATTTTATCTTTCGGAAATTTTATAAAAAGAAATCTTTCGGAAATCTGAAAAAAAACATTTTTGAAAATCAGAAAAAAAATGGTGAAAAAGGGGTGAAAGTACTGGGACCAAAAAAAAAAAAAAAAAAACAAACAAAAACGATCTAGCGAACAATCATCATCATCATCAATATATTACATACTTACATTATCGATAAATGATCATGACAATAGCGGCAGCAAATCGATGCAAACGTCTCATCATCATCATCACACAATTTTTTTTTTATCATGAAAATGAATCGAAATTTCTTCTGCTCATTCGTTGTTGTTGTTGCTGTTGCTGTTCTGGAACAAAAACAAAGAGAATCAGGCCATTATTATATTTTTTCATCGATAATTGAAACCAAAAAAAAAAAAAAAAACGAAACAAACGAATCCAACTCACACACAACAAAATGGTGAAAAGACCTTCGCCTTGTCACCATTTTGTTGTCTTTATTTTTGTTTTCATTTTCGTTTTGATCTGATTTTTTCTCTTTTAATTTTGTGTGATTTGTTGTTGTTGTTGTTGTGGTTGTTGCTGGAACAGAAACAAAAACTTGAAAACATTGACATTGGAATTGAATAAATGAACAAGAACAAAAATAATAATAAAAAACAATAAAGATGATGAAAATCTTTCTTTGGATGATTTTTTTCCTTAATTTGAAAACAAAATACACTAATTACCTGGCTAGCTAATTTTTTTGTGAAAGAGAAAAGAAAACAAATTTTTTTTGTTGTTGTAAATTTGGACAGAAAAATTTAGCTGTTGCTGTTGTCACTTATTATTCAGTTCATCATCATCACATAATTAAGATTTTGTCATATTGATTTTTTTTCCCATTCTCGTCATTGGCCACACTGCACATCGATCGATCAATCAATCAGTCAATCAATCAATCAATCGATTTGGTTTAATTTCAATCATCAGATAAATTTCATGTGATTTGAATTTGGTCCATTTTTCGTATACAATTTTTTGTTTCTCTGGGCCAAAGATCATGACTGGCGCATAAAACACACACACGTATCAATCGATCAATCGATCGATCTATTGATGATGATTATGATGCAATCGATAATGATTATGTGACATAAAAAAAAACAAAAAAAGATGAAACAAAACCCTTTCAATTACTTATCAACAAGAACATCTTAATAATAAAAAAAACCAAAGAAAAAACCTATTTAAAGTGGCCATTTTTTCCAATTTTTTATCATTTTGTGTGTATATTGGTAACCCATAAAAAATAACTTATCAACTATAACGACGACAACGACACTGATTAGAAAGTAATCAACATAGGTATGTGTAAAAAAAAAAATGAAAAAAAATCCAAACAAGAAGAAGATTGTGGAAAGGTTTTTTTTGCTGTAAACCTTGATTTTTTTTTCTCTTTTCTTTTCCACATGTGTGTGTGTGTGTTTCCATGTGTCCATGTTTGTTTTGTTTTGTTTCTGGATCAACAAACAAACAAACAAACCAATCTTTTGGCCATAAGAAATGGAATCTTTTTTCTTCTTGAAAATTCTACTACTAGAATTCTAAATCAATGGATTGATTTGAAAATGACCTTCGTGGATTTTTTTTATCTCCCTCTCTCTCTCTCCCTCTCATTAATTCTTCAATCGAATGATTTAATCATCTTTATTTACGTCATCAACAATTTGATTATTCAACGCAAAAAAAACTACCTGCTTTTTTTTCATTTCTAAATTTTGCAAAAACAAGAAGTAATTTTTTCTGGTTTTTTTCAGTGCATCTAAATGATCATTTTGTATGAAATTTGTCATCATCATCATTTATATTTAGAAACAGGTTCACAAGGGGTTAATTATTAGCATTTTTTTATATCTACAAAACAGAAATGAAAAATAGATAAATTTTTCTTTTCTTTTTTCAATTTTTTCTTTTTGCTTCTAATCGAAATAAATTGAGAAAAATACATACATGCTCTGTGTGTGTGTGTGTGTGTGTGTGTATGCATGTGGTAGCTAATAGTCAATGTCAATGGTTGTGGTGGTTGTTGTTGTTGTTGTTTTCGTGTTTTGATGATGGTTTCACTTTCAAATTATTTTGTTTTTGTTCGCTGCTATTTCCACCATCATCATCATCATTATCATGAATATCATTTTCATAGTCGTTGTCGTTTTTTTTTTGTACAAATTTTCATCTGATGATCAGTATCTGCTGCTATGAAATGGCCATAAACTGTCTGTTAAAATGGTGTGTAAGCTGATTTGTCGTTGATGATGGTGATGGTGAATACATATTTTTTTTTTTTGTTTTAGCATCAGAATGTATATCGCGTGTATAAAATAAAATAAAATAAAATAAAATTTGCTCATGCGCATGTACACAGCATACAGAAAGACGTCGACAACAGTATCAACAACGACAATGATGATGAAGATGATAAAAATTAAAAAAAAAAAAAAACAAAAAGACCAACCAATGATCAATGAAATCAAATCTGTATGGCGGTGGTTCTGCTGCGGTTGCTGATAGTATATAAATTTGAAATTCAAAAAATAATTTTCGATTGTCATTTTCATCAATTTCAATTTGTTCCATTATCATCGTGGTCGTCGTCGTCGTCGTTGTGGTCGATTTTTTTTTCTTTTTTTTTTATTAGTCGTTGTTTGTTGTCACCGATGTTTGACATGACATTATTTTTTTTCCATCCACACACACACACACTTGTTGCCGTCCAATGATGATGATGATGATTTAGTTTAATTTTGAAAGCAAAAGTTTTCATTTTTTTTTTTTTTTGTTCTACAAATAAAAATATTTTGATTTTTTTTTTGTTCATTTTTACAAAAAGATTTGCTCACAAACTTCCAATGTGATCCAGAAATTGGCAATTTTTCAAATGACAAATTCTCACCATAACCATCATTTTTTCTCTGTATTTCGACACATAAACACACAATTTGTTTATTTTGAAAATTTCATCATCATCATCTAATTTAATTTGAATGTGATTCTTTTGTGTGCGTGTGTGTGTTTTTTTTTTCTTAATTTTGAAAATTGTTCAAATTCACCAATCAACGTTTAAACAAATAGTGACAACAACAACAACGACGACTGGAATTTAAAAAAAAAATGGCTACAACAATAGTGAAAAATACATATTCATTATTTGGTTTCGAATTACCTGATTATCGTTATACATATTATAATGTTATAAATGAAAGTCATTCATGGGATCCGGATGTGACGAAATTTCCTGGATTTCAAAATTCATTTGCATTCGAACGATCATTCATACCGATTGGCAATTGGATCCAATTACAAACACAATTATATTGGCGTTATTGTTTCCATTTATCCATTGCATATGTTATCATCATATTCGGCATACAACGCATCATGCGTGATCGCCAATCATTCAATCTACGTACATTGTTAATGTTTTGGAATCTAGTGTTGGCCACATTCTCAATTATTGGCACATATCGTTGTTTACCGGAATTTATTCATATTATACGCACTGAAGGACTACGTGCTTCATATACAAAATCTAGTTATTATGCTGTAAGTTTATTGCGTTTTTTTTTACTCTAGTTTTAATTTGTCCATTTTGTCTCATTAGGATTTTCGTCTATCAATTTGGTATCTATTTTTCACAATATCAAAAGCATTCGAATTGATCGACACATTGTTCATCGTGTTACGTAAATCAAAATTGATACCATTACATTGGATACATCATATAATGACATTGAATTTTTCGTGGTTCGTTTTCACCGATGTTCCGGCTACGGCACGTTGGATGGTCAATATGAATTTTGTTGTACATTCATTAATGTACACATATTATGCATTGAAAGCGTTACGTTTTCATATACCAAAACCTGTTAATTTAACAATCACTACATTACAAGTGGCACAAATGTTTGCCGGTCTTTACATTAATTATGATTGTTTTAGACGAAAATTAATGGGCTATCCAGTGGACACTTGTTATTCGGTATTGTTTACTGGTGTCATATTGTACACAGTGTTTGCCATACTGTTTATGAATTTTTTCATCCGAACATATGTATTGCCAGCAAAACCTATAAATCAAATGCTTAGCGATATAAATCATAATCATTATAAAGGCGTTGTGAAAAAATGTCAATAATCAAATCGACTACGACAACAATTCAATGACGACAAATTCTCCCCTTTTTTTATATATATAAAAATTCTTTTCTCTTGCATTTTTTTTTCTTCTTTGAAACACTTGACACAGAATAATTTAAATATTGATTTAAATTGATCCAAATAATACACACACACACCTATGATAATTATTTAATCAAAAAAAAAAAAAATTGATTTGAATTGAACTTTATTTTGCTTGGAATATATAAAAGAATTAAATTATTCTTTTTTTTCGGTTACAGAATTTGTGGATTTTTTTCTTTTGTAATATATTACAACAGAAAAATGGGTGAAAAAATTGCAACATTTTTGATTTTGTTTTTTTTTTCATTGAACAAATCACATGTTTTCATTTGTTTGTTTACATTTGTGAATGTTTTCTCTCTCTCTCTCTCTTTCTCTGTCCATTTCTTTCGTTGACCAATCGACAGATATATATATAAAGATGGAAAGACATTTTTTTGTGAAATTCTAATAAAAAAAAAATCAATTATCAACGCCATTTTGGTTTGGTTCGGTTGTTTTGTTTTGTTTTGTGTTTTTTTTTTCAAACACATCATCACATCATCAAGAAAAACAAAAAACAAAACAATAGAATCATTGAGAAATTCATAAATATAGTTATGGCATCATCATCAATATATGAAAAATGAACACACACACACCTTGAACGCATTGTGAAAAACAACAGAGAAAAAAAAAATCAAATTAAATTTATTTCTATTTCTGTGCCAATAACGATTTGCTAAACTTATGTGAAGGAATAGGGGAGAGAGAGAAAAAAAAAATTCCGTAAACAAACAATAAAACAAAAGAAATTTTTGATTTTGATACAAGAACAACAATAATGAAAATATATCTGATTAAATCAAATGAATGAATATATCATTAACTGTGTAACTTTTTCATTTTCTAGCTTCTTTCCAAATGATCATCATGGACATTTCAACTTCGATTTCAATTTCATTCATAATAATGATGATGATGATTGAAAGCGGCAAACAACATCTTCATCTTCATCATCTTTTTCTTTTTTTTTTTTTTTTTTAATATATCAAATACACGCAACAAGTGTGTTTGTGGAAAAACATTCACGCAAACTACCACAATACAGCGTAAAAAATCATTACAGGAAGAATTTTTGTTTTTTTTCCGTTGATGATTTTTTATTTATAAAAATGATTTACGCATTTCCTTTGTATTTTTTTTTTTTTTGGTTGAAAAAAAAATCAATCGATAACCAAATAATAACGACATTTATGATGTATTAAAATTATTGTATAACGCATGCATGCATGCGATTGAATCCTTGTTGTTGTTTTGTTTTGTTTTTTTTCGTAAAAAACCAATTTTTTTTTCTTTTCCATTAATGAATTCCTCATCATCATATTATTGGCTTGTTTTTTTTTTTTTTTTTTTTTGGTATTGAACAAAAGAAAAATCCAGAAGCAAAAAAAATTTTTCTTTTTCTCCTTAAATGACGATGACCTCAATGATTGGTGAATTTATTTTTTTTTAAAATAACACTGTAGCTACTAGCTTGATAACGAATACGGACATAAAATTAAAATGATTAATTCAATGACCACGAATAATAATGAGTGCAGAATGAAAATAAGAGAGAGAGAGAGAGAGGGGGGACGATGATAATTATGATAATAATTCTCTTATCATCCCCCGATAATGATGATGATGATGATGTTAAAAGGGTACTGTCGTTGTTATTGATGATGCTCACTAATTTGCGTTTTGTTTTTTTTCCTGATTTTCAAACCTTGAATTGTTTGTTTGTTTAGTTATTTTTTTTTTTGTTGCTTCTGGCTTTTTTTTTGCCATTGGCCATTTCAGATGATGATGATGATTATTATCCATCCATATTGATGGAATACACACACATGCCCTTGATTTTTTTTTGTGTCTGTGTATCAGTCGATTATCGCTATAATTTTTCAAATGGATTTTCATTTTCATTTCAGCTTCTGATACGGCTAATGCTGTCGCGTTTCAATTTATTTTCATTTGTAATCAAGGTTTTTTTGTTATCATCGTGGATAGATATGGAAAAAAACGGAAATAATTAAAATAAAATTTGGAAAAATTATCTTTGTTTTAAATTTGAAGAAAAAAAAAATACTTTTCAATTCAAATGATAATGATATGATCACTTAGCACCAATAATGGTTTTTCAATGAGAAAAAAAAAATTTTTTAAGCGGGAAAAAATTTTTCAAATTTCTATCAATGTTTGAAATGTGAACAAAAGATGGCGCTCGTACACAATCGTATTGTTGTTTTATTTATTCAAACATAGATGGCAGGAGTTTGTTCATGGTTTTTTCTTATTTTTCCAATCATTTTTTTCCTCTCACTATCTCTATCTCTATCGTTTATTTTTATTTTGAATCAAATCCATTATTCAAGGATATTCCAGATAATGATGATGATAAGTTGTTTTTCTAGAATAAAAAAAAATAAACACATATTCAATTAAAGAATATTTCATGTGAATATATCATATGTTTGTCATTTACTTTTTTTCTTTGAGGGAATTTTCTTTTTTTTTTCTTACAATTTTTGTGCTTTTCATTCATGTGGTTTTAATCCATTCATTCAAGAATGATGACATTGACATTGGTTAAATTATTCGATTCGAGAAAACCAAAAATTCATCAGTTTTTCTCTCATCTCTATGTGTTGTATAATATAATATAATTATTCATGTTCACATGAAAATTAAATAATAATAATCTATTGGTTTCTGGTGGTTTTTGATTAATAAAAAAAAATTATGGATAAACTGGTTTGACCAATGAATCCAATACCGGTTATTTGATCTTGATAATAATTGATTCAAAAAAAAAAATTCATTCTATTCACCTGTTGATTGAATTAATTAATTAATGTTTTTTTCTTCGCATTTCAGTACGTTTTCTATTCACTATCACTTTTTTGACGCTCTTCAAGAATAAATAGAGAAAAAAAAATTGCTTCGATTTCATCGATTGATCACAATATTTCGAAGGCCAATATTCATATGTTGTCGGCATTATTATTAGTAAACATCGTTGTTGTTGTTGTTGTTGTTGTTGTCATTGTCGTTTATTTGTAAAGGAATAAATGAACAAAATCTTGCATTTCCTTTGCATAAACAAACCAGCAAACAGACAACAACAACAACCACAACAAGGGGAAAAAAAGCCATCAAATTATCAATGGCATTGACATTGAACTTGTAATCATCTTCGTCATCGTCATTGGATGATGAGAATTCCACAAATCAAATCAAATCAAATTCAATCAATTAGCAATACTAATCATTCCAACAAAAAAAAAAAAAAAAATTTTTCCTTCTCGAATTCAATGTCGGTTGCACTAAAACACCAAAGAGAGAGAGAGAGAGAGAGAGAGAGAGAGAGAGAACGTTTTTCTGTTGGATGGTAGCAATCATTTTCAACAGGTTGTTGAAATATAGTAGTGATTAAAAACCTAAAATCAAATATCGAAAATCAATGACAAAAAAAAGTTGATAATTATCACAGTTTTGTTTGATTCATTGGGAATTTTTCCATCATTCTCTGTGTGTGTGTGTGTGTGTGTATTTTTGAATATGAAGCGGGAAAAATTTTTTTTGTTGAAACAAAAAGAATGAATAAACAACCTGTTATTATCTTTTTTTTTCATTATCATCCATAACTTGATTGATTGATTCATTGATTTGTTTTTTGGATAAAAGAAAACATTTCCTGCTCATTTCATGCTGTTTACAAGAAACGAAAATCATTGTGAATGTAATTCAAGAATCATTCAATGGAATTTCATTCATTCATTCATCGAATGCGTGTTTTAGGAAAAATTTTTTTTTTCCAACCGAGCAACAAAGCAAACGATCTAATTTGAATTTGAATTTCATTTTTCTTCTCCTCTTTTTTTCTGTTTGTTTGTTTTTGTGTATTTGTGAATTTGACATTCATACGTACACGTTTATCTTATTTTCATACGATATATGAAAATGGAATTTGAATTTCTTGTTTGCAAAGGTTAATTTCATTCATTAATCATCATCAATTTTGGTTTCATATCAAGCGACAAATAATCGACAACTATTGTCCATTATTTCTGAATTGTTTGTTTTGTTCTGTTTTGTTGATCTAAAAAAAACAAAAAACTAAACAAACCAATTCATCAATCAATCAATCAGCTACAAAAAAAATAAGGTGAAAATTGGAAAAAATTAAAGGAAAAACAGTCTTCTTTTCTGTCCATATAAAATGAAATTAGATGCAATAAAAAACATTTTAAAAAATTTGATTTAAAATAATCATCGTCATCATCATCGAACGTCAATCATCGATCCTCATCTTGTATCGAATGTAATAATCACTTCCGTTGCTGATGAAATGTATTCATTTTTTTTCCTAATTAATATTTTTGTTGTCTCTGTTTCGATGGACGGATTTAGACAGAAAACACAAACACACACACACACACAGCCATTGAATCTACATACGTCTTTTATTTGATTTGGCCTCCGATTGATTTTTTGTCATTTATTTGGCTAGACGTGACCGGGCGCTAGATTGTCGTCATAATTTTTTTTTTTGATTACAATAAATTTCATATCCTTTTTTTTCGTAATCAATCCTTTTATTCAATGAAAATTCTTGATACTGGATTGTCGTCAAAGTAACAAATGTGTGTGTGTGTGTGTGTGTATGTACGTTGTAATAAGTACAAAAAGGTTGATGGAATTGTTCATTTTCAAACTACAACAAAAAAAATCATGACCAGAAAAAAAGAAGAATAAGAGAGAAAGATGATGGTGAAAATTTCTGGTGAAATGGTGGGGAAAAAAACAAAAGAAAAAAAATTGTCGTTTATCATTATTCAAACAGGTATCATGAAAGAAAAAAAAACAAAACAAAAATTCCCATGATGTGCTTGTATGTGGTTATCATTAATCGATTTGTTTTTTTCATTATTTTAATCGAAGAATAATGATGGAATAATTTTTAAAAAAAAACAACAAACAAACAAACAAACAAAACACGATGACGTCAATTTCCATTCTTTTCTTTTTACCTGTTAATGTTTTGTAAAAGAATCCAATAATAGCAACAACAACGACGACAAAAAGAGAAATAATTATGAATCACAATTATGACCATCAACCTCATTAGATGATGATCATCACCAAAAATAAATTCAACATTACAACACACACACACACACAATCTTCCTGTTGGATTTTTATTTGTATGTAAAAAAAAAAATTACAACAGAAAAAAAATCCCAATATGTCATTATGTTGATGATGATCATAATTTTCAATGACGTCAAATAATCTTTGGTGTTTTTGTACTAAAAAACTGAAAAAAAAATCCTGATGGCAATCATCAAACAGCAAAAGTAACTCATTAAAATATTGATTTTTTTTTTTTTTTTTTTTTGAAAATTATAAAAAATTGAAAAATCAATTATCTTGTCATGTCATAATCATCATCACCATCATCAGATCATCATTTCAAAAGAATTTCTTCAAAATAACAATTTATTCTCATCATCATCATTATTAAATCAAATCAATCACCGGTTGATTAAAAAAAAAAAAATTTCAAATCAATTCTCTTGTTTCTCTTTCTCTTTATATTGGCGCATGCGTGATTTTTCAAATTTTGTATGAAAGTGCGATTGCTGTTTTTTTTCCATATATATATAAACGCACAAACGAATATGATAGGAATTTTCTTTTAAAAACGAAAACTTTTTTTTTTGACAAATTTTTCATTATTGTCGTCCATTACACATGATTGCTAAAAATCAATCGATTGATCGCGATTTATGTTTATTTATTTTATTTATTATTAATTATTAAAACTAGTTTTTTTTTCAATGTTTTAAACTTGAATTTTTTTAAAAAAAAACATTCGACATTGACTTTGACATCATCATCGTTCATAGAATCATTGTCGTTGTCGTCGTCTTGTGTGTGTGTGTGTTTTTTTTTTTTTTTTTTTGGTGTGGAGAAAAATTTTTTTTCTTTGTTCATCATCATCATCATCATTTCCATCAAATCAATCATAGTTCCTCCAGTCAGCAAGCCAACAAGTCATTCTAGCAAATCAAATCAAAAATTTATTTAATCCACATCTTTGACCAATACACGCATATAGCACAACAATCATAAAATCATCATCATTGCCATAGCACAATAGTTGAACATTGAAAAATCTGCAAAAAATGTCCGTGCTAAATCGTTTGTTCAACGTGGACGATGTCCGTTATCATTATTATTATCGTGATATACCAGCCGGCAATTATACGTGGACACATGATTTTAGTAAATTTCCCGGTCTACAAATACAATTACCCGGCGAAGCATTTGTTCAACGCCATACACGTGAAATTGTAATGACATCCAATGATTATTGGCATTATTCTATTTATATATCAATCGGTTATATTGTCACAATATTTACATTGAAATTTTTGATGAATCAACGTGAAAAAGGTTTTGATTTGAAACGTGAACTAATACTTTGGAATTGGTTTTTGGCTGCATTTTCATTTATGGGCGCCGTACGTTGTTTACCGGAATTCTGGCATGTTTTAGTCAATGATGGTTTTTTTGATTCATATGCTAAAAATACCTATGTACAGGTAAGTTTGCCATTTTTTTCAATCATTCATTCATTTAGCTATTTATCCAAAAAAAAATCTTGAAGAAAATTTATTGCAAATTTTGATTAATCATTGTCATTATCATCATCAACATCATCATTGTATTTATGAACGTTAATGTTTTGATTAAAGTCTTTTAGTTTCAAGTGTTTATCATCATTATCATCATCATTTGCTTCAACAAAATGAATGAATAAATGTTGTTGGTTCTTTTTTTTTGTTGTTGTTGCAGTGAACAAATTGAAAAAAATTGCAAATTCTTAATTCGCAACAAAAAAAAAATTTCGATTTGTTGTACCACTCGAAAAGCCAAATGATAATGATGATGATGATGATGACCACCTAAAGGTGTGTACAAGGCTATCAATCATGATTCATTTGAAGGATTAATGAATAGAAAATTTCAGTTATTTTGTTTGTTTGATTTGATTTGTTTTAATTAGATTTTTGAATTTTTAAAATGTTCGTTTCATTTGCAAAAAAAAACAATAGAAAAAAAAGATAAAATGACTTTTTAGCACGAAATAAATTTATCCAGAATGAAAGAAAGATGATGATGACCAGTGGTCAGCAGTCAATGATTTACGAAATTTTTCCATCGTTATTCCTGTCACCATTACTTGTAATTGTGATGGAGAATTTACATACACATTTAACACGTTGATTTCTCAACATTTTTACTTTTTTTCACTGTTTACTTTTAGATTGATTTCATTCAATCATAATCGATCGTCAATTGATTTGATTTCTATTCTAATTTTTTTTTTATTTCCATAATAATGATGATGAAATCAATCAATCGATCGATTGAAAGGTAGGGAGAAAAAAAGAAATAAAAATTTTTTTTTATTGAAATTGTCCAGAAATAGAAAAAAGTTGAAGAAATAAATTTAAAAAGATTTTCATTTACTTTTTTGTTTTGTTTCTGTTTTCAATCGAAAACAAAATTTATTAGATTTTTTTTCTCCTCTCAATATCGATCAATATCGATTGATTGATTCAAGTTCAAATTGATCATAATTTTATTCTTCTTTTTGAAAATTCATGCGAACAGGAAGAACGTACGTATCTGCGTGTGTGTGTGTGTGTGTGTGTGTGTCTGTTTGTTATTGACTATGAAACTGGAAATGAATTTTTTTTCACATAAAATGTCCATTATATGGACGCAATTTTTCATTATTTGTTTTTTTCCCAGTGCAATGGTTTTTTTCAGTTTCAAGATTCTTTTTTTTTGCTGATAAGTTAATTAATTCTAATTTGAAAAATTTTTTTTTTACTAATTTCTCTTTTTATTTGTTTTGTCAATCATCAAATGCACCGAAACAAACAGGATATTCGTATTAATGCATGGTATTGGTTTTTTACATTATCGAAAGCACCAGAATTAATCGATACATTGTTCATTGTATTACGTAAACGACGCCTGATTCAATTACATTGGATTCATCATACATTGACATTGATTTATTCATGGTTTGTTTTTGGTGATGTGCCATCCACTGCACGTTGGATGGTCAATATGAATCTGGCTGTACATACATTGATGTATAGTTATTATGCATTGACTGCAATGGGTCATCGTTTACCGCGTCAAGTTAATGTTACATTGACCACATTACAGATTGTTCAGATGCTTTTTGGTTTCTACATTCATATCGATTGTTTACGTTTAAAATTAATGGGCCAACCATGTGATGTCAGTATGGCTGTAGCGGTCACTGGATTTTCACTATACGCATTGTTTTTCCTGTTGTTTATGAATTTCTTCATCCGTACATACATTATACCAAGTTCGAAAAAAGCTGTCAAAGCTGCAATGGCCAATGGAAATGCCATACTGAAAGATTTGAATAATAATAAAAATGGTAAAGAAGTGATTAAAAAATTACAATAAAAAATGCCAACAACCATTACAACACATCATCACATTCATCAATCGACCAATCACTATTTTTCATATAGTGAATTGATGAAAACAAAATCATTACGAACAACAAACTCAAAATCAAATTGATTATTTTGTCATTTACGAATCCAAAAAGAAAAATCATTTTTTGACATTTTTAAATTTTTATTTGTTGTATCACCAGCCATCACATGATAATTTGTTTCCTTTTATTTAAATTAATCCTTTCTTTCTTACTTTTTTTTTGTTTAATTTATATTAACATCAACACTTCACACAATCAATCAGTCAATCTCAACTACACAATTCACCCATTTGATCTTTGATTCTTTTATGAATCTACAGGCACTAGAGTATAGTGTAGCCAATTTTTATTTTCATTTTTTGGGCCATTTTTTCTCGGTTTCCTTTTTTTCCGTTTTTATTTTTATTTTTATTTTGTCAATCATACGGATATGGAATGAAAAAATTTGCACCAGAAATGAAAAATCTTATGTTAATCTCTGAACATTTATTTTTCTTTTGTATTTGTATTTTTGTGTGTGTGTAGGTTTTATTATTTTGTCTAAAAATAAAATATTTTTCGCCAAAAAAAAAACTTCACTTGATTAATCATCGCTATCGCGAATGATAATTGTTCTGTTTTCTACCTGTTGCTTCAAAAATCAACAGCTTATCATTGATTTGACCATATGATATATGGTTGGTTAAAGAATTTTTTTTTATTGCTATTGGTAGAGCTTTTCTTTTTGCCCAGAAAAATAGAATTTAATACAACGTTTATTTTGTCTATTTCTTTGGACTTCAAGGACATTTCGGTACTGTAGATATCGCTACTTTTATCTTGTTAGGGACACTATATATTAGTTTTTATGACCCTTTATCACACACCTAATGATGACTATCGTGAACCGAATGAGCTAGAAAAATATAAAAATCCTAGAAAAAGAATGTGTTGTCAACTATTTGCTAGTTGGTCACAACTGATCCACAACAGTATTTTGTAATCGATCGATTTTCATCATCATTGCCATAGCACAACAGTTGAACATTGAAAAATCTGCAAAAAAATGTCCCTGCTAAATCGTTTGTTCAATGTGGACGATGTCCGTTATCATTATTATTATCGTGATATACCAGCCGGCAATTATACATGGACATATGATTTTAGTAAATTCCCCGGTCTACAAATGCAATTACCCGGCGAAGCATTTGTTCGACAATATACACGTGAAATTGGTCATGCATCCACTGATTATTGGCATTATTCTATTTATATATCAATCGGTTATATTGTCACAATATTTACATTGAAATTTTTGATGAATCAACGTGAAAAAGGTTTCGATTTAAAACGTGAATTAATACTATGGAATTGGTTTCTGGCCGCATTTTCATTTATGGGCACCGTACGTTGTTTACCCGAATTCTGGCATGTTTTAATCAATGATGGTTTTTTTGCTTCATATGCTAAAAATACCTATGTACAGGTAAGTTTGTCATTTTTTTCATTAATTTATTTATTGTTTTACTCATCACTTTTTCTTTATGTTTTTAATTTTTCACAACAAACAGGATATCCGCATCAATACATGGTATTGGTTTTTCACCATATCGAAAGCAGCGGAATTAATCGATACATTGTTCATCGTATTACGTAAACGACGCCTGATTCAATTACATTGGATTCATCATACATTGACATTGAATTATTCATGGTTTGTTTTTATGGATGTACCATCCACTGCACGTTGGATGGTCAATATGAATTTTATCGTGCACACATTTATGTATAGTTATTATGCATTGACTGCAATGGGTCATCGTTTACCGCGTCAAGTTAATGTTACATTGACCACATTACAGATTGTTCAGATGCTTTTTGGTTTCTACATTCATATCGATTGTTTACGTTTAAAATTAATGGGCCAACCATGTGATGTCAGCATGGCCGTAGCCGTCACTGGATTTTCACTATACGCATTGTTTTTCCTGTTGTTTATGAATTTCTTCATCCGTACCTATATTATACCGAATTCAAAAAAAGCTGTCAAAGCTGCAATAGCAAAGAAGCAACATAATGAAAAAAAATTTCAATAACCAAAAAAAAGTACAGACCTTATTTTTCATCATTTACACAAATCCAAGATTATTTTTTTTTTTGACATTTCAAATTTATTTATTTCATTTAATCATCATCGATTTTTTTCCGTTCGTTGAATAAATCAATCATTTTTAATCAATTCGATTCAATAAAAGAGCCAATTAGTGATTTTTTACTGGTTGTTGTTGTTGTTGTTGTAATCATCGATTGAAAATTATCGTGACTTGTACACACAAAAAAAAAAACAAACAACCAACCAGCAAGAAAAATAACAACATCGTCATTATCTTCGTAAACGTTTCTGATATTTCCTTATTTAATCAATTTTTGTAAAAAATTAAACAAAAAAAAATTTTTTTTCCTCAAATTCATCAAAAACAATGATAAAAAAAATCCGACGTTGTTCATTTCTCGTCCACTAGATGGCAAAACAGGCCTTGATTTAGGATTTTTTTTGTTTGCATTCAAAAATGAAAATTTTTCTCATTTTTTTTTTTTTTTGCTAATCTAAAACCAAACCAATTTTTTATAGTTTGTTGCTAATGGCCAATCATTTTCAAATTTTTTTTTGTGATTCATAGCCAAGTTAGTGGCTGGAAAAAAGGCCAAATATTTTTTTTTGCAACTAATGTTCATCCATTTGTTTTGAATAATGAAACAGAAAAACTAATTGCACGTGTATTTTTTTTACTAAAAAGTTGGTCTTGTTTTTTTTCCCCATTATATATTTATCGATAATGATTTGCAACACCTCATTTAATTTTTTTGCCAATTTTTCTGGCGAGAAAAAGTCAACTTTTTGTTTTCTCTTTGTGTGTGTGTGTGTGTATGTGTGTATGTGCTTGGTCAATCAAATCCCTTGACCTTGGTTGGTAAACCTTTGATATGGTAAATAAAAAGTAACTTATCAATTGTGAAAATTGTCTGCATGTGTATGGTCATTATGATGATGACCAGACTATGTGTCTATAATGGTGGTCACAAGGAAATCTGGATTAAAATCCAGATTAATCCAAATTATTATTTTTCCGCAGCCAAAAAAAAATATAGATTAAAAGATTTCCGGGTATAATTATTTCGTGAGAAATTTGTTCATTTTTTTTGTTTAATCACAAAATTTCACCAATTTATTTTATCCACCGGTTTGAAAAAAATAAAAGAAAAAAATTTTGGCTCAAATTTGGTCCAGAAAAAAACGACATAATTAATTAATTATCAAAGCAAGTGAAAGTAATTTCCATTTTTGTTGTTGTTGTTGTTGTTGTTGTCGTTCCCTTCATTTAAATATAAATGTTTTAACCTTTAAATCAGAAAACAAAACGGTCCATTTACCTGAGCTAATTGTTCATGTGAAAAAAAGGTGAAAATTTTTTAACCAGACAAAAAAAAGAGCCAAACGAACAAGTTCATGTTGGTGATCATCATGGATTTTTGTTTCTGGATTCGGGTATATATATAATCTGCGTATCAAACATTTGGATAGTTCCAGAAACACGAAACTAAACAACATATCGACCAAAAGATTTTGAATCTTGAAATTCAAAAATTTTTTTTCTACTTCAAAGTCCAAGTCCAAGTTGACAAACAACACAACAACAGCAGCAAAAATCATGCAAAAATCAACGATCATCATTGTTTGTTTGGCCATCATTTTCGTATCGGTTGATGCTAATTTAATCGTGAAAAGTAAAGGCAAAAAAAGTAGTGACCTGTAAGTGATCCATTCATTCATTCATATAAATGATGATTTAATTTAAAATTTTCTTTTCTTTTTTTGTTTTTGCTCAATGATGATCGTGGTCACTGATTGCTGATTGAATTGGATTGAATTAAAGTGTCATGATTGGTGATAAATGTCAACCAACGATTGTTAAATCTGGTGACAAAAAAGGAAAAAACAGTGATACGTACGTGTGTTTTTTCAATTTGATTAAAATTTTTTTTCATTCATTTTTTGTATGTGTTTTTCTTTCCAGTATAATCATGAATCCAGAATGTCATCATAAAGAGAAAAAAGAATATGTTGCATATCCGGTTTATCATCATGAATATCCATCAATAATACATGAATATCATACTGGTTATGGTTATGATTATGGCCACAACAATAATAATTATGGTCATCAACAAAATTATGGTCATAATGATCATAATGGCTATCATCATGGTATGGATAATAAACATTATGGCTATCATCATGGTATGGATAATGATCATCATGGCTACTATGATTATTATCGTAAATAAATCCGTCAATTAATCACCATTAATGACCATCTTTGAACCGGAAATTTGCAAAAACAAACAAGAAAATTGAAAAAAAAACCCAAAATTAACCACAATACATGTTTGACTGCCAATATACAGTGGTATCGACAATCAATCACACTAATTAACATTGAAAATTCTGTTTATTCAATTTTTTATCGATTTTTTTTGTGTTCGTTAAATTTCATCATCATCATCATCATTTTTATTTTTCACAAAATTCAATAAAAAAAAATTCATTAAATTCCATGTGATCATCGTATGATGTTTACTTGAAAAACGGAAATGTTAAAAGGATGCTGAATGGCCATTGAAAAAAAAACCATCATGGCCATTTCAATGTTAGCTTATAGCCAATTGCATCGATTATGTCCTCTCCATTTCGCTATATGCATCATCCAATGATTGATTGATTATTCAATATGAATCAATTCATTAATTATGGTCGCTGTTGAATGGCAAAGAAAAAAGAAATTTTATTTTTAGCAACAAATTTCATTATTATCTGTTTTTCTGTTTTCTAATCAATTTATTATCATCGATAATTTTAATCAATTTTTTTTTATTTGATTTCCAATGTGTGATATAATCATATTTCTTTTTCATTTCATTTCATTCATGGCCAAATATCTATAAATTTGTTGATCGATCTACGTGTATTGAATTACATCAAGTTTTTTTTTATGTATTTCATTTTCCAATGTCTCGTCCTTCTTTTCTTTTTTTCGGATTAATTGATTGATCAATTTTTCCAATGATCAATGATCTGAATTGGAGGTTTAGAAAAATTTTTAGGAAAAAAACCAAAATTAAAAAAATTTGGAAAAAAAATGTCATCATCATGTCATGTTCAATTGGTGGTGCCAGTGTTGGTTTATTTTTCTCTTCAAAATTGATACACATTAAACTAAATATATAAAAGAGAGGGAAATTGCTTGATATCGATCTGAATGAGTGGATGATTGATAATCACTCACTCATTCACTCACACAAACACTGCATTCATAATTAGTTCATGTGCAAAAAATTTGTTTTTCATTAAACATTATTCAAATGAGCAGCATCATTTTTATTCAAAATTTTGTTCGAAAATCATCACCATTATCCAATTTTCCGCTATTATCGACCATTAATAAACGACTATTTAAAGTCTCGTAAGTTTAGTCGATTGTCATTTTGTTTGATTGTTTGATTGATTGATTCAAATACACATAGCCAAACAATGAGTCCAAAACGTATTATATCAACACCGTTGGCACCGCAACCAATTGGACCATATTCACAAGCAGTTCAAGTTGGCAATACTGTTTATCTTTCCGGACAAATTGGTATGAATGTACGTACTAATGAAATGGTTACCGGATCAATTCGTGATGAAGCACAACAAGCATTTACGAATATGAAAGCCGTAGTTGAAGCAAGTGGTGCTAAAATGTCCGATGTTGTCAAAGTGAATATTTTCATTCGAAATTTCAATGATTTTCCTGCCATTAATGATGTGATGAAAGAATTTTTTCAATCACCATTTCCAGCACGATCAACAGTCGGTGTTGCTGAATTGCCGAAAAATGCTCGTGTTGAAATTGAAAGTATCGTTGTAATTGAATAAATGCGATGAGAAATTTGCATTTTCTCATTTTGTTTTTTTTAAATTGACTGAAATGATCTGAATAAATGTCCCTTTTTTTGGATTTCTCTTGTTCAACATACTTTCTCTCTATTTTTTTTGCGACAACAAAAAACCATATCTAACAGAGAGGTCAAATGTCAGCCAATGACACATACGACGACGACTAATGCATCAACCAAATGTCAAATGTGTGTACAATAAACAGAAAAACATCGAGAAAAATTTTTTTTTTAAAAAAGACAAATCCGGTTATCAAATGGAATGTTTTGAAAATTTCAATTTATTCAAATAATTCTAGATAGTAATTGAATGGGTGGATTCTTAAGAATTTCACTACCATCAAATTCACTGTGTTTGACGTCAATTGATTGATTAAAAAACCAAATTGTTGTTGAATATTCATAAGAATTGTTGATATGTTTTTTTTTCTGCTATTTAATCAGAAAAAGATATCGAATAAATGTGCTGAAAAAAGAGAAAAACAAAAACAACGACGACGAAGACGATGACGTAATAATTAATGGTATGGACAATCAATTAATGATGATGATGATGATGATATGAATTCCCCAAAAAAAAGAAGAAGAAGAAAACCTGTTGCTTTCTTTTTTTTCAAATGGTTTTTTTTTCTGTTTCTGAGCTATTTTTAGACACAGAAACGACGACGACGACAACAACAAAAAGAAAATGTTTATTCCATCTTTTGTCCATCTTTAATTGGTTATAAATGGCGATTTATAGCCAATGAATATCCGTGGATATTCCGGTGATCTAATCTATCCAAAGAAAGAAGCAAAAAAAAAAATGCATTTTTCTTTTCGCGCAATATTAAAACAACAAAAAAAAAAAAAAAAAACATCATCGACGAGTATTAGCTCACGTATCCATATAACATACACACATACACATGGCCATATATTTTGTACATTTATTTTTCAATTAATGATTGCGATGATGATGAAAAATGATGAATTCAAGTTATTTCTGTCGCAAAAAAAAAATTATTGCCAAAATACAATCTTTGTTTACATGTGTGGAACAAACAAACACAAACACAAACACAAAAACAAACGCACAGATGTGTCTGTCGATATTTGTTCAATTTCTTGTCAGAGAAAAGAAAAGAAAAAAAAAGTTTCAATAACACAGGATCAAAATGATGGCCATCATTATCGTCTTTTTGTTTGTTTGTTTGTCCAATAGATTGATTTCTGATTCGATTTGTGTGTGTGTGTGTGGATGTTGCCACTGCCAATTTTTTTTTTTTTTAATTTCATTCAGTGTTGTCCATCATCATCATCATCATCAATATTTTTTTGTACTAGAAATTCTACGACAACAACAACAACAACAACAACGATAACGATAACTATGCAATCACATGCAGAGAAATAAAAATAGCAGCATCGAAAGTATGTATAATTTTTTTTTTCGTTGCACTTTCTAAAATATTTCGTATTTTAAATTAACAAAAAAAAAAAAAAAAAAAAAAAAAAAAAAATTTTTAGTGATGCTAGTTTGTAAAAGTCGTCGTTGTAGTTGTAGTTGTTCGATTGGATTAGATTGAATTGAATTGAATTTGGACACACACATTTATATCATATATAAATAAAAATCTGGTTATTGGAGAACAAACAAAAAAAAATGTCATCATTCTGGTCGACATCGAATTGATTTATTGATTGATTGATTGGAAGAAAACAAATTTTTTTTTTGAAATTAGGTGTGGGAGGTTTTTCTTCAAAGTGACAATTAAATTGTTTATATATGCAAATTCAAAACACCACCACCACCAGCATGTATTTAAAAAATTATCATCATAATCATCATCATCATTATCATCATCATCATCAACGATTACAATCATCGATATCGTTATGTAATGATCATTTTAATTCATTATCAGCTATTATTATTAAAATGATGATTATAGTGATTATAATTACCATAACAATAATAGTGGAGCCAATTATGGCTGCACCAAAAAGTATTCCATCACAAAACTTTGATCTACCAATTAGTAAATGTAATAAAACACATGCTGATCAAAATGTACGTTGGTTATATTTTTTCGATGATCCCGATAGGATAGCGCCGGATAATGCAAAATCATTTGAACAATTTTGCAAGTAAGTTTGTTACCATTGAATTATTGATCAATATTGATTTTTTTTTTTGGTTCATTTATTAAACTATATAGTCAAACAAATCAAAAAGAATTATATGTTAAAGAATATGCTCGCCGTTGTTTAGCAAAATTTCCACGTCAAGTGACCAGTTTGCTTATGTTTGGTATCATACGTAAAAATAGACAATTTTGTAGTAAAACAAAATTACGTAAAGAAATGATACATGCAGCACATTGTTTGAATACAATAAAACGTAAAGGATCCAAATGTTTTTCACGTGCAATACAGGATTTTCTTATTATTAAACATATGGCCATTTCTGGACGTGTTGGTAAAACTTGTTGGTATGTTATATTGTATTGTTGCTTGTCAATTGTTTTGTGATTGTTTTACGTTTTTTTCCATTCAGCGTATATTATGCATTAGAAGAATGTCTAGTGCAACAAGCCACAGAAACACCACAATCATGTAGTAGTGAAGATGCACAAATGATTGAAAATCTAATTGAAGGTTATACTGGCCAGGTTGTATCGAGCATCTGTCAAAATTATCCAAAATCACATGATTCATGTTCAAAATTATTGCAGAAAAAAGAAATGAATAAATTGAAAAAATTAATTATAAATGAAATGAATAAAACGTATTCAATTCTGCCACCATTAATCGATATTTTGGATAGTATTCCACCATGAATCGATGAATCAATGAATCGTCGTCGACTATCTTGCCAGCATATACACACTGGTAATATATTTTTTTTTGTATAAATTTTTTTTTCATAATTTTCACCAGAATCGATGAATTTTTTTTTTGTTGTTATCCACACACACACACACACACACAAAACCGGTCAATGAATTCAATTCGTGCTAGCCATACCATACCATTACATTCATTTTGTTGTGATTAATTTACAAGAAAAAAAAATATTCTACATTTCAATTATCAATTATTGATTATCGGTTTTTTTTATTAATTTCACTTGATTTCATTTATTTTTTATTTTTTGAAGAAAATAACATTAATTTTGTTATAACTCAAGAGATGGCGTCACCGATTCCATGAAAAACATTTCAAATTGATCAATCAAACAGTTATTATTTGATTTGAATTGATCAAACAAAAAATTGGTGATAACAGAAAGCAAAAAAAAAAAAAAAAAAAAAAACAAAAACAAAACATAACTTTGAACAACAACAACAAGACTAACATATATAATGATGATTGAATGATGAATTTTGTTTTGTTTTGTTTTCGATATATATTAATTATATGGATTATTATATGGATAATAATTCTGATACGATGGTGCATGTTCTTGGTCCAATTGTTGCTGTGTAAGTAATGAGAATACAAAACTCAATAATGATGATACACCACCACCCAATAATGGTAATATAATATTTGTCCAATGTACTAGATTCGGTAAACAGAATGAACCCATTCCAGTGATGAATGTAATCAACAACATTATGAATGAATAGATTTTCATTGTTGTTAATTTTTCACGACAAATGGCCATAAATCCAGTAACACCAGTAATGATGGCCAATATAGCGGCAACAATAACTTGTACGGTATAAACTGATGATGAATTATCTATAATATGCAATAAGTGGATGGGTGGGTGGAAAAAGGATGGTGAAAATTTGAAAATGACCAAATTTGATGTTTTTTTTCTGAACACAAACTTACCATCAAAATTAAGATCATGTTGAAATATTTCCAAACCAAATAATGAATTTCCTTTTGGTAATGGTTTTGGTGGAAATGTTTGTCGATCCAATAGAAAATAGGATACCAAACGTATGAAATGAAACATTAGCGGTAAGATTTGAGTGCCAGAAATGCCGAAAAATGTCAAGAAAAATGCCTTTAAACATCGAAATTTTGATGGCCGTCTTCCGGTTGGATCCAAACAAGACATGATGATTGAATTTGAAACTACAGGGACAAACAAACAAAAAAAAACCTAGAGATTAAATCACAACAACAACAAAAGAATCGACACAAACACAAAATAAACCACTTACAATTGAACGAATGAAAATTGAACGACAGAGAAGAACACCGCTAGACAAAAAAAAAGAATCAGAATTGAAATTCTAAATCAAGATAGAAAAAGAAAAGAAAAAAAAACTTTGCCAAAATAAAAAAAAACAGATCAGGGTTATACACAAGCGCACAAACAGACAAACAAACAAACAAACTGAAAAATGAAAATAGAACACATACAATTTCTATCTATAGTCTAGTTGAAAACATTGGAATATTTTTAATGAATGAATGATGAGCTGTAGAATAATTGATGATGATGGTGATGGTGATTGAATCAAACAACAACAACAACAACAGAAACGATGTCAAAATAAATTGAAATTAATCAATGTACAATCTATGTACCACCATTGATGAAAATTGAATTCAATTTCGATGATGATGATGATGATGATGATGCTACCACCACTGACTATTTGCTGACTATTCTTTTCTCTTTCTTTTTTGTGTTTTTCACAAATCATTCGCTACTAAACGGAAAGAAAATGAAAGCCCATTTTGGTTTGGTTTGTTTGTTTGTTTGCTTTGTTTTTCGCCATCTTCTCCATTTATTTTTCTCTATACAATTTTGTTGTTTGTTTTTTGTTTCAAAAAAAAAAAAAATTTAAATTGAATTCACTGAATGAATGAATGAATATTCACCACTTGCATACACACACACACACACACACAGTGTTTTGAGAAGCAGAAAAAAAAACTTGAATCAACGCCAACTACAACGACGACGATGGCATTCATTTTTGTCGATGGCGTCATTAGCGCCTTGTTGTTGTTGTTGTTATTATTGCCTAAAAACAAGTGGGTTCAAGATCACGACAACAGTAACAGCAATAACAACAACATTCGATTTGAATCGACCAAGAAAAAAAAATGTAAAACTCGATTCCCTTGAATCCTAACGCCTACACAACCAGAAAAAAAATATTAAACATTTGTGTGTGTGTGTGTGTGTGTGTGTATGTAAGTGTGATTTCAACAAATTTATGGAGAAAAAAAATTTGGCATTAAAATCACTAAACATTTATCGTTACCAGAACCGGAAACATTCGAAAAAAAAGAATAAAAACAGGCTGTAAAAAAAATACCATCGTAATCATCAGCGATCTAGTTTTTCTTTCTGGACAAGCAGTTAAGATCAATGATCTTTGACCTTTATGGTTAATAAAAAAAAAAAAACTATCAGGTTTGACAAGAATGAAAAAAAAACAAACAACAACCAATGATGATCATCAAATCAACTTTTAGCAATGTGGCACAGGTATATAAAAATCCAAAGTTTCCGTTTAATGATCATTTTTCTTGGAATGGAAAAAATGTTTCGAACAACTTTAATCATTTTGGCAACAACAACATTGTGGTTTAATTTTATTGAAACAAAATGTTTGCAAAAAAATACCAAACGAGGTAAGTAAGAATGCAGAATATTCTAAACCACGTAAGTCATTTGATTTTTTTCTCTTGTCAACGAACGACACACACAAAAACAAAACAAAACAAAACAAAAAAAAAAAAAACAGAAGCAAATCGTGATCAATACATATGTCGTAATCAATTATTTGAACCAGGCCGTAAAGTGGCTGATCCAGAAAATTGTGATTGTTATTATGATTGTAATTATCGTCAACAACCATGTTATATGTGTTGTCCAAATGGCCAGATATTCAATCCGAAACAAGGTGATTGTGTACTACGTTCATCGTTTGATTGTAAAAATCAACCACATAGATATCGTTGTGAAGGACGTGGATTATTTGCTATGCATGAAAATTGTCGAAAATATTGGGACTGTCGTAGCAATGACAATGATGGTGAACCAATAGAAGAATCGTGTCCAGATAATTATCATTGGAATGATTGGCAAAAAATTTGCCGAAAAGATTCGGAAATTCCATTAAGTAGTCGTACTTGTTCTGATGTTTAATTTATTTACCGACAAATGCGTTGAAATACCGCCCACGCACATCTATATTACAGCAAAATAAAATTCTTATGATTTTTTTTAAAAAAAAAAAAAAAATAAAGCCAAGGTTTTCGTTGACAGATAATCTCCTTATTTGATTTGAATTTTAATCAATCAATTAATTAGGGCAATATCCGTTTATGGATTTATTTACTTATTCAAGTCTTGTTTTATTTATTTAATCAATGATATATTTAAAAAGATTTGATTGATATACATAATGATTTGTTTGTTGAATGTAAATCTAAATGAATGAAAAAAAAGAGATCAAAATTAACATGTGGAATCAATACCACTACTACTATTGTATGTTACTATTGGAAAACATTCGTTGATATTGTTGTTTCATATATTCAAGACGTATTTTTAAAATTTCAATTTTCAATCGATATTCTTCTTTAGCCAATTCGTTAAGTTCTGTTTGTTGTCGAACGATAGACGAGCCATTATTATTATCATCATCATTATTAATTTGACAAGATTTATCCACTTTCACAGGTTGAGCTTTGGAATTTTTCCTTTTTTTATTCCCACCATTATTAGTAACAGTAGTGGTGGCTGATGGTGGTTTTTTCGATTTTTTAGCCACTTTTTTAGCCTTTTTTTCTGGTTGTGGTGACGATGATGATGGTTTGATATTTTCATCATTTGAATCATCGAAATTTTCATAATGTTGTAGATCAATTTTACGTTTCTCCATCAATGGCATACGACGCCAGAAATTTTCAATTTCCTTTGCTGTATAATTGGTGAATAATACTAGATTATAATCATGAGCTATTGATGACCAAAGTGATTGACATTGAATTGTTGTTGACTTGTAATGAACATATAGATGATGAATTAAACGATAATTTACCGGTGGTCCATCATTTATGGCCAAATTCGATTTCACCACAACAGAATTGTTAGTCCTTTTTTTCGCCGTCGAAGATGCTGCCACAACAACTTGAGCCATATTTTTATCGATATCGAATTTAGATGATTTCATCACTGGATAATGATCGGATACTTCAATTTTATTACCATCATGATCATTATTTTTATTACTGTTAAATTGTATTTGATACATTTTTTTGTACAAGAATCAAATCAAATCAAATTAAATTCAATTCGATCAATGAAAACAACAAAAACCGAAAAACATTAATGGCCGTTCAACGTTCGAAACACTATTTTCATCGAACGTTATTATTAACCAATCGGATTGCATCATTTTTGGTTACGTTTTATATGAACGGATTCAGCGCAGAAAATAAATCAACAGCTGTCTGGAAAATGAAAAAATTTGTTTTTTAATTGCAAAAAAAAAAATTCAATTTCTGTCCGAAAAAAACATGGTAAGAAAATTGCTTTCGAAGAATTGTTTAATTGTTTATAAATTCAAAATTTTGTACGTTGTTTAAATAGCATTCCCGAAAGAAAACATCCGTTAAAGATGAAGCCAAAGAAAAGGCAAAATTATTGAAAGCACAAAAATTTCATCAGGAATTGACCAATCAATTGATAAAAAAATCAACATGTAAAGATCTCAATTCATTGGAACCATTGGCACGATTATTGCAGATAAATCCAGAATTTGGAACACTATTCAATTATCGTAAAGAAATTTTACTCAATTTTAAACAATCAATCGAATCATCTGATGAAGAAAATCCGGAATCCGCAGAGGAATCGTGGAAAAAATTTGATAAATTATGTCAAACAGAATTAATGTTTACAGAAAATTGTCTACAATCCAGTCCAAAATCCTATACAACATGGCATCATCGTATATGGCTCATACAACAGATGCGTAATCCAGATTTAGAAAAAGAGATTGAACTTTGTAATAAATGTCTTTCGTTGGATGAAAGAAATTGTAAGTTTAATGATGAATGAGAAATATTTCTAAATAAAAAATCATTCCGGCCACAGTTCATTGTTGGGATTATCGCCGATTTATCGTAAAATTTGGCAAGATTTCAACAATGGATGAATTTAAATTTACATCGAAAAAAATTGTGGATAATTTCTCCAATTTTAGTTCATGGCATTATCGAAGTAGTCTTTATCGACAATTATTGGCTGAAAATTATGATCATCAAGAATTACAATCAATGGTTAATAAGGATTTTGATCTGGTCCATAATGCCATTTTCACAGATCCAAATGATCAATCACCATGGCTTTATCTACGGTGGTTGATTGATTTTGAACAACATTTATTATCGCTCAACAATGATGGTGATTCAAATGGATCATTTGAACATCATTTTCAAATCAATCAATTCATATGGTCTCGAAATTATCATTTATTTGCAATCGAATTCAATAAATCATTTAGTCAATTTCCATTAGAAATTCATATCAACGGTCAACGAATTGATGATTTCATCGATTCATGTGAGTCAAAATTCAATGGAACCACTTGGCTGGGTCAATTTGTCGAATCGACGACATTACTGGAATCAAATCAGATTGAAATTGAATTTTTCCACAACGGGAACATGATTTTACAACGAACATTTGACGGAATAACCGATCAACATTGTTTTGTTTATAATCATGATGATGATGATGATTTCGCTGCTGCAAAACGAAAACAACGAATCGATTTAGTACAGAAAAGAATTAAGGATTTAAAAATTTTATTGGAAATTGAAGCCGATTCAAAATGTAAGAAATTATGTCCGGAAATGTTATTTTTTTCAAATTCAAAAAAAATAATAAAAATTTTTTCACCATAGGGCCAAATTATATGCTGACCATTGTGTTGGATAATAATGACAACAACAATTTGGAAACAAATTATCGTAACAATACAACCGCCATTGATAAGTTGATTTGCATTGATCCATTACGTAGTAATTATTATAAAGATTTGAGTATGTAAAATGTATGTCTGTGTGTGATATATAGAGATTAATTAATTTTTTTTTCGTCTTGTAAATTTTGAAAACAGAAAAAATGACCACATTGAAAATGAAATTATTCTCGAAAGATTTAGATCAAAAAATTATTGATCAGATCCTGAATCCGAAATAAAAGTGGAATTGTGGTGGTGGTGGTGGTGGCGGAAGAGTTGTTGTTTTAAGAATAATAAAATACAACAATTTTCAGTGCGGCCAACAATACTAATCCTATTGTATTAATCATTAAGCCAATTAAATTGTCCAATAAAATGATGATTAAATTATAAAAACCAATATTCTTTGATGTTGATGATAATGTTGAATGTTGATCATCATCATCATCATCATTATTATTATCAATCATTTTCAAAGCTTTTTCAGATCTTTTTGCAATGAATTCAGCCGATGGTTTACGAAGGTCATATGCCAATCCAAGTAGTGCACAAAAATCAATAAATGCCGTAATAATATTGAATGTTTTTTGCCATCCATGTTCGCTAGCTGAATAATCCCATGGAAATGTGTGATGATAATTGTGATAGCCTTCACCAAGTGCAAGATATACCACGAAATAATTGTCACGTGGTTCAATTTTGGGATCATATGGTCGTGAACCATATTTATGAGCAATTGAATTAACAATGAAAGTATGATGTAGCGCTAAACAATGTCGAAGCATTACTTCTATTGTAAAACATACAAACAGTGATGATCCGGTGTACCAATGTCCCAAATACATTGGAATAATGGCCCAAGTTATCACCAATAATGGCCAATAGAATTGATCCTGAAATCGTATGATTGGATCGGCCAATAAATCATCGAAATTCAATGTTTTTTCTATGAAACAAAAAAAAAAAAATAAAATTTGTTGACAATTTATCTATTAAATTTCGAATATCAAAAAAAAACCAAACCTTTTTCGTAATATTCTGGAGATTGATCAAAAAAAAGCCAACCAACATGGGAATAGAAAAAACCGCGCCGTGAATTATGTGGATCGGCATCGGTATCGGACCATTTATGATGTACACGATGTAATTGAGACCATTTTAGTATACTTAATTCAAATGTCATTGTGTGACATAACATTAGAAATATTCGTAATGGTAATCGTGCACGATATGATCGATGTGACCAAAGACGATGTGCACCGGCTACTATACCGAATGAACCTAATTTGCCCATCAAATCAACAACGATAATATGTCGTATAAAAATTGACAATGGCATCGTGAAAATCAATAGATAGCAACCATAAATGGACAATGTATGTAAGATTATGAAATAAATAATGTATGACCATAATAAACGTTGTTGTTGTTTACCAACAATTGGAAAATGTTTTTCATCAACAACTGCAACCATTATGTTGTTTGTTTGATTTTTTTTTGTATTTAAAAAAACAGCAAAAAACGATGAAATGAAAATTGATTTTTCATTCTTTCATTTATATATACAAATATGAAGCCATAAGATAACCATTTCTTGGAAATAGAAATATTCACCTATCTCTTATCTTTCATCTGTGTGTGCAAGCCTATTTCAAGACGAATGACTGGTTTAATAATTCTTTTTTTTTCATTTTCATTTTCACAGAAATTTTTTTGTTCTCACTTATATAAAACTTGAAAAACCATAATAATTATGAAAAAAAAATTTATTGTTCCAAGAAATGATTTCGATCATTGAATTAATCCGAATTTGAAAAAAAAATTCAAAAAATTCGAATTTAACGATCTACCTAGAATTGTTCATGATGATAAGATCGAATGAATATATCTTTGACTTTTTATGAAATAGTGTGGCATCTATATCATTGCTGATAATTACAATTATATGTAATTTTTATTGTAATTAACAGCAATGATATCATAAAATTGATCAGAATGCCAAATACAGTGTCCAATAAAATGATAATTAAATTATAAAAACGAATATTCTTCGATGATGATGATGATGAATTTGTAATTGATTTGTTGTTGTTGTTGTTGTCTGGAATGTCATTCACTTTCATTGCTTCAATCGTGCACGATATGATCGATGTGACCAAAGACGATGGGCACCAACCAATATGCCTAATAAACATAATTTGCCTATCAAATCAATAACGATAATATGTCGTATAAAAATTGACAATGGCATTGTGAAAATCAATAGATAGCAACCATAAATGGATAATTTTCGATGACAATTTCTTCGTAATTAAACGATGTAGAGATGAAATGAAAAAATATTATATTTGTTTGCAAAAAAAAGTTAAAATAAAAGGAAATGATTGTATAAAAAAAAATTGTTGTTCTAAATTGAATTGAATTAAATTCATTTACTGACCGAGATAATAAAATGTTGAAATTTTGATAAATTGATCATGTCAATGAAATAATTGTAACATAACTTAATGAAAAGAAAAACATTTGCATCGCTGTAATAGCATCGATTTGTAGCCATTGAAATGCTGATAGACAAAAATATTGCCGATACAATTGTAATTGATTGAAATGACAAAATCGTAATGAACAGCCACCAGAAGCACCGTCACCATTTTGAATTACTTTACAATTAAAACGTTTTTCAATATGATCAAATAGCTGTAAATTTTGACGATTAATTTCAATCAAACCAAAACAAATTATAAATCGTGTTAAATATGAATAAATACTCAAAAAATGCCATGCACCATCACCACCTTTGAAGTGAACCAAAAAAAAATAAGATAAATTTGAAACAGTAAAAATAGTTTGTTCAATAAACATAATGGACAATAGAAATGATGTAGAAAATTGAATTTTTTGATTTTGCCGTGATAATTTCTGAAATGATCGAAATAGACGTTTTTCTAATGAAAAACTATTTGTTTTTATCGTGGTTGCTGTGGTCAACATTTGATCAATTTGCTTCAAAGTCAAATTGGTAATAATTTGATGATAATAAAGCAGAAACCATGTGGTTAGATGATAAATATGATATAGATATAGACCCAACACCAGACTGAATGTTTTCCATTTAAAATGATTGACTAAATTAGCGATCCAATATGGTTCATTTATAAAAAACCAATGAATCCAAAATAATTTTGTTGCTATAAAAATGCCGAATGCTTTCCAACGATTCGTAGATGAATCAATCATTATCGTAGATCTTATGAATACATGTGAATCCAATAATTGAATTATACGATAACCACAAATCAGATAATTGCTAATGAAACAAATGTAAATGATTGGATAAACGAAATAGAAAGCTGTACGTAAATAATAGCCATAAAGTTTATGCGAAGATTGTTGCTGTGCTCGATTTATGGCATGAGATAATGGTGAATCATAAAATACACAATTTATTGTTATTGAATTCAACGATAAATTGATGATTAAATAGATTAATGATCGTAGATCATGGATTGATATTGGCAATAATTGTAGACCGGATGCCCTAGTTTTTGTAAAATGAAAAAAAAAATTTAAATCGAAAAAAATGTACCAAAATAATTCACTTACCCATGTAATAGGACAAACATTCGCAGATATGGACTATGTATCTTGTCCATCGTTTGTTACGATTGTCTGAAATTTGTTTTTAGCGGCAGTATGATGGTGTCCACAACATAATACAAAACATATTCATCGTCCTTGAAAAATAATTATAATATATATATAAACATTACTATAACATTTAAATATCGATATTATCGATTGATTGATACACAGTCAAATGAGAAAAAAAATTTCAATCAATAATGAAATGTTTATTTATATCAAGGCAAGAGAATAATGATAGCTTATGACAGTGATTCCCAACCTTTTTTTCTTCGCGAACCCCTTTCAAAAATTCGAGTACATACAAAGTTACCCTTTTGCATATCCCACGAACCCCCAGGGGTTCGCGAACCACCGGTTGGGAATCACTGGCTTATGATATTGACGAAAAATTTCAACTTGATTATATTTAGAATAACGTACAATCCAATTATTATTATTATGATGACGGGAATTAATTATCTGTCCGGTGGAAAATTTCTGATGAAAATATCGATTCTTCCATTTGAAAAAAGTTCTTTGTTGTATGGTAATAGCCGCCATTCTTTTAATAATAATTGTTGTGCCCAGAATAATGTAAACATCAGATAGAATGTACCAAAATGATTCACTTACCCATGTGTAATAGGCCAAATATTCGCAGATATGGACTATGTATCTTTTCCATTGTTTTGGTACGATTGTCTAACATTTGTTTTTAGCGGCAGTATGATGATGTCCACAACACTATTTCAAAACATATTCTTTCATTGTTCTTGAAAAAATAAAATTCTTTTAACATTTAAATATCGATTGATTGATTAAGGCGGATAGGAACGGTAGAGGGCGCAAAAAAAACGCATTTTTTGTTAAATGATTGCTCTTCAATGAAACGTCCGAAGTTTTTGAAACTTACTTAAGTAATTATTTAGGATTCCTAGAATAATTTAACATAAACAAAAAATAAAAAATATTTATACATCAATATGAAACAATCAGTTGAAAATCAACTGTTCAAAAAGCATGATCGGCGTGATATCTTAAGAACCGTAGCTCAGAATTTGATGAAATTTTCGGGAATTATGGACAGGATCAGTGGCTATCGTGATTGACTAAATCGTTATATATCTCCAAGGAGAAAGGCATTTTTGGGCCAATTGAAACTTGAGGTTGAAAAATTAACAGTTTTTTCTTCACATTCAGGCTAATATCCGCCATAATATCCGGTTCTGAGCCAGGATTTAGTCACTCACGATAGCCACTAATCCTGTCCATAATTCCCGAAAATTTCATCAAATTCTGAGCTATGGTTCTTAAGATATCACGCCGACCATGCTTTTTAAACAGCTGATTTTCAACTGATTGTTTCATATTGATGTATGAATATTTTTTATTTTTTGTTTATGTTAAATTATTCTAGGAATCCTAAATAATTACATGAGTAAGTTTCAAAAACTTCGGACGTTTCATTGAAGAGCAATCATTTAACAAAAAATGCGTTTTTTTTACGCCCTCTACAGTTCCTATCCCCCTTAATCAACTTGTCAGAGCGATAATCATAACACAGCCAAGTGAGAAAAAGAAAATTTCAATCAATAATGAAATGTTTATATCAAGCCAATTGAATAATGATAGCTGATAATATTGACGAAAAATTTCAATCTGATTATATTTAGAATAACGTGCAATCCAATTATTATTATTATTATGATGACGGGAATTAATCAACTGTATGGTGGAAAATTTCCGATAAAAATATCGATCAATGTGATTGAATAGTAATAAATTTCGACGATTCATTTCTATCACTGAAATGAATACAAACCAACGAATACATTGTTCATAAATAACAATCAGGCCAAAACGTACTGAATCGATTAAAAGTATACATAATACTGCAATGAATGAATTGGTCAATTCAATCAAAATAAATAACAATATGAATGATGAATAGAATTGAATTTGACGATTTTGTTCGGTAAGATTCTGTAATAATAGAAATAATCGTCGGTCTCTAGAGGAGAAATTATTCGTATTCGTTAACAAATTTTCGAACAATCTGTCTTAATGTCAAATATGTAATCATTTGATGATAGCCAAGAATGAACCAATTTGTCATCTGTGATGATTGATAAATAAATATTGATAACATTGAATTAAATGTTTTCCATTTGAAAAAAAGTTCTTTATTGTGTGGTAATAGCCGCCATTCTTTTAATAATAATCGTTGTCCCCAGAATAATGTAAACATCAGATAGACTGTTAATGCTTTGAAACGATTACGTTTACAATCTCGAATACCGGTGAAAACCGGTGAATCAAGTGAATGGATTATTCGTGAACCATAATGAAGATAACATCCAATGAAACCACCATAAATTAATGGATAAATTAAATACAAATCTGCAAGTAAAAATTGTTCGTATAATTTTTTATTTGAACGTAAATGATTATCAGTTGATCGTAAATTGTTATACAATCCCCAAAATGTCGATATATTCAATAAAATATTTATTAAAAATATTACAATCGTACGATAATCATTCCAACGTATTGGTGACAATTGTAGACCAGTGAATCTTTATTTTGAAAAAAAAAAATTCTTTTAAATTCTAAATTCATAAAAAAATACACTATACACCATTTACCCATGCACTTGAACAAATATCCGTAGATATGGACTATAAATTTTCATCTTGTCTTGTCGTCAATCATCATGAATGAATAAATGAATGAATGATGGAGGTTCATGGTTTTTTTTTGAAAAAAAAAATTCATTGCCATTCAATTTTGTTAATTGTTTTAGATGAAAAAATGTAAATAAATTTTAAATCGAATTTTATTGATTCAACATCAATCAATCAATCAATCAATTGGTTGTCGTTTGTGAAATAATCAATACATATGCTAATGAAAAGAAAAATACATCAATCAATAATGAAATATTTACATTTAACCAATTGAATAATGACAATTGATAATATTGACGATAAATGTTCAATTGATTAAATTTACTAAAACGTGCTATTCGATCATATTGAACATGAGAACAATTTGTATTGATCATCATCTGTATGGTAGTGGAAAGTTTTCCTATAAAAATGTTGATCAATACGATCAAAAAGTATTAAATTTCGATGATTCATTTCGACCAATGCAATTAATAAACACCAACGTACACATTGTTCATATATGGACAACCAACCAATTTTGGTGCCAAATGATTCAATCATTAAATAGCATAGATTACCAATGATGGAATCAGATAATTCAATCAAAATAAAAAGGATTATAAATGAATAATAATATTGTAGATGGCGACATTGTTCTGATAGTTGAATAATTGATCGATAAAATCGTTGTTCCAGTGAAAAACTATTCGTCCTTTGCATCGATTCATTTGACCATAATTTATGAGATATTTGTTTCAATGTAAAAAATATATTCAATTGATAGTAACAAAGTAGATACCAATTTGTTAATTGTGTTGCATGATATAGATACATTCCAGTCAATAATTTCAATGTTCGAAAATTGTTTAGTGATAATTTGACTTAGATAACGTAATTCACGTATGATAAATCTTTGATTCCAAAAAATCATTCCCAATAAAAATATGAATAATGATTTCCAACGATTTTGTTTACAATCCCGTACAATAATGAATGCCGTTGAATCAAGACTGGCAATAATACAATGTCCATATGCAAGATAACTACCAATTGAACCGGCATAAATTATTGGATAAATTGCATAGAAATTTGCACGTCTAAAATAATCATAAAGTTTAGCCGATGATGAATCTGACCATTTATTTTCATCGCCAGCCGGTGAATCGATGAATATTGCCCAATATGTTATCACATTCAATGTAATGTTTATTATGAATGATATAATTGAATGCCAATCATTCCAACGTATTGGTAATAGTTGAATACCGGATGTTCTGTTTTTATTTTTGAAATTGAAAAAAAAATTTAATTCAATCAATTTAATCACATGATAATAATAACATACCCATGTAAGAGAACAAATATTCGTAGATATGGATTATGAATTTTCATTATTCAGTAATTCACATTCGATTCTTGTCTGAACCAATATTCTATTATCGGGAAAAAAACATTTTTGTTTTTGTGAATAAATTCTGAGATGTGTGGTGTAAAGTTGGAGTTAATTCAATTCAATTAAATTCGAACAATTGATCGAATTGATCTTATGAACGAACGAATCAACCAATCGATCAATCGGTCGTTTGTGAAATAATCAATACATAGCCCATTGAAAAGAAAAACAAATGTAAAACTAATGAAAGATCAAAATTAAGCCAATTGAAAATCGATAGCTGAAAATATTGACGATAAATTTGTAATTGATTGTATTTTGTATAACGTTTCCTACGTGTTGTTGTTATTGTATTCAAATTATAGTGAGGATGATGATGTTTTCCAGCATGTTTCAAACGAAAATGATGATCAATCCGATCGAATAATTGGATATTTTGTCTATTAATCAACACTAAACCAGTAAATAATATCAAACGATTAATTTGTTCAATAAATGAAGTGATTCCAAGAAATTCTGTGCTTCCTGGATGTAGAATCCAATATGACAGGAATACGATTAAATAATCAGCTTGATAGATCAATAATAATGACAACATTATGGAACAATAATATTGAAAATGACGATTCGTTTTCGACAAAATGACAATGGATCGAAATAATCTTTGTTCCAATGAAAAACTATTCGTCTTCAACAATGGCAAATTATTTGTCGTTAATTTATCAATAATTTGTTGTAATGTAAAAAACATTATAATCTGATGATAATAAAGAATAATAGAATTGATAAATGTTGATGTATGAAATATGTAGGCACCAATTGTCACTTTTGCACGACGAACATCAAATTGATCAAAAATGTGATTACGAAATTCTCGACACCAATATTGTTCATCCCATATGATTTTCATTATAGCATACAATAAAAATGCTTTTAAACGATTCATTCGACAATCATTAATGCAAATGAATACGGATGAATCAAGAATCATAATGATTCGATGTCCATACAATAGATATGTACAAATTAAACCAATGTACATTGATGGAAAAAATACAAAATAATGTGCCGATTGAAAATAAGCATATAATTTTTTTGAATTAAATTCCATTTGTTCAAAAAATGCTCCTGTATCAATATATGTTGAATAAAATAACAGGATATTTATAATGATGTTGATTACAAATATAAATGTTGTTTTACAATTGAAACAACGTAATGGTGATAATTGTAGACCACTGGTGCTTTAAAAATAATGATAAATTTTGATGAGCAAAAAAAAAAAAAAATTTAAAACAATAATAAGATACTAACCCAAATAATTGGACAAATATTCGTAGAATTGGACTATGAATTCTTGGTTGCTTTTGTTGTCTATTCATTTTGTTTTTTCCGTCTCAGATGATCTCATAATATGAATTTGTGAGAAAAAAAAAATTGCTAAGAAATTGACATTTGTCTGTTTGAAATCGTTTGATCAATCAATCAATTTTGTTGTCTGTGAAATAATCAATACATAGCTTAGAGAAAAGAAAAACAATTGAACCAATACGGATGAATCAATATTTAACCATTGAAAAACGGATAATTGATGATATTGTCGATAGATTTGTAATTGATTATATTTCGAATAACGTAATGTTGTAATCGAATTATCTCGATGATGATGATGATGATGATTGGCGATACATTTCGAACGAAAATGTCTGTCAATCTGATCGAATAAACAAATGTTTCGTTGATTTAGTTGAACAAGAAAAAAACATAGACAATTTCGTAATGTTTGTGCTATGATATTTGATAATCCAATACTTGTACGACGTGGATCCACAATAAAAAATTGTTAAAAAATGTATTATAGAATTTGTTTGTTCAATCAAAATTCCGAATAATAAATATGATAGATAATATTGAATATGACGATTATGTACAGATAGATTTTTGATTGAATTGAATAAACGTTTTTCAATCGAAAAATTATTTCCCGTTTTTCGTATTGATGATTTATTTGTTGTCGATAATTGTCCGTAAATTTGTCGTAATGAAAAATAATTTATGAGCTGATGATAGAAAAGTATGTACCAATTAATCATTTGTAAAGTATCAAATAAATATATTGAACAAATGATGATTATTTCTTTAGTTTTTAAATTTTGAATATTCACAAAATGATGCACGATATATCGATGATCCCAAATTAATTTAATGATAACAAATATAGTGATCAATAGAAATTTTCTTTGATTTGATTGACAATTTTGATTGATGGCAATGAAAACTGGTGAATCTAATAGCATAATAATATGATGACCATAGAGAAAATAACAAAAAATTGAACTTATATAACACAATGGATAAAAAACACTAATGCTTGCTTGAAGAAAATGTTCATATAGATAAATTGATTTATTGACGTTAACATGTTTTTCATTGGATTCAATATAAATTCCATAAATAATGAATCCACTTAATAAAAGATTGAATAACAATGTAAACAATGAACGCCAATCATACCATTGTATTGATGATAATTGTACACCCATTAATCTAAATCGATAAATGGAAGAAATTTAAAATTTTAAAAAAATTTTTAAAAAAAAAACATACAAACACAAGGATTTACCGATGAAATTGTACGAATGTCCGAATATGAGGACTATATATTATTGTTTGTTTATCATTTGTCAATACCATTGCCATTGTAATGCCAATGGTGATGATGATGACATTGACAGATTTTTGCCTGTAAAATTCAAATAGACAACAATAATCATAATCATCTTAATTGTTATTATGAATGTTGATAATCGACATTACCTTGATGACAAATGTGTGTTGTAAAATGTGAAAAGAAAAAATCAATATCTGAATCATGATAGATTTTCAAGTTCAAAATATTGAATATGTTTTCATTGGATGACAATTGATTGATCGTCGTCGTCGTGTGATGAACGTCAATTAATTAATTTGTTGTTGTTGCTGTTGTTGTTGTCTGTGAAATAAGCAATACATAACCAAATGAAAAGAAAAAAATATTCAACATTAATGATAGATCGATATCAAGCCAGGTGAAAACGGATAATTTATAAAATGATCGATATATTTTTAAATGAATATATTTTCCATAACGTAATGTTCTATTATGATGATGAGGTTTTCCAATACATTTTGAACGGAAATATTTATCAATCTGATCAAATAATCGGATATTTCGATGATTAATTAGAACTAGAAAAAAACCTAGGCTCAGTCTCAATGTATGTGCAATGATATTTGACAATCCAATATGCAATGTACTTGGTCGAAGAATTTGTAACGTAAGAAAATCAATTACATAATTTGTTTGTTGAATCAAAATTCCAAATAATAAATATGAACAATAATATTGTAGGCGACGATTATTTTCAGATAAATTTTTGATTGAATTGAATAAACGTTTTTCAATTGAAAAATTATTTTCCGTTTTTCGCATTGATTTATTTGCTGGTTCGGAATTGAATTTTCGAACGATTTGTTGCAATGAATAAAAAATGATCAGCTGATGATAGAAAAGTATGTACCAATTTATCAATTGTGAAATATCCTTAAAATGAACGGAAAACATCACTACATATAAATGTGGTAAATCTAATTTTAAAAGTTCATGTAAACCATGCAATAAGTAATGTTGATCCCATATCAGTATAATGATTATATAGAATATGAAAGCTTTACTATGATGATGATTTGATTGACAATTTCGATTGATGATAAAAAATGCTGATGAATCCAAATGTTTTATGATTTGCTGGCCATAAACCAGAAGACAAATGATTGAAATACCATAAACTAGCGGATAGAAAATGCCTAAGCAGGCTTGAAGAAAATGTTTGTATAAATATGATGCTTTATTAATTTCATCAGGTTTATCATATGCTTCAACATAAGTTCCATAAAAAACAAATCCATTCAATGAAATATTGAATAAAAATCTGAGTAATGAACACCAATCATGCCAATGTATGGATGATAATTGCATACCCATCAATCTATAAATCGAGAATAGAAAAAAAAAATGATAAATTTAACAAAAACATAAATAAACACAAGGATTTACCCATGAAATTGTACAAATGATCGGATATAAGGACTATGTATCTTTTGTTCATAGTCAACATCCATTTGTTGGCCATCATCATCACCATCTAGACATTGATCAATGTTGTGTTGACAAAATCGCTTTTCATTCATCCAAACAAACATTCAACAATAATATCATCATTACCATTACCTTGTTCTTGACAACGACCACAACAACAATGCCGGTTTACAGGAATAAAGAAAAAAAAATCAATATTTCAACCATCGATCCATTATAACAAAATGATCAAGATTGTATCGATTATTTTTTAAATCTACTGGCATTGGTAAAAACAGATCAAACACACATACACAGAAACATCAATATTCCATTAATTGTCACTTTGGCCATGTCGATTGTAATTGTGGATTATTATTATTATGTCATGGTGATCCAGAATTATAAAAAAAATAACAAATAATTATCGTTCCAATGAAACATTGTATCGATTGTGTCTGTGTGTGTGTGATGGACGAATGTCATCGATTTTTTTTTTGTTACCAGTTTGTTGCCATTGAATGATATGTGGTAATTAATTTTTCTTTATTAAAATTCATTGATTGATTGATTGATTATTTATATAAATATACAATAGGTCATTATAATTCGGATTGATTATTTGTGATGCTGATGGTCAATGGTTCTCATTCGATCGATGAAATTAATTCAGCAACATTACGTACAAAACTTGGTTTAGATGATTTATTCAATTCAGCCGTTACTATTGGTTCTAATTGATCACAACGATCAGTATCGGCATTATATTCACCACAGCTACGATCAATGAAACCATTCATGATGGATTGTGCAGATTCAGCAAAAACCATTATTTTCTGTTTACAATCACCGGCCGATATTTTATCGATACATCGTTGAAATTGTAAATTTTCACTAAAAATCAAATTGAATTACAATAATTAATGATTATGTTTATATCATCGATAACAAACAAACAAATCAACATACCAACAGAGATGTGGAAATTTTAAATTATTCGGTCTTGATTGTATGGCACCGATTTTATTGGCCGTTATATCAATACAACGTGATAAACGATGTTTATATTGATTCAAACATGGAGCTGCATCACGATATTCACGTGCACGTTTACTATTACGATTTTTACATAATGATTTTGTTCGTGATCGATATGAATATAATACTAATGATGCAATATTACGCATTGAACTATCATTGAAACATTGTTTTATTGATTGTGAAATCTGATTGGCAAGATCACTATTTTTTCTACAAAATTTTAACAAACCAAAAAAAAAATCAATCAATCAATCAATCAATGAAATGATGAGTAGAAGAAAAGAAATAGATAATCATTATTTTATTACTTGCAATATTTAACAAATTCATCAATAGTGGTTGGAAATTGTCTTCGATTTGATGAAACCATTGTAAAATCATTGAACATATCATCAAAACGATCACAACGGATATTATTATTATTGTTGTTGTTGCCAGTGGCAGTATCGATGATCAATAAACTGAAATCAAACACGATGATAATGTTGATAATGTGAAACATTTTCGGATAAACAAATCGAACCATTTTTGATTGATCCAAACACAAGTACAAAAACAAAAAAAAATTTGTTCGCAACAACAAACAACAAATTGATTCGAACCAAATGGAAACAAAAAACAAAGACAGAAAATTTAAATTTCCAAAAAAATGGCGTTGTAAAAAAAGAAAAAATGATGATAATCTGATTACATTTTTTATTTTCACGTCGCGTTTATATATGTTGTTATTATGTGAAACGAAAAAAGATGAAAACGAATAAAAAAAAGAAGAAATATTGTCATCATATATATTGAGAAAAAATAATCATTGATAACCTTTGATGATGATTGGCCATCATTGAGGATAATAACATTTATCATCATTTATAAATGTGGCCAAAGAGACCATCGACACACACACAAACACTTTGAACAGATATTCGAATACTTCGTGGTCATCATATTTATAAAAAAGAAAGAAAGTTATGAGTGTTTGTGCATCCTTCGGATATATCGTTTTGTTGATCTATCAGCTTTTTTTTTAATTTTTTTATTTTCTATATAGAGAGATTTTCATCACTGTCATCGTTTTTTTTCTGGCCATTCATATCTCATTCAATGTAAATGTTTCTTTTGGTCAATATTTCAAGTTTGTTTTGATGGAACAAAAATTTATTTTTTTTTTTATTTTCAATATCATTCAAGGTTAGTATTCATTTTTTAAAAAAAGGGGGTTTCAATTATGTTTATTGGTTGTTGTTGTTGTTGTTGTTGTTATCATCATCATTATACCTGTGTGTAACATTGAAAAATTATTTGAATTTCATTCAATTGATTGGAATAATAAGTAAGTAGTATATTCTTTTGTGTATACACAAGGTCAATGATAGTGTAATGTGTGGTGGTGATTTATCCATCATTTTGGGATTGATTTGATTATAATCAATAATAGATATATTTGATATTTGATTGATCATTGTATTGTAGCAATCAATTCAGCAACATTAACAATAAGACTTGGATTTGGTGTTTCTTTTTTCACTATTAATGGTTTTAATTTATCACATTTATCTGTTTCATCATTATATTCACCACAGGTACGATCAATGAAACCATTTGTGGCCGATAATGCACCATCAATATAAAATTGGATTTCATTTTTACAATCACCGGATGATATTTTTTCAATACATTTACGTATTTGTCCAGTTTCACTATGGAACCAAAAAAAAATCACAAATTAATTTCGACATCAAAAAAAAACAAAACAAATGGATCAATAAAAACTAACCAGCAAAGATATGGAAATTTTAAATTATTTGGCTGTGATTTAATCTCACCAATACGATTGGCTGTACGATCAAAACATTTGCCCATTTTTGTACGATAACGATTCAGACAACCACCAGCTGATAATAATTCTTTGGCACGTTGATTATTTTTATTTTTATTCTTACACAATAATTTTACCCGTTGACGATATGAATAACCGACCAATGAGATGATGTTTTTCATTTCTTCTTTAAAACATTGTTTCGATATTGCCATTATATTGGTGACTAATTGTTGATTTTTTCTATAATAATAAAAAAAAATCAAACAGAAATTATCAATCAAAAATCAAAAACTTTATATATGACACTAACTTGCAATAAACTTCCAATTCTTGTGTGTTTGTTGGAAATTTACGTGTTTTCGATGTAACAACGATAACATCATTTGTGAATTCGGTCAATTGATCACATTTTAATGGTTTTTTTGCTGCCATTATTGTTGTTGGCATTATCATTATTATCATACATATCATCGTGGTGATCCACAATAATATTAATGATGATGTTGATGTTCTTGATGGATTTCGATTGATTTTATTCGTCATCATTGTTGCTGCAAACAAACAGAATAAACGCGGAACAAAAAAAAATTTCCAATGAAAAAACCAGGCGCGCACACACAAAAAAAATCCAAAAATTCGTTATCAGTTATGATGTTTTGATTTTATATATATAGTGACGACGAGATTAATAAAATTTTAATTATGGAAAAGATAATTATCATCATCATCGATCTTAAAATCCTTCTACTATTATAGAAATAACGTACTCGTTGCTGTTGTTGTTGTTGTTGTTGTTGTCGATGATTCGTTCGAATGTTTTGAATTCAAGGAGAAAACTTTGCAGTTACCTCCTCAATGAAAATTGAAATCACCATCATCGTCATTATTTTGTCGTTGAAAATATTTCATGGTTCCTATTTTCTTTTTAGTTTGTTTGCAGGGTACATTATCATCAGTCAATGATTTATTAATTTTCATCAAATTGCAATCATCATCATCACCACCATATTAATATGAATAATAATTAAGAAGATTATGAATTCAAAACTTTTACATTTTCATTTTTTTGTTTCATGCCATTTTCGAATAAATTTTCATTTTTAATTTTGATTTTTCTCTCTTGCTCTTGCTCTCCACTATTTCTTTTTCTAGATTCAATCATTTGCGGATCATTGGAAAAATAAAAACCAAAGAAAAAAAATTGGCTGAACTAAAAGAACATTTTTTTTTTGGCTTGTTTGATCATAAATTATTTATTTATATATTTATATTTATCAAGGAAAAAAACCAGAATCATCAAAATTGCTTCTCATGATTTAAAAATGTATATGATAATCACGTTTAGTAATTAATCAGAAAAAAAAATTATGTCATTAGGATCATCATCAAACAGTTTTGAATATATCAACTAGATTTGTAACAAAATTTTTTGAATGTGGTTTAAGATTTTTCACTGGTAATGGTGCAAGTTTTTCACATTTATCCGTATCTAGATTATATTCACCACATGTTGAATCAAGAAAATTTCCAACAACACCGGTAATGGTTTCCAATAGTACTGGTAATTTATCTTCACAGCCATTTTTAGTCATTACTTGTGTGAAACATTGTATAATTTCAACAAATTGGCTAATAGTAATTCATTGATTGAAAGAGATGGAAAAAAACGATAAGCAAGCAAAAAACGAAAAAAAATGAATAATTTACTGGCACTTACCAACAAAGATTTGGCATTTTCATCACATTATCCACAAGTTTAATAGCAGCATAATTAAGACTTGCACGATCCATACAACGACCAATCAGACGTTTATTACGATTAATACAATTGGATGCATCGATCAATGCCACTGTTTGTGGTGATTTACGTTTCGTACATACACGTTTAGTGCTACCACGTACTGAATAAAGAATTATTGAAACAAAATTCTTCAATGTTTCTCGTGAACATTGATCTTTATATTGATTCAATGAAAAGAATATTTCTTTTGATTCACTAGATGTGGATACCAGAGATAAATATAAAAAAAAATCATCAAAATTCAAAAAAATTATCAAACAAAAAACTAAAACAACTTACAGACAAAATTTTTTCAATTCATCTTGATTCTCTGGAAATGTACGCTTTGGATGGCTAACAACCATAAGACGATCAAAATCATCTTCAAATTTTGTACGATTACATTTGAAATTTTTTGTCAATGTTGTTGATGATCGTTGTTGACCATGACCAATACCGGTGTTGATGATTATCATCAACAATGTGATCATGATAATCAATTTTAATGACGTAATAGCCATCATCATCATCATCATTTATTTAATCTGATCACTATTTTATTATCTACTCAACATGTAGATGATAATGGTGAATTGGTGATTTTTTTGTTTTGTTTTGTTTTTGTTTTTTTTTTTGATTCTCAGATGTTTCTAATGAATTTGAATGAATAAAACAACTACTACTACTACTACAATTACTATAGTCACTATAATATGGTTGATGGATTAAAATAGTTGATGATGATGATAATTGAAACAAAAATTCCAATTTTTGTCTTTTGTGTTGAAGTGCACCAATGAAGAATGGATTTGAAAACTTTTTTTTTAAATGATAATAATAATCATCAAAGTCATCAATTCAAAGTAATAATGATGATGATGATAATAAATCTGATATATGTGAAATTCACACCTTGAATTGAATTGGATTAAATTCAATTATTATAAACATAAATCAAAAAATCAAAACACACCCACACACACACACCTGTACATCATTATGGTTTACCTTGAAATAATAATGTAATGAGAATTGTGAAAAGAGTTTTTTTCCCTTTCTCTTCAAGTGTTTGTTTGTGTGTGTGTGTGTGTGTGTGTGTATGTTTCATCTGACATCGTTTTTCCTCAACATGAAAAATATCCAATAAAATGTGGGCGGCGGTTCATCATCATGGTGGGACAAGATGAATAAACAAAAAGGTAAGTTTTTATGTAACACAACAACAGGTAGCCACCATTCATTGTGACCTTGAAAAATTGTTTTCACAATTTTCAAAAAAAAACGAAAAAAAAATTTCGAAATCAAACTCGTTCGATTAAAAATTCGAACCAAGTTAAAATTCGATTCGATTATATAAGACCACAAACGATGGTGTATTCATTAATTAATTAATTTATTCAATATTGAATATAAAAATTGTTACAAAAAAAAGTGTAAAAAATGTTCTTTTTTTCTGTTCATAGACACACACAGAAAATAATGGCATCTAAAACTCCACCTCGTACTGAACAATCGACATCCACATCATTCGAATCAATTGGATCGATTGGTATTGGTAAAACAACAACGACAGCACAATCACCATCATCACCAAATACGAAATTGATTCAAGATATTCCACGATTACGACCAGAAGATGGTGGTGCATTGCCCGATTATATTTGTCTTTATGATTGTATTGTTTATTATATGATGTGTCCAAATCATGATCGTATCGCAATAACAAGATTGAAACGTGCACGTAATAGTAGTAATCGTGATCGTCGTATCATATGGTTACCATTCATTGTTCTACCGGATCATGTAACATGGGAACAAGCAGCCAATGATGGTTTGACATTGTTATTCGGTTATAAAGATGATGAAGATTCGGCTCATTCAAAATTACCACCACCACCAATGCAAGTGTCACCAATGCAATTTCTTCGCATTCAACTTTCTGGTGATCGTTACTTTATTCGTTATGCATATTTTGTTCATATTGAAAAACGAGATAATTATGTTTGTTGTCAAGATATTGAACAATCGGATCGTTCATCAGTAATAACATGGATGTCAATGAATGATATCGTTCAGAATGAAAACTTATGGGGACCTGAAATGTTGAATTTCACCGAAAAACTTGCTGAACAAATGAACGTTATCGATACTAATGCTGCTTCTGGTTCATCAACACCAACGATGACTGATACATTGATTGATCTACAAATCCACGAACAAACATTGGATAATATTGTTGGTGATATAATGACTGATAAAATTTATGGCAAATTTCTCAATGGATGTAAAATTACCTCCGATATGATCATAGCTGCTTATGAAGAATATTTGGAACATTGTTGGCCTGCAACATTGATGTGTATGGTTGCATTTAAAACATTTCTTGTTCGTTATGGTTATCCACGTAATGATACTAGCGCTCAGGAATGGATATTCAATGCATTGGATATTGAACGTTTAGGCTATCTGAATTTCCATCAAGTTCTTGTCGGTATTGTTTGTTTGGATCCAGCTACCCCAAATGATAATAGTATACGATTGAAAATGGTATTCCGTTATTATGCATTGGAAAAGAATCAAGAATTATTATTTGAAGAATTTGTTTCGTTGGTTCATGATCTACATCCATCAATGGAAGCAAAAAAATTACGACAAACTGTTGAAGAATTGGAACGTAAAATTCGTGATCCAAATGCTGCTGCTGCTGCTGCAACTGGTGGGGGTAGTCAGACCATTACATTTCAAGCATTCGAACAAGCAATACGTAATCGTATATTGAAAGGTACGGAAAAATTGGTACGATCATCGAAATCAATCATAGGACAAATGATGCATTTGAATAAAGTGAAAAATGATTCACGTACAGCAGTGATGGTTGTACGTCATCATCATCCAAAATCACCAAAAACACCATCATCACCAACTTCTAAACGTACTCGTGGTGCTGCTGCCGCTGCTCCTGGTACATGTAATGGATGTCGTGCCCAAAAATATAAATTCGGAACACATTGTGTTTGTTTGGATACTAGTGGACGTTGTGTAAAACCATTACGATTATTCGATGGTAAGTTTTTGATTTGTTTTGGTTTTTGATTTAATTTGATGTTTTTTCTTTGTTTTTCTGATAATAGTGGAAATTCGTGATACAATAACACCGTCACGTTATTCAGCCGAATATGTTTTCGGTATGAATACAATTTGTCGTAATTTTCTAGATCTTGTACGTCGTGCATATCAACAGAATGAAAGTCTTTTTTCAACTACTGAAGATTTACCATTGGCGTTACAAACAATACGTACATTATGTGAATTTGTACGACTGATTCTGGAATGTGAAGATCGTTTTATGAAGATAAATGCACCAGCTATTGTTATTGGTGATATTGGTGGACGTATTGATTCGATAATGTCATTGGAAAAAGCATTCTGGACCCAAGTACCAATCATGACAACTAATCTGATATTTTTGGGAAATTATGTTTCCGGCAATAATGGTAGTGATGGTGGTTCGACCAAATCATCCAAATCAAATGTTGATGTTATATGCTATTTATTTGCATTGAAAATTGCTGCACCAAATCAAGTATGTTTATTACGAGGTTATAATGAAACTTGTGATACATCGAAAGAACTGCTAAAAGAATGTATTCAAAAATATGGCCCAGAGGATGGCCGTCAATTGTGGATGGAATTTAATCGATCATTTAATTTATTACCATATGCTATATTAGTGGATGAAAGTATTCTTTGTGTTCATTCTGGTCTACCGCGTGTAATGATGCCAATTACAAAATTTTCCGAAATACCGAAAAAAATTGCGAATCCCGCAAAAGAAAGTCAATTAGCATTGGAGGTAAGAGAATCAATTGTATTGATGGTGATGATGATTTAAACTACAGATTACTTTTTTATCTACAGTTAATTTCGAATATTCCAACCGATGTTCCACAACCAATGGTGGTGGTGGTGGTGGCGTAGCAAATCCCGATGATCGTAAAACTGAATTTGGTTATTCAATTTTTCATACATTTATGCGAACCAATTCACTTAAATTTATGATTCGTGGTCATGATCAACCATTGGATGGTTATCGTTATTATTTTGATAATCGTTGCATAACGATTACATCGGCATTGAATAAAAATTCAACAATCATATTGATTGATAGTGAAAATGAAGAACTACGTATGATTAAAGTGGCAACCGTTACTAGCAGTACAATTAGTAGCTCAACAACAACAAAAACAAAAGAAGAACAATTTGAATAATTTTAATTTTCAATTTTTATAATTTTTGGAATCAAATCAAATTTAAGAGAAAAAAAAATTTAAAAACCAATCATTTTTTAAAATGTTGTACGACCTTCTTCATCAGCATTGCCACCGACACCACCACCATGAATATGACGATGATGATGATTTGAACGTAAAAATGGAATCTGTTCATGTTGTATAGCAAATGGTGATATATGTTGATGTTGTTGCTGAAATTGAACAATCGATCGACCATCTAATGGTATTGGATCACTTATTTCAAGCCGACGATCCGTTGGAATGATTTCCGATTTATCATCATTATCATCAATGTGACGACTACTGCGACCAAGATTAAGACGAATTTTGAAAATGATACACGTGAAATTTAAACATGTACTAGCGACAACGATAGTAACACTTGTAAATGGTAATAAAAATGGTATGAATAAATTCAATGTTAACAACAATAATTGAAATATTGTATACAGGGTGATGATTGTCCAATTTTGACCAATAATTAACATTGCTGAAACAAAAATGAACATTGTAAGCACCAGAAAGAATATGATTGATCGTGCGGAATCATTTTCTATGAAAGAGAAAATTTTTTTTTTTTTTTTTTTTTTTTTGAAAATACAACAAATTCGCAAATGAAAACATACTTTTGATGATAAAATCTTCAATTATTAATGAATAATTTTCACATACAGTTATCGGATCACCATCATGATGAAGTAATGTTTGTCGTATTGATTCATCCAATAATTGATAATGAAGAATTGAATCAAAAAATGATCGTATTATTATGAGAATGAATAGAAAATGTAATGCAATATGAAAGAAACGAAAAAAACGTAAATCATCCGTTAATGGTGATGATGACATTTTTTCGTTTTGTTTTTTGTTTTTGGTTGTATTCACAGCGAATTCGATTTTGTATATTTTTGTGTTTAATTAATTAAAACAACAACAACAACGAAGAAAAATAATCGCATAATAACATCACAAAAAACATCAATGTGACAATGTTTTTAAAACATAAACATGATGAATGAACTCAACAGAGCCAGTGCCACCATCAAAATCATCATCATCGATCGATTGATTGATTGAATATGGTGATGATGATGATGATCACACATACATGGACAACAACCAGAAATTTAGCCAAACAAAATGTAAAAGGAAAATTTCGATTTTTTATCACAATTTCATTATCATAAATTAAATATATAATCGATTGATTGATTGATTCAATGAATGATGTTTATTCATCAACATACAGATATATAGAAGACATGAAATGAAAAATGAATTAAAACATGAAATTATCATCATCAACAAACAGCGAAAAAATTTATGAAAAACAAAAAAATAAATAAATAAATCAAAAGAAATTATCAAATCATCATCATGATCATCATTTTTTATTATAAATAAAGGAAGTAGAAAAAATTTTATTTCCAAATTCATCGTCATTGTATCGAAATGGTTAAATTGAAACAATAAAATCATCACCATCACCATCGCCAAAGGACAAAATTGTATTGAACGTATCGTAAGAAAAAAGGCTTGTTCAAATGTTGAAAAATGAAAAAAAACAACTTGTGATTTGTTTTCAAAATGGCAAAAAGTGAAAACGAAAATATTCAGATATCTGCAAAGAAGAAGAAGAACAGCAATTCTTTTCTTTAGTCACAGGAGATTTGGCCAATGCCATAAAATGTGTATATGGAATGTAAGTGGATAAAATAGAAAAATTTTAACGAGATGAATAGACACTATATAGTAAAAAAAAATGGACAAAAAAATGTATATACAAATGGCTCGAAGCGGTAATACAAAAACATTAGTATTTTAGAATATGTTTGAAGATCAATAAAATTTTCTTTTCTTTCCAGAACTTTTGCCAAGATAAAGCAACAATTCGAATATATACTCCAGGGACAAAAAAAAAAAAAAATAATCGATTTGATTTTCGGTTGGTTGGTGTATAAAAATTGACAACAAAACATGTGGACATTTTAATTTTTCAACAGTCACGGTCAGTGAGTAAAAATTCAGTTTGATTTATCGTCGAATATTTATTTTTTGTTTATATGTCTCTTTGTGTTTGTGCAGGTCTCATCGATCAAAAAAAAAATGGCAGAATCATTGGATGAAATTATCGATATCAAATTGTTTGAAGATGACTTAAAATTTATTGATCCTGATTTTATCAGATCAATTGCTTCAATTTTCAGTTATAAGATTTATTACGATTCTGAATATCTAATGATAACCACCGATGATTCTAAATATGTTTATGGCAAGCATATATGTGAATGGCTATCGTTGAAATATCATCCAATAAGACCACAACAGATATCACTTTTAAATGATATGAAAATCGTTCAAGTAGATTATGGCTATGATTTTATTGCCATTCTAACTGATGATGGTCGAGTGTATCTTGCAAGCAATGATTCTAATTGGAAAACGAATAAAACATTACGATGGATTTCCGAAGATAATGATCGTTTCAAGATGATTGCTTGTGGAAAATATCATTTATTAATGCTGCGACAAGATGGCCATGTTTTCGCTATGGGTAGTAATAGTTGTGGTCAAATAACTGGTAATGAAAAATCATCATATGAAAGAATGATCCACATTGATAACCAAGAAAATGTCGAGCTCATAGCTTGTGGAGGGTTTCATAGTTTATCAACAACTAATAATGGAGAAATTTATTCCTGGGGACAAAATAATTCTGAACAATTAGGTCTCGGTGATAAAAAAAATCGAAACACCCCAAGTCTTGTGGAATTTCCTAATGGTGATTCTACCCGCATCAAAGATATTATTGGTGGCATCTTTTTTTCATTATTCTTATTCGAAAATGGTCAGCTTTGGGGATGTGGTTCTAATAGAAATGGTGAACTTGGTCTTGGTGATGATATTAAACGATCAAAGTTGATGAAAATACCGATTGAAAATTTACAACAAATTGCATGTTCAAAATTCCACAACTTTTCATTGGCATATGATGGATCATCGTACTATGCATGGGGCGAAACCAAATTTGGAAAATGGTCATCACCTGTAAAATTGAATGATAATCCCGCATCATTTGCAGCTGCATCGGCAATGATTCTATCCACGCCAATAACATTTGGCCTCACACCAACAATCTATGCATTCGGATCACATGATTCAACGTACAAATCAATCCTCGGATTATTCGATAATCAAAATAATTATGATGTGGAATTTAAAATTAACGAAAAACGTATCAAGGCCTGCAAATGTTATCTGAAATCTGCATCGGAATATTACCAACGAATGTTTTCCGGTAATTGGAGTGAAAATGATCAAGTACCCATCGAGAATTATTCATATGAAACATACTATGCCTATCTACGTATGTTGCATACGGGTAATATTCATATTAATCGTCAAAACATAACCGAGATTGTTGATCTGGCCAATTGTTATGGTGATGAAAGGTTGATGAAATATTGTGAAACATTCATACGGAGTGATCTAAATGAAAAAACTATGCCCACTTATCTTTCATTAATTAGCAAACACGAAATGAAGGAATTGCATAATAAACTCACTCATCTTATTATAGAACAAGTGTTGCCCAAAATTACCGACAATCTTCTGCAAAATAATGAAAAATCTATTGAATTTCTCAATTGGTTTTACGATCAACAAACAATTGTTTCAACAGATGTGAATCATTGATCGAGTTCTTGTAAAAAAATACACACATACATACATGATCTAATGCAAAAATTCTCTTTGTTCAATTAAAATATTTTTTTTCCATCAAATTGATAATGATTTTAAATGAATTCAATTAATCGTAATCATCATCTATCATCTATCTATTTATAGTCTATGTCGCTTGGGATGTGTGTGACCGTAACTTTTACACTCGCCAAGTGCTTGCACTGTGTATTAACTTGGCATTTAATGGGTCGAAGCTAAGCCGGTCATTCCTACTTATTTTCAGTACAAACATAACTATTTGATATCTCTATATTGACCGTCAGGAGTCAGCCTCGCAGGGCCAGCCTGGGACTGTACTACAGAAAATTGTGTTATATTATATTGTATTAATAAGGCTACGGTCACACTAGCATTGACTAAAGTTTAGTCACTAAACAGTCTTGCAGATCAAACGTGTTCAATCTTTCAGACTAAAAATTTAAGGCTACGGTCACACTAGCACAGTCTTTTACGACTAAAGAGACAAACGAGACTAAAAATGCATTGTGAAAGTAGAAGTCTGTTTTGTCGCTTTTCTTGGTCTTAAATCTTTTAGTCTGAAAGATTGAACACGTTTGATCTGCAGGACTGGCTACGAGCCAAGACTGGAGACTGGCCATTTTTATACCATGTTGGTATTTTTTCATCATATTAATTTGTTACCAAAAGTGTATGCTTTCACCATTTCAAAAAATTACCGTGGCGGCAAATTTTTTAATAAATGATGTCGTTGTTTTTCTTCCAATTATTATTTATTTCGAATTTTTTTTTGCATATTGTAATTTTAAATTTTATAACATGGGATAAATAAAATTTCAATTTCAATTTGAATCGACGATGCAATAACGATCATCTGCGAATATCATTACCGAAATTGAATGCGAACGAATCTTTCATCAAACAAACATCAAAAGAATTTGAAAAAAAAATTACAATTGGAAGATGACTATGGGTTGAATTAATTGACCGACATCGAAATAATTGGAAGATGATGATCGTTCCAGATCGAAATGAATTAGTGATTTTAATTAAATCAATTCAACTAAAATTTTTGAACTACGATTTGAAAAATTTATCAAGATTTTACGATGATAACCGAATTTATGGAGATGATTTTATCTTTGTTGGAAAATATCTTATTGTTTTACAAAATCATTGGATGAATTTCTTGGTAATTAATCTGCTGAATGATTGGACCGACGTGAACTATTGGAGAGGGGAGGAATGGAGAAAAAAGAAACAGTGGTGAGGAATCATGGGGCAAGAAAGAAAACGATGGTAGCAATCATGGTAGCTGAGTCATGAGGCTTTTTCTCAGAGTGTGAGCATGATGTTTTGCTTTTTCTCTTAATATTGTGATTTTTCCTCCTTTTTGACGATCATTGTAATTTTATCATCGGTTGTAATAACATCGATAATGTTTTCTAATAAGATCTAAATTATTCAAACCGAGCCGAGTGAAACTTTTTTATCTAGCACCAAGACACAAAAAATGGTGGTGGACAATACGTCCGAAGCTGAATTTGTTGCATGTAGCATGTGTTCAAAGGAAGTTCGCTCTATCATGAACATTTTCAACGAACTTCAAATCTATATCGAACAACCGACAATTTACGTTGACAATCAGTCAGCCATCGTGCAATTAAATCAATTGGCATTTCCTTCGAAATTGAAACATATCGACATAAAATATCACATGGTTAGACAATTGATACGGGAGAATATTATGAACGTCTCTTGGATCGACACAGCGAAATAGTTGGCCGATTGGTTAACGAAAATTCTATTGCCCGAAAAACATGAACAAATGATGAAACTATGGAATATGATTGACATATCGATGACAGGGGAGTGTTGACGTTTAGTCACCGATATTGTAAATCAGTGAACGCTCATCATATGTAAATCAACATGCGCCTGTCTGTGGATATGGCTACATATATATAAAGAACTAGCTCGATTAACCATGCGGTGCTTGGATTGTAATTTTGTGATTTCGTCTTATTCTCTCTCTCTCTCTCTCTCTCTCTCTCTCTCTCTCTCTCTCTCTCTCTCTCTCTCTCTCTCTCTCTCTCTCTCTCTCTCTCTCTCTCTCTCTCTCTCTCTCTCTCTCTCTCTCTCTCTCTTTCTTGATCTCAAATATTGTTTATGCTTTGTAATTCATTTCTAATTATTATCATTTTTTATTATTTTTTATAATAAATTATTTTTATTATCATTATTATATCAATTGTGATTGTGCATCTGTTTCATCAAATAAACAACAACTTGTAATTTGGATTAATTCTAACGCGCCAAAAAATATTTTTAAATATTTCAAAATGCACTTCACGATCCAACTTTGTTAAAATAGTGGTTTTCTAGTCAACTAGTTTGCGATAATGTGACCACTCGGTTGAACATGTCTTAAAGACTTTCAGTCTTGGTCTGTTTAGTCAATGCTAGTGTGACCGTAGCCTAAGACCAACAAAAGCGACAAAACCGACTTTTACTTTCACAATGCATTTTTAGTCTCGTTTGTCTGTTTAGTTGTAAAAGATTGTGCTAGTGTGACCGTAGCCTAACAGTCGTATATTAACATTATGAATTTCTGTGTAAGAAATAGCTATGCGATATACATGTGATGTCCAAAAATGGACATCGATTTTATTCTTTTTGAATTGGCAGGGAAGCGAAGAATTGGAATGGCAAAAACCAGCATGCAAAAAACGTGGCCATGTGTCACAGACTTATTTTCAGGGCCCGATAAAAACTTTGGACTCGTCCACCACTTTCGATCAAGGATGGTGGTAAATATGAGTAGCAAAACGATCATCCAAACACATGGTCTATGTGACAAGTGGCGTGGCCAAACCGATTGGCAGTTGGACGGTTGGAAAAATCATATAAAAGTCCATGTCACACAAGCAATCATCAAGTAATCACCTCGGATCATTTTTGTTGGCTGGCCGTTTTAATTTACCACCACCATCATCACTACAAACATTTTTTTTTTAATTTTTCCAACACCTTTATTTTCATTTTTACAATATTAAATTTTCTCATATTTTTATATCTGTGTTGTGTGTGAATACGCATGTGTTTTTGTTAACTTCGTGCACCAAGAATGCTATACATATACTATACATGACGTCACGCAATTGTTGATCATTTCTTTTCTGCCGTCACTAATTCTCGCATATTTTTGTTTATAATTCTAGTATTTTTCATCATCGATAATGGCAAGATCACCAACTGAAAAAATTGATATTGATTTATTCAAAGATGATTTTAAAAACATTGACCAAAAATTTCTTCAATCAGTTGTTTCTATATGCAACTTATTTACTTTCAAAGGAAAAGACGTTAAAAAAAATTTTTTACTGATGACCGAAAAAGCTACATATGCATATGGTGAAGAAATATGCTCATGGTTATCGTTGAAACATGATAAGAGCAAACCACAACAGATATCACGTTTAAATAATATGAAAATTGTTCAAGTAGATTATGGCCATGATTTTTTTGCCATTCTAACTGATGAAGGACAAGTCCTTGCCTGCAATTTAAAATCTGAATGGGGAATGAATGAAACATTACGATTAATCAACAGGAGTAATGATTGTTTCAAGATGATTGCTTGTGGAGGGGAGCATTTATTCTTGCTACGACAAGATAATAATTTTGATCAAAGAACGGGTTATAGTTTATCATCATATGAAAGAATGATCCACATTGATAAACCAAAAAATTTCAAGCGCATAGTTTGTGGATTTGATCATACTTTATCAATAACTTATAAAGGAGAGATTTATTCCTGGGGTGATAATAATTGTGGTCAATTAGGTTTTGGTGATGGAAGAGACCGATTTGGAAACATCCAATTAGGTCTTGGGGATGGAAGAAACCGAAACACTACACGTCCTGTTGCATTCCCAAATGCTGATTTGGCCACTTTCCAAATCAAAGATATTGTTGCTGGCCACCAATATTCATTATTTTTATTCAAAAATGGTCTGCTTTGGGGATGTGGTTCAAATAGTCATGGTGAACTTGGTCTTGGTGATTTTAATAATCGATCAAAGTTGACAAAAATACCGATTAAAAATGTACAACAAATTGCATGTTCAAAATTCCACAATTTTTCATTGGCATATGATGGATCATCGTACTATGCATGGGGCGAAACCAAATCTGGCAAATGGTCATCACCTAGAAAATTGGGTGGTCATCCGACATCATTTTCAGCCGCATCGGCAATGATTCTATCATCACCAATAACATTTGGCCTCACATCAATAATCCGTTCATTCGGATCACACGATTCAATATCGTACCAAAGCGAATCACTTCTCCGATTATTTGATAATCGAGATAGTTATGATTTGGAATTTATAATTGACAACAAACATATTAAGGCGTGCAAATGTTATCTAAAATCTGCATCGGAATATTACCGACGAATGTTTTCCGGTAATTGGAGTGAAAATGACCAAGTAATCATCAACGATTATTCATATGAAACATACTATGCGTATCTACGTATGTTACATACGGGTGAAATTCAAATTAATCATCAAAACATAGCCGAACTTGTTGATCTGGCCAATTGTTATGGTGATAAAAGATTGATGAAACATTGTAAAACATTCATATGGAATGATCTGAATGCACAAACTATGCCCTCATATCTTCCATTAATTATCAAATACGACATGAAGGAATTCTACGATAAACTAAGTCGTATAACTATCAAACAAGTGTTACCGAAAGTTGCCGACAGTATTCGGCAAAACAATAAAAAATCTATTGAATTTCTCAAATGGTTTTACGATCAATAACAAATGTTTCAACAGATGTGAATCATTGATTCAGTTCTTGTAAAAAAATACAGCATACATATATGATCTGATGCAAAAATTTTCTTTGTTTAATTAAACGATTTTTTCCTATCAAATCGATAATGATTTCAAATGAGTTAATTTAATAGTAATTAATTGCGAATTTTAATAAATTTTAATTTGATTTCAAGAATTTTTTTTTGTTGAGAATTATTATCGTCTTTATGGTTTTTACATTGAAATGATGCATATAAAAATTTCAATCTCCATTTATTTTTTCAAATTATTTGATTGATTGATTGTTGATCAATAAGTTTGATGATGATGATGATGATGATAATGTCCTAGGCAATTATCACATATTGTCAATGTATCAAATTATTTGGCATTTTGTGCTGATCATTTCTTTTCTGCTGTCACAAATTCTCGCATATAGTTTGCCAATAGTGTCTATGATTCGAGTGTTTTTCATCATCGATAATGGAAAGATCACCGACTGAAAATATTGATATTGAATTATTCAAAGATGATTTCGAAAAAATTGATCAAGAATTTCTCCAATCCTTCATTTCGATTTTCAGTTTTTTTACTTTCAAAGAAAAGAATCTCAAAAAACAATTTTTATTGATGACCAAAGAAGCTACATATGCGTATGGTAAAGAAATATGCTCATGGTTATCGTTGGAACATGATTGGACCAAACCACAACGGATATGGTGTAAAAATGGTGTGAAAATTGTTCAAGTAGATTCTGGCTATGGTTTTGTTGCCATTCTAACTGATGATGGTCGAGTGTATCTGGCAAGCAATGATTCTAATTGGAAGACGAATAATACTTTCCGATTAATCAACACCGGTAATGATCGTTTCAAGATGATTGCTTGTGGATGGCATCATTTATTATTGTTACGACAAGATGGTCTTGTTTTCACTATGGGTGATAATCATTGGAGTCAAATAACTGGCGATGAAAAATCCCCATATGAATGTATGATCCACATTGATAACCTAGAAAATGTCAAGCTCATAGTTGGTGGAGGGCTTCATAGTTTATCAATGACTAATAAAGGAGAAATTTATTCCTGGGGCAGTAATGATTGGGGTCAATTAGGTCTGGGTGATGAAGAAGACCGAGGCATCCCATGTCTTGTTGCATTTCCTATTGCTAATTCGATCGATATTCACATCAAAGATATTGTAGCTGGCAAGTATCATTCATTATTTTTATTCGAAAATGGTCAGCTTTGGGGATGTGGTTCTAATAGTGATGGTGAACTTGGTCTTGGTTTTGATAGATCAAAACCGACAAAAATGCCAATTGAAGATGTACAACAAATTGCATGTTCAAAATTCGACAGTTTTTCATTGGCATACCGTGGGTCCTGGTATTATGCATGGGGTAGAACCAAATATGGCATATGGTCATCACCTAAAAAATTGAATAATCCACATTCATCATTTGCTTCTGCGTCGACAATGATTCTATCATCACCACACACATTTGGTCTCACATCAATAATCCATGCATTCGGATCATATGATTCACTATCGTACAAATCAATCCTCCGATTATTCAATAATCAGCATAATTATGATGTGGAATTTATAATAGACAAAAAAAATATTAAGGCGAGTAAATGCTATCTCAAATCTGCTTCGGAATATTATCGTCTAATGTTTTCCGGTAATTGGATTGAAAAGAATCAAGTAATCATCAACGATTATTCGTATGAAACATATTATGCCTACTTGCTTATGTTACATACGGGTAAAATTTATATTATTCGTCAAAATATAACCGAGCTTGTTGATTTGGCCAACTGTTATGGCGATGAAAGATTGATGGAATATTGTGAATCATTCATACGGAATGATTTGGATGAACAAACTATGCCCACATATCTTCCATTGATTAAAAAATACGAAATGAAGAAATTGCATGATAAACTCACTCATCTTATTATCGAACAAGTGCTGCCCAAAATTACCGACAATCTTCTGCAAAACAATGAAAAATCTATTGAATTTCTCAATCGTTTTTACGATCAACAATAAGTTTTTCAACGAATGTGAATCATTAATTCAGTTTTTGCAAAACAATATATTGGCGTTGATCTGATGCGAAAATCTTCTTTGTTCCATTAAAAGATTTTTTTCTATCAAATTGATAATGATTTCCAATGAGTTTAATTATCATTTCAATTGCGACAATTTTAATTTGATTCCGAGAATATTTTTATCCACGTTTTGATTTGAGTAGAGTAGTAGATTCAATTTGTATTGCTGTTGTTCAATCACATTACCAAATTATTTCTATCAATATGTTTTAAATGGTAATGATGATAATGTCCAAGGAAATTATCTAAAATTATAGACATCAATCTGTCAATATTGTAAAATTCTCATCCTATTTGCAAGCATATTACAATGACGATCCATCATAGTTTATTACATGCATATATAGCTTGTTTGGTCATCAATAAAATTTTTTTTTCTCTTTGGAAATGACAAAGCTAAAAATCGAAACAAGTAATTGATAAAACTCTTGATCAATAGTTTTCGAGATCATCTTGAAATAACTCAATATTGATATTATCAGCCGGTGATCTTGCCATTATCGATGATCAAAAACACTCGAATTCTAGACACACTATTGACAAACTATATGCGAGAATTAGTGACAATAGAAAAGAAATGATTAACAAAAAATCGTTTTATATACATTGATGACAAGTTGTGATAATCACCTAGGGCATATATCATCATCAAACTTATTGATCAACAATCAATCAATCAAATAATTTGAAAAATAAAATAAAAATCGAAATTGTAATATGCATCATTACAATGTAAAAACCGTAACGACAATAATCCGATGATGATAAATTTTATCCTTTAAATTATCATTTGTTTATCTTTTCTTTTTACACCAAGATGGTGATTATATCTCGAAAAACACAACAGCAACCAGAATCAAATTGTATGTCAATAGGATGGTCTAAAAAAAAATTGATTAAAATCAGTAATAATATAATCATTGATGATTCTTAATCAACTTGTATACAATATATTGAAAAATTTGATTTACTTGATAATGTCCCAGGGAATTATCTTTGTGTTTTTTATGATTTGGATATTTTTTTTTTGTTTGATGGTTGATTATTTGATCAGTTCCATTTGATCACATTTATTCCGTGAATTTTGTCTCTGAAAATTGTTTGTGTGTGTGTTTGTAGGCATTTGATTTTTGTTTTTTTTTAATAAAAGAAAAAAAAATGTCATCATCACCAGATGCATTTGTTGATATTAATCTATTCAAAAATAATTTCATTGCTATCGATAAAGAATTCATACAATCGATTGTATCGATTGCAAGTTTATTTGGTAAAAATAATGAATATATTTTCATCACTAATGATAATTCAACATATGCTTATGGTAAAGAAATTTGTTCATGGTTATCATTTGTTCATGATCCAAAACAACCGCAACGAATTTCATTGTTGAATGATAAAAAAATCATTCAAGTCGATTATGGTTATGATTTTGTTGTCATACTAACTATTGATGGACAAGTTTATATGGCCAATGCTACCAATTCGGAATGGAACAGAACATTTCGTTTGATTAATTCTGATTGTGATGATCGTTTCAAAATGATTGCTTGTGGATTATATCATTTACTATTGTTGCGACAAGATGGTACAGTTTTTGCAATGGGTGCTAATGAATGTGGCCAAATAACCGGCCATTTACCATCATCATATGATAAAATGATCAATATTGGTTTAGAGAATATCGAACGTATTGCTTGTGGACAATTTCATAGTTTGGCATTAACCAATTCTGGTAAAATCTATTCCTGGGGACGTAATAAATATGGTGAATTAGGTTTAGGTGATCGAAAAGATCAACATATTGTCTCAATCGTTTCATTTCCTAACGATGATGATCAAATAATTGATTGCCGAATCAAAGATATTGCTGCTGGTCAATATCATTCGTTATTCTTAATGGAAAATGGACAACTATATCGTTGTGGTAATGATTGTCCAATTACATTTGATGATAATGAAAAAAATATTGCATTGACACCGACAAAAATATTGAATATTGAATGTCATGTCACAAAAATGGCCTGTTCAAAAGATTATCCATTCTCATTTATTTTGTTGAAATCACCATCATCATCATCACAATATTATGGATGGGGTAATGTAAACAATAAAAAACATTGGCAATCACCAAGAAAATTGGATGAACAACAACTTGAATCATTTTCAGCTGCATCATCATTGATATTCAAATCACCAATTACATTTGGTTTGACATCAACAATTTATGTATTCGAATCACAGAATTCAATATCATCATATATTCAATTATTTAATCGTTATGATAATTATGATTTCAAATTTATCATTCGTAATCAATCGATATTCGTTAGTAGATGTTATCTAAAAATGGTATCCAAACATTTTCATCAATTATTTTGCTCTGCTGATGATTGGCTTGAAAAAACGGAAATAGAAATCGAAAAGTATTCCTACAACACATATTATGCTTATCTTGGTTTATTACACGATTGTGCCATTCGTATTGATCGATATAATTTAAAGGAATTTATTGATTTAGCCATCGAATACAAAGATGAACGATTAATGGATTATTGTCATAAATTTATACAAAATGATCTGGATAAAAAAACATTGGCAAATTATTTTTCATTAATTAAAAACTATCAATTGCTCAATCAATTTCATATTCAACTTGGCCGACTTACTATTGATGAAATATTGCCAAAAATTGTGAATAAACTTGTTGAAAATCAAAATGATTCGATTCAAAAATTTCTCGAATGGTTTTTTCATCAACAAACTTTCATTGAAAAAGAAATTTAAAATTTAAAATTTTATCATCACTACAGTGATGTTGACTTTTAATGAAATTCTTTCATTATTTTTAAAATATTTGATGATTCATTATTAAACAAGGTACTGGGATGCTTCCAAAAAAATTTTTTTTCCTTTCAAATTGTTAATTGTGTTCAGTTTATTTGTTCCACCCACTTCCGACAAATTTGCAACAAATAACGGAAATTCTGATCTTAAAATCTATTGAATTTCGCAATTAATTTTTTCGAACAACCACTATTGTTTTTAACGGGAGTGAACCATTGATTAAGTTCTTGCAAAAAAAAAAAAAATACATTGGCAATGGTCTAATCCTGTTTTTTTGTTCCAGTAAAAGATTTTTTCCACCGAATAGAATAGATAATAGATAATGGTTTCCAATGAGTTTAATTATCATATGGATTGCGACAATCATTATTTGATTCCGAGAATTTTTTTTTGTTGAGATTATTATCGTCTTTATGGTTTTCACTCAATTTTTCAAATTATTTGATTAATTGCTGATAAATAAGTTTAATGATGATGATAATATCCCAGGTAATTATCACAAATTGTCAATGTATCGAATGATTTAGCATTTTTTGTTGATCATTTCTTTTGTGCCGTCACTAATTTTATCATATAGTTTGTTAATAGTGTCTATGATTTGGGTGTTTACGATCATCGATAATGGCAAGATCACCGACTGAAAATATCGATATTGAGTTATTTCGAGATGATTTTAAAAACATTGACCAAAAATTTCTCCAATCAGTTGTTTCGATATGCAGCTTATTTACTTTCAGAGGAAATGACGTTAAAAAACATTTTTTACTGATGACCGAAGAAGCGACATTTGCATATGGCGAAGAAATATGCTCATGGTTATCGTTGAAACATGATATGACCAAACCACAACGGATATCTTGTCTTGATGATATGAAAATCTTTCAAGTAGATTCTGGCTGGAATTTTGTTGCCTTTTTAACTGAGGATGGTCGTGTGTATCTGGCCAGTAAGGATTCTAATTGGCAGACGAACAATACGTGTCGATTGATCTCCACCGGTAATGATCGATTTAAAATGATTGCTTGTGGATACAAACATTTATTATTGTTACGACAAGATGGGGTACTTTTCGCTATGGGTGATAATAGTTATGGTCAAATAACTGGTAATGAAAAATCATCATATGAAAGAATGATCCAGATTGAAGACCTAAAAAATGTCGAGCTCATAGTTTGTGGAAGAAATCATAGTCTTGCATTGACTAACGCAGGAAAAATTTATTCCTGGGGACGTAATGATTTTGGTCAATTAGGTCTTGGTGACAAAAAAAACCGAAACACCCCATGTCTTGTCCCATATCCTATTCTGATTCATAGCCGAATCAAAGATATTGTGGCTGGCAAGTATCATTCATTATTTTTATTCGAAAATGGTCAGCTTTGGGGATGTGGTTCTAATAATCAACCAACTATGATGAACTCGGTCTTGGTGACCAATTATTAAGACATATATACCAGTCGATCGACCCTTTTTGCAGAAACTTCATCAACGCCGCAAATCCCATCAACGCTGAAAAAAATACCGATTAAAAATGTACGAAAAATTGCATGTTCAAAATTCCATTTCTTTTCATTCGCACATGATGGATCATCGTACTATGCATGGGGCGAAACCAAAAATTCCAAATGGTCGTCACCTAGAAAATTGGATGGTCGACCAAAATCATTTTCAGCTGCATCATCACTGATACTAGGATCTGCAATAACATTTGGATTGAAATCAAGAATAAATGTATACAAATATCATGAACCAATATCAACCAAATCGATCATTCGACTATTTAATAATCCTGATAATTATGATGTCAAATTCGTAATCGGCGATAGACGTATATTGGCATGTAAATGTTATCTTAAATCAGTATCCGATTATTATTGTTTAATGTTTTCTGGTGATTGGAAAGAAAAAGTTGAAGTAGAAATCCGTGATTATTCCTATGAAACATATTATGCATATCTACGTATGTTACACTATGACTGCATTGAAATCAATCGAAATATTATCTCTCAACTGATCGATTTGGCCACTTGTTATATTGATAAAAGGTTGATAAAACATTGTAAAACATTCATACGGAATGATCTAAATGAACAAACTATGCCAACATATCTTCAATTAATTAGCAAATACGAAATGAAGGAATTGTACGATAAACTAAGCCATATTACTATCGAACAAGTGCTACCAAAAGTTACCGACAGCATTCTGCAAAACAATGAAAATTCTATTGAATTTCTCAAATCGATTTACGATCAACAACAATTGTTTCTACGGAAGTGAATCATTGATTCACTTCTTTCAAAAAAATATATTGGCCACGATTCAATGTAAAAATTCTCTTTGTTCCATTAAAAGATTTTTTCCATCAAATTGATAATGATTTTCAATGAGTTTAATCACCACTTCATTTACGACAATTTTGATTTGATTCTGAGAATGTTTTTTTTGTCGAGATTATTATCGACGTTAGGATTTTACAATGAAATGATTGAAACAATTTCGATCTCCACTTAATTTTTCAAATTATTTAATTAATTGTTGATAAATGAGTTTGATGATAACGATAAAGTCCTATGTGATTATCACATATTGTCAACGTATCAAATTATTTGGCATTTTTTGTTGATCATTTCTTTTCTGCTGTCAATAATTCTCGCATATAGTTGGTCAATAGTGTGTTTATAATTCTAGTGTTTTTCATCATCGACAATGGCAAGATTACCGAATGAAAATATTGATATTGAATTATTTCAAGATGATTTCAAATACATTGATCAAGAATTTTTCCCATCAGTTGTTTCGATTTTCAGTTTTATCTTCATTTGCTACAAAGAATATTTATTGATCACCGAAGAAGCGACATTTGCATATGGCGAAGGAATATGCTCATGGTTATCGTTGAAACATGATATGGCCAAACCACAACGGATATCTTGTCTTGATGATATGAAAATTGTTCAAGTAGATTCTGGCTGGAATTTTGTTGCCATTATAACTGATGATGGAAAAGTATTCATAGCCAGCGATTTTTATTCTAAATGGAAAACGAACAAAACATTACAATTGATTTCCAACGATAATGATCAGTTCAAGATGATTGCTTGTGGAGATTCACATTTATTATTGCTACGACAAGATGGTCATGTTTTCGCAATGGGCAGTAATTGTTATGGTCAAATAACTGGTAATAAAACATCATCATATGAAAGTATGATCCACATTGATAACCTAGAAAATGTCGAGCTCATAGCTTGTGGAGCGTTTCATAGTTTATCAACAACTAATAAAGGCAAAATTTATTCCTGGGGCCTTAATCATTGGGGTCAATTAGGTTATGGTGATGAAAACAAACGAAACACTCCATGTCTTGTTCCATTTCCAAATAGTGATTCAAGCTGCATCAAAGATATTGTGGCTGGCATGTATCATTCATTATTTTTATTCGAAAATGGTCAGCTTTGGGGATGTGGTTCTAATTATCATGGTGAACTCGGTCTTAGTGATAATATTGGACGATCAACACCGACAAAAATACCAATTGAAAATGTACAACAAATTGCATGTTCCAAATTCGGCAGGTTTTCATTTGCACATGATGGATCATTGTATTATGCATGGGGCAAAACCAAACATGGCCCTAATTGGTCGTCACCTAGAAAATTGGATGATTCACATTCATCATTTGCTTCTGTATCAGTTCAGGTATTGGATTCACCAATCACCTTTGGCATCACATCAACAATCTATAAATTCGGTTCACATGATTCAATATCTTACAAATCAACATTCCAATTATTTGATAATCAAGATAATTATGATGTGGAATTTATAATTGACAAAAAAATTATTAAGGCATGCAAATATTATCTAAAATCTGTATCGGAATATTATCGTCGAATGTTTTCCGGTAATTGGAGTGAAAATAATCAAGTAATCATCAACGATTATTCATATGAAACATACTATGCCTATTTACATATGTTACATACGGGTAAAATTCATATTACTCGTCAAAATATAACCGAGCTTGTTGATTTATCCAACTGTTATGGCGATGAAAAATTGATGGGATATTGTAAAACATTCATACGGAGTGATCTAAATAAGCATACGATAAGCATATATCATCCATTAATTCGAAAATATGAAATGAATGAATTACACGATAAACTCATTCATCTTGACCAAAATCACCGACAATCTTCAACAAAACGATCAAAATTTTTTAAAATCTTTTTTGTCTAGTTTCACCATCTACAATCAATCATTCCATATTGTTTCAAAAAAATTAAAAATTTGCTTTTTCATTTTTCTTTTTAATTTTGATCAATAAATCAAATTCAAAATCAAAACCATTCAAATGACTTGCTTAGCTTATTTTTCACAAAAATTTGGTTCTTATATGCTATTTAATTCTTTTTTCTCTTCTGAATTGGCAGGAAACCGAAAAATTGGAATGGCAAAAACCAGCCTGGAAAAAATGTGGCCATGTATCACAGACTTATTTTCAGGGCCCGATAAAAACTTTGGACTCGTCCACCACTTTCGATCAACGTACGGTGGTAAATATGAGTAGCAAAACAATCACCCGAACACATGGTCTATGTGACAAGTGGAGTGGTCAAACCGATTGGCAGTGGGACAGTTGGAAAAATCATATAAAAGTCCATGCCACACAAGCAATCATCAAGTCATCACCTCGGATCATTTTTGCTGGCTGGCCGTTTTAATTTACCACCATCATCATCACCACAAACATTTTGTTTTTTATTTTTCCAACACCTGTATTTTCATTTTTACAATATTAAATTTTCTTATATTTTTAAATCTGTGTTGTGTATGAATACGCATGTGTGTATTTCATCATCGACCTAATGGCAAGATGACCGACATGAAAATACATGATATTGAATTATTTCAAGATGATTTCAAATCACATTGATCAAGAATTTTTCAATTATCAGTTGTTTCGTGAGTGTTTTTCATTTTCAGCAAGATCATCGACTGAAAATATAATCGATATTGAATTATTTCAAGATGATCTCGAAAACATTCATCAAGAATTTTTCCAATCAAAAAATTTACTTTAAAACAATTTTTATTGATGACCGAAAAAGCTACATATGCATATGGCGAAAAAATATGCTCATGGTTATCGTTGAAACATGATATGACCAAACCACAACTGATATCACTTTTAAATGATAAGAAAATCGTTCAAGTAGATTCTGGCAGGGATATTGTCTCCATTCTAACTGATGATGGACAAGTATTCATAGCCAGCGATGTTAAATCTAAATGGGAAACGAATAAAACATTACGATTAATCAACACCGGTAATGACTGTTTCAAGATGATTGCTTGTGGAAGGGGGCATTTATTAATGCTACGACAAGATGGTCATGTTTTCGCTATGGGTGATAATAGTTATGGTCAAATAACTGGTAATGAAAAATCATCATTTGAAAGTATGATCCACATTGCTAAACTAGAAAATGTCGAGCTCATAGTTTGTGGACGGTTTCAAAGTTTATCAATAACCAATAATGGAGAGATTTATTCCTGGGGCCTTAATGAATTTGGTCAATTAGGTCTTGGGGATGAAAAAAACCGAAACACCCCATGTCTTATTCCATTTCCAAATGATGATTTAATCGATATCCGAATTAAAGATATTGTGGCTGGTATGTATCATTCATTATTTTTATTCGAAAATGGTCAGCTTTGGGGATGTGGTTCTAATAAATATGGTGAACTTGGTCTTGGTGTTGATATTAAACGATCAAAGTTGATGAAAATACCGATTGAAAATGTACAAAAAATTGCATGTTCAAAATTCGACAGCTTTTCATTGGCATATGATGGATCATCGTATTATGCATGGGGCAGAAATAGCAGCTGGTCAGCACCTAAAAAATTGGATTATCATCCGACATCATTTGCTTCTGCATCGACAATGATTCTATCATCCCCACTAACATTTGGAATCACATCAACAATCTATGAATTCGGATCACAGGATTCAATATCGTACCAATGCAAATCAATCATCCAATTATTTGATAATCAAGATAGCTATGATGTGGAATTTTTGATTGACAAAAAACGTATCAAGGCGAGTAAATGTTATCTCAAATCTGTATCGGAATATTATCGACGAATGTTTTCCGGAAATTGGACTGAAAATGATCAAGTAACCATCGACGATTATTCGTATGAAACATACTATGCATATTTACGTATGTTACATACGGGTAAAATTCATATTAACCGTCAAAATATAACCGAGCTTGTTGATTTGGCCAACTGTTATGGCGATGAAAAATTGATGAAATATTGTGAAACATTTATACGGAATGATTAAAATTTCTTGATTTGATAGGTTTTACCATCAAAAATCCTTTATTAGATAATAATTCCATTGTTTCAAAAAAAAATTAAATCAAAAATTTACTTTATCATTTTTCTTTTCCAATTTTTTATCAATAAATCAAAACAATTCATATGACTTGCTTAGCTTATTTTTTTTCGCTTTACCATTGCCATCCATATGGATAACAATGAAAAAACAATCAATTTTCATAATTAAATTCATCATCAATTGGCCATCGATAATGATCATCAACTTAGTATTCGACGCTTTTCTTCAAATCGCTCCTAAACAGTCGTCATTTGAAATATTTTTGTAAAACTTCGAACAATTATCTGTCGCACCACAAGGTACAAGAATAATGTCATATGAGCTTGATACCTCGAGTCTCTAGAGGTCAAAAGGCAGAAAATTGTCACTTCTAACAGCGAAGAGGTATACAAAAATTGACCTTTTTTCAAAAACCTTTCCATTTTTCTCTCTTTTTCTGAATTTTTGATAAAAATCAAAGGGGTGCAAAATGGTTTTCCAACATAAAAACCACCAAAAAAATCGACCAAAATGGCTGTTCGGTTTCATTAACAGTCGTATATTAACATTAGGAATTTCTATGTAAGAAATAAACATGTGATGTCCTAAAATGAACATCGATTTTGAATTCTTTTTGAATTGACAAGGAAGCGAAGAATTGGAATGGCAAAAACCAGCGTGGAAAAAACGTGGCCATGTGTCACAGACTTATTTTCAGGGCCCGATAAAAACTTTGGACTCGTCCACCACTTTCGATCAACGTACGGTGGTGAATATGAGTAGCGAAAAATCACTCAAACACATGGTCTACGTGACAAGTGGCGTGGTCAAACCGATTGGCAGTTGAATAGTTGGAAAAATCATATAAAAGTCCATGCCACACAAGCAATCATCAAGTCATCACCTCGGATCATTTTTGCTGGCTGGCCGTTTTAATTTACCACCATCATCATCACCACAAACATTTTGTTTTTTATTTTTCCCACACCTGTATTTTCATTTTTAAATTTTCTCATATTTTTAAATCTGTGTTGTGTGTGAATACGCATTTGTGTATGTTAACTTTGTCCACCAAGAATGCTATACATGACATACATATACAATACATGACGTCACGCATTTGTTGATCATTCCTTTCCACCGTCATTAATTTTCGCATATTCTCGTTGGTCAATATTTTGTGTTTATAATTCGAGTGTTTTTCATCATCGATAATGGCAAGATCACCGATTGATAATATCGATATTGAATTATTTCAAGATGATCTCGAAAACATTGATCAAGAATTTCTTCAATCAGTCATTTCGATTTTCAGCTTTACTACTCCCCTAAACTCTAAAAAGGAATTTTTATTGATGACCAAAGAAGCTACATATGCTTATGGCAAAGTAATATGTTCATGGTTATCGTTGAAACGTAAAATGACTAAACCACAACAGATACCGCTTTTAAATGACATGAAAATTGTTCAAGTAGATTACGGCTGTAATTTTGTAGTGATTCTAGCTGATAATGGACAAGTATTCATAGCCAGTAATCGTCCTGGTTGGAATACGAAAAAAACATTACGATTGATTTCCAACGATAATGACCGTATCAAGATGATTGCTTGTGGAGAGTCGCATTTATTATTGTTACGACAAGATGGTCATGTTTTCGCTATGGGTGATAATAATTATTTTCGATTAAATGCTCACAGAGAATCATATGACAGTATGATCAACATTGATAACCTAGAGAATGTCAAGCTCATAGTTTGTGGAATGCGACATAGTTTTTCAATAACTAATAATGGAGAGATTTATTCCTGGGACATTAATAATTGTGGCCAATTAGGTCTTGGTGATCAAAAAAACAGAAACACCCCATGTCTTGTTGCATATCCTAATGCTGACTTGATCAATATCCGAATCAAAGATATTGTTGCTGGTTATCAACATTCATTATTTTTATTCGAAAATGGTGAGCTTTGGGGATGTGGTTCTAATAACCATGGTGAACTTGGTCTTGGTGATAAAAATAATCGATCGAATTTGACAAAAATACCGATTGAAAATGTACAACAAATCGCATGTTCATCATCCTATTCATTGGCATATGATGGATCATCGTACTATGCATGGGGCGAAACCAAATATGGCAATTGGTTATTACCGAGAAAATTGGATGATTCGTATTCATCATTTGCTTCTGTGTCGACAATGATTCTATCATCACCACGCACATTTGGCCTCACATCAATAATCCATGAATTCGGATCATTTGATTCAATATCGTATCAATGCAAATCAATCATCCAATTATTCGATAATCAAGATAGTTATGATGTGGAATTTATAATTGACAAAAAACGTATAAAGGCATGCAAATGTTATCTCAAATCTGCGTCGGAATATTATTTTCGAATGTTTTCCGGTAATTGGGGTGAAAATGATCAAGTAATCATCAACGATTATTCGTATGAAACATACTATGCATATCTACGTATGTTACATACGGGTGAAATTCATATTAATCATCAAAACATAACCGAACTTGTTGATCTGGCCAATTGTTATGGTGATGAAAGGTTGATGAAATATTGTGAAACATTCATACAAAATGATCTAAATGAACAAACTATGCCTACATATCTTCCATTAATTAACAAATATGAAATGAGGAAATTGTACCATAAACTCAGAAATATGGCAAGACCACATACTGAAAATATCGATATTGATTTATTTGATGCTTTGGATTACATCGATCAAGAATTTCTCAAATCTGTTGTTTCGATTTTCAGTTTTTTTACTTACGAAAAAATGGATAAAAAAAAAGAATTTTTATTGATGACCAAAGAAGCTACATATGCATATGGCAAAGAAATATGCTCATGGTTATCATTGGAACGTAAAATGACTAAACCACAACGGATATCTTGTCTTGATGATATGAAAATCGTTCAAGCAGATTTTGGCTGGAATTTTGTTGCCATTCTAACTGATGATGGTCGAGTGTATCTGGCAAGCGAACATTCTAATTGGAATTGGAAGACGAATAATACTTTCCGATTAATCAACACCGGTAATGATTGTTTCAAGATGATTGCTTGTGGAGAGTCGCATTTATTATTATTACGACAAGATGGTCATGTTTTCGCTATGGGTGATAATAGTCGTGGTCAACTAACTGGTAATGAAAAATCATCATATGAAAGTATGATTCACATTGATATCCTAGAGAATGTCAAGCTCATAGCTTGTGGAAGGCAACATTGTTTATCAACAACTAATAAAGGAGAAATTTATTCCTGGGGACATAGTAAATCTTGTCAGTTAGGTCTTGTTGCATTTCCAAATGATGATTCAACCCGCATCAAAGATATTGTGGCTGGCTTCCAACATGCATTATTTTTATTCGAAAATGGTCAGCTTTGGGAATGTGGTTATTATTATAAACGATCAACACCGACAAAAATACCGATTGAAAATGTAAAAAAAATTGCATGTTCGAAATTCCACTACTTTTCATTGGCGTACGATGGATCATCGTATTATGCATGGGGCAAAACCCATTATGGCAGTTGGTCATCACCTGAAAAATTGGATGATTCGCATTCATCATTTGCTTCTGCATCAGCTCAGGTATTGTATTCACCACTCACATTTGGCCTCACATCAATCTATGACTACAAATCACATGATCCAATATCGTACCAATGCAAATCAATCCTCCGATTATTTGATAATCAAGATAGTTATGATGTGGAATTTTTAATTGACAAAAAACGTATTAAGGCGAGTAAATGTTATCTTAAATCTGCATCGGAATATTATCGTCTAATGTTTTCCGGCAATTGGATTAAAAAGGATCAAGTACCCATCGAGAATTATTCGTATGAAACATACTATGCATATCTACGTATGTTACATACGGGTGAAATTCATATTAATCATCAAAACATAACCGAACTTGTTGATCTGGCCAATTGTTATGGTGATGAAAAATTGATGAAATATTGTGGAACATTCATACGGAGTGATCTAAATGAACAAACTATGCCCGCATATGTTTCATTAATTGAAAAATACGAAATGAAGGAATTGGACGATAAACTCACTCACCTTACTATCAAACAAGTGTTACCGAAAGTTACCTAGAATTTTCTACAAAACAATCAAAAATCTATTGAATTTCTCAATTGATTTTACGATCAACAACGATTGTTTTTTTAACGGATGTGAATCATTAATTCAGTTTTAATTCAATTCTTGTAAAAAAATACATACATGATCTAATTCGAAAATCCTGTTTGTTCCATTAAAAGATTTTTTTTCCATCAAATTTATAATGATTTCAAATGAGTTTAATTAATCGTAATCATCATTTCAATTGCGACAATCATGATTTGATTACGAGAATATTTTGATTTGGGTAGAGTAGTAGATTAAACTTGTATTGTTGCTAAATTATTAAATGTTTTGTTTGTTGTTTTTTTTGGATTTGATTTGATTTGACCAATCTTTTTCCATCATTTATTCGAAATTTTTTTTTCAAGTTCAAATAAAATTTGATTACACATTATATATGAACGTACCTCGTGATGACGATGATGATGATTGTTCGAAACTTTGTCATGTGCTTCGTTTTTTGATTCGCTTCATGTTTTTCAACATTCATTAATTTGATTATTATCAAACACGTATCTGGTATTGTTGTTTGTTTTTTTTTGTTTCTTAATAATTTCATTTCCATTATTGTTCATTATAGATTTTGGTTTTTTATTCGTTTGTCCTTGTTTGTTACGATCAAATTTATCAATCATGCATAAATCACGAGATGATGTTATCGAAATCGAGCTATTTAAAGATGTTTTCAAATCGATTGATCAAGAATTTTTTGATTCAATTATCTTAATTGCTAGCCTATTCAATGATAATGGAGAATTTCTTTTAATCACCAATGATTATAACGTCTATGTTTATGGTACAAAAATTTGTTCATATTTATCATTTGAGCATGATCAAGGACGTCCACAAAAAGTAGCCATTTTAAATGGTTTTGAAATCGTTCAAGTGGATTCTGGTGAAAATTTTGTTGCCCTATTAAATCATGATGGTCAAGTCTATCTCGCCAGTAATGATCTTAATTGGAAAACAAATGAAACATTCAGATTGATTTCAAATGATGATAACCATTTTGAAATGATTGCCTGTGGAGCCAAATATTTGTTGTTGCTACGTCAAGATGGTATGGTATTTAAATTGGGTGATAATGAGTATGTTCAATCAACCTGTGGCTTATTATCATATGAAACAATGATCTATATTGGGCTCGAAAATGTCAAGCAAATATCTTGTGGACGATTTCATAGTATTGCCTTGACTAATACGGGCGAAATTTATTCCTGGGGCCGTAATGAATATGGTCAATTAGGTGTTGGTGATAAAAATGAACGAATCACTCCAACTATTGTTAAATTTGACACTACGATCGATAATCAAATCAAAAATATTGCCACTGGTGAAAATCATTCACTATTCTTAGTCGAAAACGGTCAACTTTGGGGTTGTGGATCAAATTGTGATGGCCAACTTGGCCTTGGCATTGATAAAACAGATAACTATTCTGGTTCAAAAATGATAGTCAATAAACCAATTGAAAAACCCATAAAAATACCGATTGAAAAGGTGAAAAAAATGGCATGTTCAAAGTTTCATAATTTTTCCCTGGCTTATGATGGAACATCATATTTTGGTTGTGGCCAAATTAGAAACAAAAGTTTTTGGCGATCACCTTGCAAACTGGAATCAAAATCATTTTCAGCGGCATCAGTAAATATGATTTCCTTTCCAATAACATTTGGCCTAACAACAACGATCTATGAATTGGAACCTCATTATTCTATATCGACCATCAGATTATTCAATAATCCAGATAATTTTGATGTAGAATTCATAATTAAAGGTAAACGTATAAAAGCATGTAAATGTTACCTAAAAATGGAATCTGATTATTATCGTCGAATGTTTTCTGGTGCTTGGAAAGAAAATATCGAAGTAGAAATCAAAGATTATTGCTACAATACATATTATATCTATTTGCGTATGTTACATTCTGGCTCGATTCGAATCAATCAACAAAATATAACCGAACTAATCGATCTGGCCAATTGTTATTGTGACGGAAGATTAATGCGATATTGTCGAACATTCCTACAAAATGATCTCAATAAACGTACAATGCGCACATATCTTTCATTGATTATAAAATATGAACTAAAAGAAATGCATGCCAAACTTGGCCAACTTGCCATCGATGAAGTATTGCCGAAAATTACTGATAATATTCTTCAAAACGGTGATGATTCTATAACAAAATTTCTTGATTGGTTTTTCAATCAACAATCATTTCTTAAAAATGAAATATAAATCATCATCATTTGTTTGCATTTTTTTCTACATCGAATGAAATACGTGTGATTATTAATTAATTAAAACACTAATTGAAATTAAAATTGAAAACTTTTCGCGAAAGATTCGAAATTTTGTGCGCATGTGTATTTTGTTTGTTTATTTGTTTCGAATGTGTTTGAATTTAAGTTAAGTTAAAAAAAAAAATTTTCAACGTTTGTTACCAATTGTTGTCGATAAATGAATGAATGTCAACATTTTGTTGGTATCTTTGGATACCGAAGAAATAAAAAAAAACCTTGAAATAAGAAATATTGATCCGTTGAAAAGAAGCAACACACACACACACGCAATTTACTGAAAATTCATTTGGTGAGTTGCATTGTTTTTTAGCTTGAATATTTTCAACTGATAAAAAAAAAACTTTCAATTTGTTTTTACAGTTTTGCCAATAATGTTTTCGAATCGAATCAAATGATGAATATATCGAATAACGGTCATCATGGGTAATATGGTCATACGTATGTTGATGACACAATTGGCACAACGTTATAGTTCAAAAAAGAATGAACGTTTTCTCATTGTTTTCGGTACATTCTATCTATTTGCCGGTATTACATTATATTATTTTCTAAATGATGTACTATTCAACACATGGTTGGAATGGATTATGCAATTAAAACCGAATGGAATGATATTGAATATTTGGCAACAAACCAATCTAACCATAAAAGTATGGTTGTTTAATATTGAAAATGGTGAAAAATTTGTGGCCGGCACACAAAACATACGGATCCGTGAAATTGGTCCGTTTTGTTTCCACGGTCATCGACAGCGGACAATTATTGATTGGCCATTGGATTATGATTTAATTCGATATAATGAAAGTTTTCATTATGAATTTGATCCGAAACAAAGTGTTGGTCCACTATCAACGACGATGATTAAAACGATTAATCTTCCATTATTGGTATGTAGATTTTATGAATTTTTTCTATATATAAAAAAAAAGAATCTGATTTTAATCACAATCACATATACGCAGATGATATTAGGCTTTATACATCGCAATTCTTCTTCATATTTGAATGTAAATTTAACCGAATGGATCAAAGATAACAATGAATTGATTATTGAAAAAAGTGTTGGTGAAATTCTTGGCATAATCAATATGAATGCAACAACCAGTGGTGATGATGATAGTGGTGGAAATGAATTTGGTTTTACATTTTTCGATTCGGATGAAATTTATGGACCAATTGAATCGTATACTGGTTATCGTATGAAAAGAAATTTTAATCAATATTATCGTTATCAAGATAGAAAAGAATTTGAAAATTTTCAACATATCGCTTGTAATCGTTTAAAAGGAACAGAAGGTTCATTTTTTGGCCTGGATAAACATCCAGATGATTTTGTTTTGAATATATTCAATCCACATATTGCATCGTGTCGATCATTTCGTTTTGTTTATAATGGTCTCAATCAAATTGATTGGATACAAACACAACGTTATCAATGGGATTTAGAACAATTTTCTCTTAAATATTATGCTGATAATTGGTGTTATTGTCCAGAATACATTGATGATGATGATGAAGAATGTGATGGACGATTCTATTTGAACCAATGTAGTGATGATGATCATCAACAACAATGGTTATTAATGACAAATGTTCATTTTTTACATACAACAAATCTAGCACGTATAATACGTGGTTTACGACCCGATCCATTGAAGCATCAATCATATATCGAAATGGAACCAAGATTTGGTGCTACCATTGATTCACGATTACGTATTCAATATAATTTCAATCTAATGCGACCATATAAATTTTATGAAAATTTCAATCTTAATTTCCATCATAAACCATCGGTTGTACCATTCATATGGATTGAAGAGGTTTGTGGAATATTTTTTGTTTTTGTTTTTAATTCATAAATTTATATAAATTTGTTTTTTATATTCGTTTATTATCGACAGTGTTATACAATGAACGATGGATTCTTTAAATTTCTTTTACAATTTTGTTCATCATTTCTCATAATCATTTCATATTTTTATGCATTTATAGCAACATTTGGTGTTTGTTTAATTTTAATTGGATTGATAAGATTGTTGAAAAAATTTATTAAACGTCGTACGGCTGTCAAGAATGACGATAATGGTGATGATGATGGTGATAAGGAAAAATTTTGAATAAAGAAAACATTTGAATTTGGATTTTTTTTTAAATTTCCTGTTAACCATTCTTGACTATAGGGGCAAATATTCGAATTCAAATTTGTTCCACACAACATTCCAACAACAAGAATTGACCTCTAGATTCACCAATAGGCCTAGGACCTAGGACAGCGTTTCCCAAACTTTTTTGACCGCGACCCAGTACGAGATTTTTCGCGATCGACCCTATGAGAAAAAAATTTATTTACATTGCAAATTTTATTTTTTAATTTTTCTGCGACCCAGTAATGGGTCGCGACCCACACTTTGGGAAACGCGGACCTAGGACATTGATATTGACGATTAGTCTACTACCACTACTACTATCACTACTACTGCTTCTTCTTCTTCTTCTTTGTCTTCTAGTGTCTTGATGATCCTTTCATTTTGTCATTTGAATTTCATTTTTTTTGACACTAATTAACCAATAACAGATCAATGTGGACATAGCAACTGTATGCTAAATTAATATATCGTTATCAATCATCATCGGTAGTGGTTTTAATTTAAAGTGTTGAATGTTGTCGATGAAATAAAAATAAAACAAATGAACTATGACCAATATATTACATGCATGTATTAAAACGCACTTTTTTGACATGATCTTTTCATAACACTTGTCGACCATTGTCCAGCCAATTCGATTTTCATTTTTTTGTTTTTGATTTTACTTTTTTTTTGGTTTTCCTGAAGCAAACAACAAAATGTCCGAAAATCCAAAAAAGATTAAACCATACTGGACTCAGCCATCCGAGCCGATTTATCCTAATGGAAATGTTGATTATATCAGTATTGAATTAATGAGAAATTATAGAGGACCATCTTGCAATTTTTGCCGTGAAAATGGTGAACCATTTCAAATTTGGTCATCACATTATTTGCGTGATCAGAATGGCAAACTTCAATGTCCAATTTTACGGTCACATAGTTGTGAGTTTTGTGGAGCAACTGGAGACCATGCTCACACAAGATCATATTGTCCATATAAACATAATCCATTGGTAACCGATGTTCTTGGACAAGAACATTTTTACAATATGGTCGATTTAAAACGTGATGAATACAATTCGGCTGGAAAACCGACACCAAGTCGTTTTCGTAAAAAAAAATAAATGGAATCATAATCATTGAAATTCAATTCATTGTGATCATTCATTTTGATTGTATTTTATATTTCAATCATTTTTTTTTAATAAAAAATTTTTATTTTGATGCAAAATACTGAAACTTACTTGTTGATTAATTTTTTTTTTCAAACTTTGCCCAATAGATGGCCATAGTGTATGAATTCTATTAAGGATTTATTCAGCAAAAAGCTTGCGCGACAGGTGAGTTCAAAACATTCTTTTTTTGTGTGTGATGGTGATATATACACCTGGCTTGATCATCGTGATTTTTATTAAAACGTTTTATTCTCTTGCGTTTTTTTACGGATTTAAAAAAGAATATTCTGTGTTGCCAAATCACCAAGGAAACTGATTATTTTTTCTGTTTTAAAAACAATCAACCAACGATGAGCGCAATCTCAATCAAACCAAAACAATCGATTCATTTATTATTGAATCAAACATACAATATGGTTTGTTGTTTTTTTTTGTTGTTTTAAAATTTAAATTTCACTAAATTCTTTTTTTTTCTTTTCTTTTGAATCTATAGAATAATCCACGTCTTTCGATACGATTGGAAGAAAGTGTCCAAAACGATTATGACGATGACGATGATGATGATAATGTCACTGTTATAAATAATGGCAACCACCACCACCAACACCATGATTCACATCATTATCAACAGAAAAATAATCATCGACAGAAATGTATAAATTGTGATTCATTAGAAAAAATGTTATGTTTACGCGATCGTACTATAATGAAATTGATTGAAGATCGTGATCAATTGAAAATTAAATTGACACGTACAATGAATGAAAATATTGAATTAACCAGACAATTACTTCGATATGAAGGATCATCATTTAGAAAGAATAATAATGCCGCTACAACTAATAATCAAAAGGATAAAAATCATCAATTAATTGATAATCAAAAACAACAAAAAGAATTGCAATTTTATCATCGTCGTTGTCAAGAATTGGAAGAACAAAATCAACAAATGAAATTTCATCTTTATTCATTGCGTAATGTTTTTGTTGAACTTAGTCAACAACAAAATAATGATCACCATTATGATGAACATGGTAACGAAGACGACGATGATGTTGATAATGAATCATATCAGGATCTTCCAAGTTCCGTTTCAGCCAATAAGGTGGAAAATATCGTTGAAAATGATATTGGTAATCATCATCAACAACAACAAAAGCAGCTGCCATCACAGAATGTCCAAACAGATGAACATTCCACCGCCAAATTGATGAAAGACACCGCCACCACCACCACCATAACGAATGATGATACAATAAACCGATATGATTCAATAATCAATGAACCAATAATTTCAAATTTTGATCGCTGGTATAATAGTTAGTTGGAACCAATGATTAATGATTGGATTTTTATTCCAATTTTTTGTGAATTTTAAAATCAATTTTTTCATTTAAACTTCTCAAAATGACTAGAATCATTCATTTATTATATTATTCATTCTTATATTGAATCAAAATTTACTAAAAAGAAAAAACACTCAAAATAAATAAATATAAATAAGACAATTATTATTACATTTACAAATCTCTAAATCTTCTTGTTTGTTTGTGTTTGTTATACTAAAATTATTGATGTGATGTCATATGACGAGTAAGATGATGTCGTTCACGAAATGTTTCATTACAAATATTACAACGTAATTGATCATCACGACGTTTTTTATTCACCAATTCATCGGCTATTTTAGTACGTTTATGATGTGAACGCATATGATATACAAGATCGGATGTCATACGAAATGCTTGATTACAATATGCACAAACATTGCTTGCTTGGTAGCTTAATGCTGTCAATGATGGTGATAATAGATATAATGATGTAATCAATGGATTTGCTGCTGCTGCTGATGCCGATGTTGTTGGTGGCATAAAATATGGTGGTAAATTCATTAATGGATTATTTGCCATTGATGATTGTGGTAATAATTGTATCATTGATGATGATGATGATGATGATGGTGATGATGATCCATCCTTGGTTACAACCAGATGTTCATTCGAATCCTGTTTTTGGTTTGTATCGCCATTATTGTGATAATCTTTTGATGATTGTTTGGGTGAATTTGATCCATCAGAATCCAAAGATAATGATGATGATGAAGAATCTGCAGATAAATCCAATGAACCAGATGATTCTAATGAATAATTTGTTGCCGTTGTTGTTGTTGTTGTATTGTTCGATTCGAATGTTGGCCGCACAGAAATCGGTGATGATAACATTGCCATTTTCGTACCATTCATAGATGATGATGGTGGTGAACTTATATTCGATGATCCAAATGTATATGGCTGATGTTCAGGTGAATTTAATAGCATCGATGATGAGGGTGATGGTGATGATGACGATGGATTTATCGAAGTGGAACCATTTCGATTGTTAAATAGGTTAGCCAATGGAAATTTCGAACCACCATTCGATTGTTCTGTTGAAATTTGATTGTAAAAATTTGTCAAATTCAAATTTGAAATAAATTGATTTGATGTAATGACTGATTGGTGACCACTATTCGTCGATTTATTTGTAGTTTTAATTGTTTTTAGCTTTTTGAATGCACTTTTTGATTGATTATAATTCGAAGATGATGATGATGATGATGTATTGATATTCAATTGAGAGATTTTATTACCACTTTTATTATTGTTTGATGATAATTTTCGGTTATATTTACGATTGATTGATGGATTAATCATCGTTGACGTTGATGATGATGGTGTTTGATATTGATTCGATACAATCGATGATGATGATGGCGGTGGTTGTGTTGGTATCGATGATGATCGTTTCGAACGTTTTTGTCCATTCATATTGTTATTCATCATCATCATTGTAGGTATTTTATATGCAGCAATCATTGAACCAGAATTATTATTATCATCATCCAATGTTTCAACATCAATTTCAATATCAACATCTTGATTATTATTATAATCATCATCATGATCATGATCATGATGATCATCAATGGATGATTTTCGATCTTTTTGATTCAACAATGACATAATATCAAAACTACGTATTTCGTGTTTTCGACTTGTATCAGGTTGATGATGATCGATTGGATGATAATTGATAGATTGTTTCGGCGTTTCATTGATTCGACTATTATGACGATTTTTTTGACCATTATCGTTGGTAATGTTTGTTAAATTTTTCATACAATCCATTATTATATGTAAAATCATATGATTTGGATAGAATGAAAAATGATTGCACCAAATACAGCCGAATAATTCTTTACCATTCAACCATGTTTGTATTGGCCGTATAGTAGCGGTTAAACGTTCTTCAATCAAATGATTGAACCAAGCTTTCGGTTTTTCATCATTGGTAGATTCAATCGAAAAATTGTTGCTGTTGTGGTTGTTGACAAACACGAAATGTACGTATAACTTCGAAATAATATTGTTCATTATAATAGAAAATTTCCAGATTTTGTTCCAATTTTGTCATGGCCATTTCAACAATCGTTGATGATGAACATGGAATTTTTGATGATCGTTCAAGACATTGTTCCACACGATCCAATTCACTACGTAGCCATTTAAATAGATTTGGTATTGGACCAAGCACATCGCCTAAATGAATTATTTGTCCATCTATTAAATCGATTAATGGACGTATAATCGATGTCGATGATAATGATGACGACGATGATGATGAAGAGGGAATCGGAACCGGTAAGTGATTTCCGCTGCTATTATTATTTGCTGTCAGCATCATATTACTATTATTATTTATTATAGCGGATGTGGTGATTAAATCAACATTCGATGAATTGATTGATGATGATGATGATGATGGTGGTGGTGGCACAATTTTCAATTTTAAATTATTATTACTACTATTCGTTGTTGATAAACGTTGTTGTTGTTGTGACGTTGTAATCAAACTCATTATCATTATTTATCAATCTTAATGATGATGATTATGGTTTTTCAGTTTCTGAACGTGTGTATGTGAAAAAATCAAATTTTATTTTTTTCCGTTTGTTAAAATCTGTGAAAAAAAAAAATTAAAAGATTAAAATCAGTTAGTGAAAAGAAGAAATAAAAAAAATTATACAAGTTGAACACGCGTATACGCGTGCCCTAGGGTTCGGGTTCGGGTTTGTTCGTTCATTCTTCAATACCACCATCGTCAAACCATCATCAATAAAGATAAAAATCTCAAATTTTTATTTTCTGTTGAAAAAAAAGAAACATTAACATCATTTTTAGCTATAGTTAGTGAGTGAGTTGTGCACGCGTTTTTTTCACAGTTTTTTTTAATTTTCAAAATCTTTTTTTTTCCACAGTAAAATCATCATCATCACCAACATTTTTATATAATTGAGTTATACCATCATAATCCATCATCATTTATAAATCAGATGATTTTTTTTTTCGTTAAACACAATGTCGTCGTCGTCATGATGTAATGATCATCAATGGCCATTGGTCATTTTAAATCATCAATCAATAATGGAATTATATTATATCATATCATCAACATGGCTATAAACACACCGCCAGCAAATAAATTGTCAAAATAGATAATAATTAGCAACATAAACACAAACACAAACACATGATGATGATGATGGTAAGAAGCTTATGGCTGACATGGAGAGAAAAAAAATTACACATAAGCTACTTATGTAATCAAAATTTTTATGTTTGAATTTTTTGGTTTACAATTTACTTTGCTTTACTTTACTTTATTCTTTCTGTTCTTTTTCACTGTGTCCAGGATTGACAAATCACGTGTTTCAACAACAACAACAACAACAATAATCGTAGTTGATGGATCGTTATTGGATCAGATATTTTTTTTTCTTTGGTAAGTTATTACAAACATTTGTTATATGTAATAATAATAAATGTAACGATTTATTGTATAATCATAGTGAAAACATTCATCGATTTTTTTTCTGGGAGAGGGGGAGGAGGTGGATTATTATTAACATGTGTATGTATTATTCATCGTCAATACAAATAATACAGAATCGGAATCATATGAAAATCCTATAGGATCAGCTGATGGCTTGAAAAACCAATGAATGAATTGGATACTATCAAACTACAACAGCAACAATAATTTTCAATCGATAATTATTATCAATTTCTGCTGATATACAATAATGTGGTGGTGTTGGTGGTGGTGTAAATCATCGAATTTCAATGATTTTTTTTTCTATTCTTTATTACTACTCATGGATTGTAAATAATAATAAAAATATGATGATTGGATTTTTTTTTTATTCTTTCATTGAAATGAACGAATAAATCTTGGATTATTATTATTTTTTTTTTGGAACAAGCGAAAAAAAAACATTCTGCATTCTAAATCACTACTGTTTAGTAGTTGTGTGTGTATGTATGTGTGTATTCAATGTTCAGTGGGATTATTATTCTGTTATAGTATGATCATCATTCGTTGACGATGACGACAATCAATTCTGGATGACACACACACACACAGAGACACAGATGAGGTTCACTTTTTTTTCAATTTGAAATTCTTTATTCTTTATATATAGGGCTTATTTTATCCACTGTTGAACACACACACAAAAAAAAAAGTTTTTTTTACACCAAGACACACGTCCGAAAAAAAGGAGAAGAAATCAAAGTTTTCGATTTTTTTTTTCTTTTTATTCTTTATTCTGCTATTTTCAAGAATTTAATCAAAGTTTTCTCGCCCAATCACCAGAATAAAATTGGTTTTTCTTTCTACTGTTTCTGTAGTGAACTACTACACACTACACTGTAGTTATATTTCAATTCTAACCAAAAAAAAAACCCGAAACGATCCATGTGAACAACAACAACAAAACGACATGCTTTGAACATCATCATCATCAAACAACCATGACAAACCAATAATCCGTAACGAAACCAATGGATCTGGTAGACACACACACACAAATTGTATGTTTTTTTCTTTAGTTAACAAAAAAAAAATAATGGATTGTTCCCGTAACCGGAAAAAATTGTTATCTTGTCCTATAAAATAACATCATCATCATCATCATCATTATAGACGGTGTTTCCATAAATATGTTACGGATTTCCGGGCTATTTCCACACACACACATACACACGCACACACACCAAAATGTTTATTGATGATGATCGAAGAATTATTGAACAAAAAAAAAAACATTCGATTCCTGAGGAAATTTCTTTCTTTTGATTTTTTTTTTTTGAATAATATGATGCTTGTGGTTTTGGTTGATTCATCATAATGGAAAATTTATTCAAATATTCTCATGCTATTTGTGAATTGAATATTAATCGAATCATTTGGATCATGGTACAACCAAAATAAACCAAACCAAACTAAACAACAACAACAACAACAATAACGACCGTGACCATAAACCAGAATAATTTTTTTCTGTACCCAAAAAAAAAAAAAAAAGAAAAAACACCAACCATACAACAACGATCACATCATCATCAATGATGGGTGACTCATTATTATTCATATATATGAAAAAAAAATCAAGAATCGATTGACTGAAGTGAATTATGTGTTTTTTCAAGAACAAACCAGAACCAAAGAAATGAAGCAACGAAGTAAAAACACATGACATCATAATAGACAATATTTTCTTTTTTTTCTGATCATCATCATTGTGGAATTTTTTATTCTGAATTTTGATTTGAAGAAACCACATCCTTATGGTTTGATCATAAAATAATCTATAAATAAAAAATAAGTAGTGCTGTATATAAAAAAAAAAATCTTTTCAGAAAAAAAATCTGGACACTGGAAATTTTTTTTTTATTCAAGAAAAAACGAAAATTTGTCCCATAGGAATATGGCTGAAATCAGAAAAAAATGGAAAAAAAATTCAAATCTGATTTTGTTTCGATGAAAATTCGTACGAATACAGCACAAGTGGCTAGATTCGCATCGGATTTTTTTTTTTCGTTTACCACCACTTCAACAATTCAAATCCGATTATCATCATCATCGTTGTTGTTGTTGTTGAGAAGAAAAATGTAAAACAATCTCATTCGCAATGAAATTTTCAACAACTCATTATCATTGTCATAATCGCATCGATTTTGAAACATTTTTTTTTGAACCAAAAACAAAAAAAAAATACACCAAATGTTCACAAGGATCTTAATATTATTGATGAAAATTCTGATGATTTTATTGTTGAAACCGAACAATACAATACAATCATCATCATCATCCATATTAATAACGGTATATAATCCAATTTCACGAATGGATCACAGGATCCAGTGAGTGAGTTAGTGAACGAAACTGAAAAAAAAAATTTTTATTAAGTTTCGGGCAAAAAAAAAATTGATATTTTTCCAGTGACAAAATCAATTTTTTTTCACCATTTTCATTCGCCACTTGTATAAATTGTGTTAATTGTCGGAAGAAAAAGACTTTTGAATTTTGTCAGTGGTGGTGGTTTCCACAAACAAAACAAACAAACAAACAAAAAAAATCTCACGAGCCAAATAATTTATGTAAATTGTCAATTAGCCTGTTCATTCACATTCACTGACAAAAATACTGTTGTTGTTTATCTGTGGATCTTTATTGTTGTTGTTGTTGTTTCTTTAAATGGATTTTCGTTTATTCTTTTTTTTCACCATTTTGCCCTCAAGGTGCCAAGCAAACAAACGAAATAAACATAAACGAAAAAATAAAATAAACGAATGGAAAGTGTTCCAAAAAAACAAAACAAAAATGAATCGATTTACAAAGAAAAACATGAATAAAAAAAATATTCTCAAGTTCCAGGAACAAACACACACACACACACACTCACACCAGCAGCAGCTACACTTGGAAAATCTAAATATGAATTATCCATACACATACACAGAGAACAATAATGACAATGTCATCATCATAATCGACCGCGAATATATAAAAAAAAAACGAAACGAAAATGAAAATAATGAATAAATGCCCGAAATCGAATCACAAAAAAAAGCCAGAAACAAAGCCCATTTAGAAAATTAGCTTTTTTTCCATCTCATCACAACACATTCTAGATTCATTTTCATTTTCGTTTTATTAAAATGAAAATAAAAACCACACAAAATGAAACAAAATTCTCATCATCATTGGAATAATAAATATTTGCACATCATCATCATCATCATCAACGATGACGACAACGATAATAATGGGTACACAATTGTCATCATCATAAACACATCATTTAATTTAATGACAATTGTCTTTCCATTAACTGTTTGTCACTTTGTGTGTGTGTGTGCGTGTGTGTTTTTTTTTGAATGTCCTCCAGTGAATGAATGAATGAATAAATGAAATTTTCTCATTGATAACAACAACAACAACAACGAGAAAAAAAATTAGATTTATGAATCAAGTGTGTTTCAAACACACACAAAAAAAAGAATCGAACACTGAAAAAAAATATAAGAATCGCTAGATGGACAATGAATCTATCGCTATCGTTATCATTATGTTATATGGCCATAATTCAAATTAACCAGAATCAATTTATTGATCAACATTTTGTACACACATTGTTGTTGTTGTTGTAGATACTGCCAAAAAAAAAACAAGATTGTCACTAACAAGTATCACACTGTATGATGATGATGATGATGATAAAATCACGTAATATAAATCATTGTGTCTGTTAAAACATCTTTAAATGTCATCATCATCATCATCAAATGAGATAAATAAATGCATCACATCTCTCTCTCTCGCTCTCTATGGCTGGCTACAAGGTAATTATTAGCGTTCACGAACAAACGATGTTGATCAAGATGTTTTTTTTTTTAGATGATTGACGATGTGTAATACATACCAAATAATGAAGAATAATTTTCAGACACAAGAAACAAGAATATGTCACTGAAAAAAAAGAAAAGAATGATAAAAACACAAAAAACAAGAGGCCAAGATATCGAAATCGATTTTTGTTGTTGTTGTTGTTATCATTACAAGAGTGGAAAGAATTTTAATAATTTTATATTATTCCAACCGATGAGAATCATCGATCATAATCATCATATACACCCACGCACAGAAAGAGAGAGAAAAAAAACAGCTCGTTCATCATCTAAATTCAATTCAATTCGATTCGGAATAAAAATTCTACATCAAAAAAAAAAAAAAAAATATGAAAAATTGAAAATTTCAGAAAAACAAAAAAAATTTTTTCAAATCAAGAAAAACAGAAATTTTTTTTTTCATTTTCTGAAAATCCAAAATCAAATTGAAAACCAAAAAAAAAAAAACGATTCATCATCATCATCATCATCAGACATTGAATCGTACCATTGATTGTTCCGAAAAAAAACCGTCTCTTCTCTCAATGATGTTAATGATGAACACACACACACACACACAGCAAACAAACAAAAAAATGATTTATGAACTCTTCATGGCCATTTATATTGTTGATTTCACACTCACACACACACAATAGCTTTCATCATCATCATTTTTTTTTTTTTTGATGATAATGATGATGGCGATGAATGGCAAAGAAAAAAAAATGTTTTTGTCTCTTTATCTCTCTGCCACTCGCTCTCTTGAAGAATATTCTTTTCTATGCTAGAAACACAGAATATAATAAACAAACAAACAAAAAAAAACAAATGGCTTGCAAGAATCCATTTCACAGAACAAAATAACAAAAAAAATGTGAAATCGATTCCAAAAACAAATCGAGCTCAAGAGAAAATATCAAATTTACTTTTTTCAGAAAAAAAACATTCAAAAACATTGGGTTTTAAATGTTTTTTTCTCTCTTCCTCTGCCATTCACTCCATTTTTCTCTGCGTTTAAAGTTTCAACAACAAAAAACATTTTGGATCGATCGATTTCGTTTTTTTTATTGTTCACCCAAAGAACAAAAAAAAAGTTTACAGCGAACAATAGATGATGAGAGTGTAGAGAGAGAGAAATTTAAAACGTTGAAAAGCCCAAAACCAAAAAAAAAATGGGCATCGATTATTGTCCATGTTAAACACATTCATACATACACACTTGATACACTCAGAGTAACCAAGGCAAACACTTGAAATTTAAAATTTTTTTTTCAAGCACCAAAAAAAAAAATTAAGTCATCAACCAGTGATGTTTTGATGGCAAACAAACCAAACAACAAAATGAATCCAGACTTAATTACTACTAATAATAACCAAATGTGAATTTTTCAACTTTTAGTATCAATTTTTTTTCATCGTCTGTCGATGTTGTATCCATCACCATCATCATCATGTAATCAAATAAAAAAAAAATCCGAATCTCAACAGATGTTTTCAAGTGGTAATTGGTGGTTGATTTTGTTGTCGCTTTTTTTTGTGAAATGATGAAAAAAAATAAGTAGCGAATACTTTTTTGTTGTGGTAAACGAAATAATGAATATAAAATAACAATGGACGATTGATACTACCCGGATTTTTTGAATGAAAGAGAAATCTTGAAAAAAAACAAGTCAATTGAATCTAGTGGTTATTTGGGTTTTGGTTATCAATCAACCAACCACATGTGTCTTTTGTGTAGTATTAAAAAACAAATCAAAAAAAAAAATCCAAATCGTAAAACCAGACAAACACACACAAAAAAAAGATATGACAATGCAAGTCAAACATTTGACAATAGAGGAAAATCAGACAATCGAAAATGGACTTTTCTCTCTCTCTCTCTCTCTTTGGTTGCTTTGTTTGTCACGAGTACACCACTAAAACGCGTGCAAACAAATTTTCAACATCTTTTTTTTGTTCCACAAGTACACGGTATTCCAAAAGAAACTCTTTTTTTTATTTCACAATTGTCCATTATGTAGTTTATTAGATTAAATTGGATTGTTTTTTAATATTGTCTTGTCGTTTTTTTTTCGGGAGAAAAAAAAATATTCGACAACAACGGCGATGATGATTTTGGTAATTGATGACCATGATATATATATATATATATGGTTTTCATTATCGTGTTAATGTTCCACTTATACGTGTTTTTTTTCTCTTCTCATCAGAAATGGAAAATCGATTTGACATCAGCCACCACCATCATCACTATCACTGTTACTACCACCACTACAATGATGGAATAATAAATTAAATTAACACTTTGTGATATGATGAGTGAATATTTTTTTTCCCGAGATGGAATCATTCAATGTTGGTGATGATGATGATGTCTCGAATTTTTTACATTACATTTCAATTCAATTCAATTCGATTTGATTTGAAAAAGAAAAGTGAATGTAAAACCACACAATGTCATCATCATCATCACATGCTGTTTTTTATCGGTCACAATAATAAAATCATGAAATGATAATGATGCGGAATGATGACAAATGACAAAAAAAATTCGTTTTTTTACAAATTTTGATAATTTAATTTGCGATAACACGCAAAGAGCCAAAAAAAGAAATGAAAAAAAAAATTCATCAGCAGGATGCCAAGTGAGATAATGGCAATGTTAGTGAAAATGTAACGATCAATGAATGTGAATCGTGTAAAAAAAAGTGTCGAAAATGTAATTTAAAAGTTATTAAAGCATAAAATACTTGAAAAGTGAAAAAAAAATTTTCATTTTTCTCAGAAATTTTTTTTTCAAAATTTCAACATCAAACTCGGTATGCGGTATTATCATCGAGGGCTAAGAAAAAAAAATATACATTCACGCCACTGGACATATTCAACATCAAACCAAAAAATGGGTTGATAAACGTGTACACGTGTATGGTATGCGCGACACAGAGACACATCTGTATTCGTTGTGTGTGTGTGTCTGTTGATAATAAAACAAGATAAACAGATGTCAAAAAAAAAGGAAAAGAAAATGTAGTTCAAAACTCGTGGAAAATAATAAAATTCTACTATATGGACCATCAACAACAACAACAACAACAACAACGACGACGACAAAATCACGTATTGAATCCTGTGTCTCTGTATTATTGGTCATTCAATTAAAACCAAATTAACACTATTCTTGACATGGTTATATATATATTTTTCCTCTGGTTTTTTTTCGATCAGAATACAACTTTTACATTTGAAAGTATTAAGCTTCTGTTTTCTACACACACTGACACACCGGAATATATGACCGAAACAAAATATTATTAATCGGGTTATAAATCCGGGATTTTTTTTTCATTGTTTGTAATGATTTCTATTGTTGTTGTTGAGTAAAAAAAACCCTCTAGGACCCTGACTCTTTTGTAGTAGACAGTGAACAGTGGACAACGGCCAAAGAAAAAAAAATCTGTTCCATTTTACAACAACAACAACCGAAAACGCTACATTACATGGACAACAAATGGTGGTCATTGAATGGATGGGGATGGGGGTAACGCAACAACAAACAAACAATAATTTAATCCTTTTAAAGCGAAAAACCAATTAACACGTTAACCAACCGATGACGACGACAATAAAAACGATGAAAAACACAGCAGTGTCACAATCATATGACATTGGCTATTGTGATTTTTTTTCATTCATTCATTCATTCACTTCATTTCATTTCATTGTGTGTTCATAAGTTTCATTCGGATATCCTAAAAAAAATGAAATTACAAATATTGGATCATCGTTCAACAACAACAACAACAACTACAACAACAAAAAAATGATCCACGATTAATCTAATTTCTTTTCAGTTTTGCAAATATAATGGATCGTTGTCAAAATCATCATCATCATCATCATAATTCTTTTTGGTCAAAACTACTTGGTCAATATAGGTTTCTACAACAAGAATGACTAGAGGATTTATCATATTAACTACTAGGGTGTGTGTGTGTGTTGACAACGATGAAATCTCATGTTTCGATGTTGAATGTTGTTGTCACTATTTGCACTCTTGTCATGTTGAATCAAAATCAATGTCTAAAAACTCGAAATCAACACAAACAAACAAACGACATTGATGATGTGTGTGAATATGATATCGAAAAAAAAACAACAACAAAAACAAGAATCGAATGAAAAATTTTGAAATTCTGTTTTTGTAATTACAATAGGAGTGTCGATTGAAACATCCACACACCCATCAATTGAAATTTAATTGATTGAAAATGATCATTTTGAATGACGGAATTTTTTTTTTATTCCACATGAATAAATATTGAAATCAAAATTCTGTATCTAAGTGCTGGAAATTTTCTCCAAACCAAACCAAAAAAAAAACCCTAAAGCATCAAAAACATTTAAAAATGGACCAAAAAGAAAAAATCCAAGAGAATGAATATTAACCATAATTTGTAACAACAGCGATATATTTTTTTATCAGAAAAAATGGCAAAGAAAAACATATTTACCTTTATTCCGTAAATATTTTGTTGTTGTTGTTGATGAATCATTCACATTCACTGATGATGCTTGTTATCTATTTTTATTTTGTCCACCATTATTATAGTGTCCACAAATTTGATTCACAAACACACACACACACACACAAACAAATCAATGATCAGGTTAAGTAAACGTTTACGTTTTCTGGATAAATAATTTCAAATTGAATTTGTTTGACAAAAAAAAAAAAAAATATAATCAAACACACGGTATTTCAATTCTTCATCATTAGCATTTAAAACTAAATAATGTGGCGATTTTAAATATTCTTGTTGACCAGAATACAGAATCAATCATCGGTTGTTTGTGATTGGTGATTGGTTCAATGTCTTAATGTGGTAAAAATATAATGATGATGACATACACACACACAAACGTGAAGGTACATCCCATTTTTTTTTTCGGTCAAACCACAAACACAGCACACACACACTGACATATAGTAAATCACAGTGGTAGTTAAATTTTGAAATTAACCTATCATCAACAGAATATATTGAACAGAATGTGTTTCATCATCATCATCAACATGATCATCATACGTCATTCGTCATTTCATTTTCGTTCTATTTTCAGTAGTAAATCGACAAACGAAAACGTATGATGCGCAAAAAAAAAACCTATGACATGTGTTCAAATTGAATCCAATCCACTTTGATCATCATTACACAGGCGCGTTTTTTTTTATTATTATTACCAGAAAAAAATAAGCCAGAAAAATAATAAAACAATACCGCACACACTAGAATGTGGAGGACAACAAAAAAAAAAACCAAGAATCCAAAAGAATCCACAAAAAAACAGAAGAGAAAAGCACATATATAACGTATGTGTGTGTGTGCAAGAGTGGATCAAACAAAAAAAAAATGGAAAACCATCTTTTTTGTATCCAAAGATGCGCAAATCACAAAAAACACATATCCCAAATACCAGAAGAAAACATTTGGTTTTTTTTCTATTATTATTTCGTTCATTTATTTTGGTTCTCTATACCTTCCCCATTGAACATATAGACAACAGACACACATACGCACACAATGACATAACAAGCTTGTTTTGTGTATACTTGTTTAGTTTCATCTTTTCTTCATCTATTGAGATGAACGATATTGTTAAACTCAGCACACAAACCAAACACACACACACACACAGATTGTGTGTCATACAACAACAATATTTTTGAATGTAAGCAAATAAACCAGCAATAAGTATACAGAGTGTATATATATATTTATACCCCACCAGTGGGTTGGAACAAATCATTGAAATATTTCTTCAGTTTCTATCTCTATGTACATGGTATTGTTTTTTTTTCCACAAAAAAAACTGAATGAAATTGGAATTCAAATCAAATTCCGTTCAATTGAGTGTGCGCATAATTCTTGTAATGAATGCACCAGTGAATGCGAATAAGAATCCAACAGAAGAAGAAGAAGAATGAAAAAAATTGAAACCACAAATGTTTTTTTTTCATATATACATTGTTCTGAAAATGAAAAGATAAAAAAAAACCGTATTCCATTTTGATATGATAATAAAGAATTTGTAGAATAATAAATGAGTCTATACTATGATGACAATGAGATTAGAATCTTTCAACAACAACAACAACAACATCACCCGACAAGCGAACCATCGTGTGTTTCAACTAATAAAAAAAAACCGCACATACCAGAGAAAAATTCATTGAAATTTGGAACCAAAATGGATCCAAACAGACAATCAAAATGAAACCTGATAATCGATTGAATCGATTTTTTTTTATTGTCATTTCATAATCATTATTTTTCTTCTTGAAAAAGGGTGAGAAAGAAACTCACAACAATAAAGATATCATCATTTGATTAATCAGTCAGTCAGTTAGTCAGTTTTTTTTTGTTGATTAGAACAGAGAAGAAACAGAATCTGTAAATGAAAATTTTTTTACACTCAATATTGTTGATGTGATGTGATATATCCCGGGATTTTTTTTTGTTGTTGTAAATAATCAATATCCGACCCGATATGGAACCAGTGGATATATATTTTTTTTTGTCGTAACATTTGCGTATAATGCAAAAAAAAATCCCAAGAGTTATCCAAAATTGTGCAAAAGCAGAACGACCGCAATACGATCAGGGAAATTACCATTGAATTAATTGTGTGTGTGTGTATACGTGTGTGTTTACGCGTGTTGTTGTTGTTGTTTTCGATTATCCAGTTATCGATTGTGTGTGTGTGTGTTTGTACATATGTATCATATGCAAACATATCAAACAAACACAAAGACACACGGATTTTATTATTTTCTGCGGTTTCTAACTAATCGGACTTTTCTGATTACCAAAAAAAAAAAGTCAAAAATCTATCCATGTACTTCCCTATGGGACCATGGATGATTTTTGGCTTTTTGTTGTTGTTGTTGTTGTTGGCAGATTTAATTGAGCCAAACGATCATGTGTTCCACATGACAGACGTTTCACATATGGATCACACATCATATGAACCATATGCAAAACTATAAATTTGAAATTTTTAAACATATCACAACACATTCAACGATATATTCTATCCAATGTCCAATCAAAAAAAAAAAAAAAAAATTCTTGACCACAATGAAAAAAAACCAGAAACAGAATCATTTCATATTCATTCATGCCTTGGGCATTGACTTGAAATATGAAATTCAACCAAAAAAAACACAAGACAAGAATCATTCATGAATGCCCAAGAGAATGATGAGAATCAAGATTTGTTCGCAAAAATCATCTGAAATCGAACGACAAACAAAATATAAACATCTGCTTTTTCAACCAAATAGGAAATTTGATCCAAGAAATTCTATATTTTTTTTTAACACACAACGGAATCAAATACTTGTTTCATTTTCAATGGAAACGATATTCTTTTGATTCAAAAACCAAACAAAAAAAAAACTTTGATTCATTTTGTTTCTGGTTCCCATAAAATCAACATTTTTAAAAACCGAAACCACGAAACCAGATCAAACAACAACAACAACGAAAAAAATTTGTTCCACATAGTTAAGATGCGGAACAAAACAAAAAACGAGACGAAACGAAACGCAAAAAAAACGAAAATGAAAATCACAGTCTCACCAACAACATAGAGAGAGAGAAAGAGAAAAAAAAACTGACAGATTCATACAATGAATCCGGTGTCTGGTACACACACACACACAATGTCAACAAATGTATTAACAACCGGAACAAATTCTTTCTTTTCATTGAATTCATTTTTTTTTGTTTTCATTCTAAATTCACAGTGTGGATATCAATAATGTCATCACATAATGTAGAAAAAAAAAATTTTGTTCCAAGATGAAAAAAACAAAACAACCAACCAGAATAATTTAGACACAAAACAAAAAAGGATATTCATCATCAAAGAATTTCTACAAGATTCATTGGCCATTGAATATAAAACAGAATTTTTTTTTAGCCTCTGTTCAATATTTTCAATCAAAAAAAGAGAGAAAGAAAGAAAGATGGAACATAATCAGTGAAAACTTTTAAAAAAATCATCATCAAAAACAGGGTGATGAAAAAAAAAGAAATGTTTTCAATGGAAAAAAATTCAATTCAATTCAATTTCAAAAACGTGTCCTCTTTTTCATCATCATCATCATCATCATTTCACATGAAATTATCGTTTAGCCTAATGAGCCGTAAGTGACAACACAAAGTTTTTTTACAAAATGTTTGTTCATCATCATCATCATCATCATCATCAACGTCGTAGTCGTCGTCATCGTTTTTTTAAAGCATCATTTTTATTGTGAAAAAAAACACGAATGAATGGATGATGATCTGGAAAAAAATGAAAAATTCGTTCGATAACCATTTTTATGTGTTTAGAGATGTAATAATGTTTTTAAGGTGATAGAGAGACGTACACACACACACACACACACACACTTGCTTGGTTGGTTGGTTGGTTTATCTCGTCGTTTGAAAATTGTTTTTTTTTGTTGTTCAAATTTTTTTCCACTGTCTCATCATCACTTTTCAATTCAGTAGTAGCAGTAGTAGGGATTTACGCTTCAAGAAGTTTTTTTTTATCATTCTCGTGTGCGACAAAAATAAAAGTTTCCGGGAATGAAAAACTTTTTTTCCCCCCGATTGGCGAGAAATTTTCTTTTCTTTTTTTTCTGGTTTCAATCGCAAAGCAAGTGTTGGCCAGTTGATTTTACGAATTGAAATTGATCATCATCATCATCAAAATGACCATAGTGTGAGCGAAAATGTTAATCAAAACAAAAACAAAACAATCAGCCAGATAAACAAAAAAAGAATCACTCAGATTGAATGAACAAATGAATGGATATAGTAAATTGAATTTCAAATTGATTCGATTTACAATTAATCGATATCACATATATACACACACACACACACACACACACACAAATTGAATCAATTTCGAGTATTGAATTTCGAGATTTTCATTCATAAACCACACAGGCACACACAATGGGCAAACTAATGATTATTGGATCACAATCAATTTCATCGTTTACAGTTCAATAGATTTTAATTAAAAACAAAACAAAAAAAAAAAACAAAACACATACCATTCAATGATGTGTTCGAAAAGAAGTAGTGGCCACAAAACAATATCCATATTAACCCCCCCCACTTCGAATAGTCGTCGATGTTTTATTTTATTCGAAATACAATCTTGTATGGAATGGATGCAAATTTGTTCAAGATTGTCCGTCTTTTTCTCGTTTCTTGATTCAATTCATGTCATTCAATCTGTCTTTTTTTTTGGTTGATTCATTGTTGATTCATTCATTAATTCAATTCATAATGTCAAATTCAATGTTGTCAATTTTGTCTTGCTTTGCTCGAAAAAAAAAATGAAATGAAATGCAGAATAATTCATGCTTCGTTGAATAACTAATGAAAAAAAAATGTATGACTTGCATATGATCTTCATGATCATCATCATCAACCAGTGAACGAATAGACGAGCAAACAAGAAACCTAAAAGCTTGGAATAAGTGGAATCGAATGTATATAAATGGTAAAGAAAAAACTTATGGAATTCTTATTATTCACTCACTTGTCAATGAATCAAACATACACACACACATGTCAACCATGAGTGTAAATGAATAAAGAGAATAGAATCTCATTAGAATAATTGAATGAATCAAATAATCAATTCAAATACCATTGTGATGATGAATGAAAATAAGAATAGAGAATCAATCAGAAACCAGATATAGACACGAAAAAAACAAAGAATCAAATCAAAATAATAATAATGTGATGAACGTATATATGATCACATGATGTCCGAATCGATTATTAATCGTCCATCATTATTATTAATGAAAACATTCGAAAATGCATAGGCTATAAATGTATACATTCATTATAAATTTCTCATTTTGACATGATGTCGATGATGATGACCATTTTATATTTTGTTCATTAAGTTGATGATCATTATCGATGGTCAATTGATGATGGATTTAATTATGAAAATTGATTGTTTTTTTCATTATTATCCATATGGATGGCAATGGTAAAGCGAAAAAAATAAGCTAAGCAAGTCATATGAATTGTTTTGATTTATTGATAAAAAATTGGAAAAGAAAAATGATAAAGTAAATTTTTGATTAAAATTTTTTTCAAACAATGGAATTATTATCGAATGAATGATTGTTGGTGGTAAAAGTCATGAAAGTTTAAAAAAATTTTGTTCGTTTTGATGAAGATTGTTGGCGATTTTTGTCCAGATGAGCAATCTTGTTATACAATTCCTTCATTTCGTATTTGATAATTAATGTACGATATGTGGGCATAGTTTGTTCATCCAAATCATTCCGTATGAATATTTCACAATATTCCATCAACCTTTCATCACCATAACAATTGGCCAGATCAACAATTTCGACTATGTTTTGATGATTAATATGAATTTTTCCTTTATGTAACAGACGTAGATATGCATAGTATGTTTCATAGGAATAATTTTCGATGGGTACTTGGTCATTTTCACTCCAATTACCGGAAAACATTCGTTGATAATATTCCGATGCAGATTTGAGATAACATTTGCATGCCTTAATACGTTTTTTGCCAATTATAAATTCCACATCATAATTATCTTGATTATCAAACAATTGGAGGATTGATTTGTACATAAATGAATCATGTGATCTGAATACATGGATAGTTGATGCGAGACCAAATGTGAGTGGTGATGATAAAATCATTGTCGACGCAGAAGCAAATGATGAATGTGGATTATTCAATTTTTTAGGTGATGACCATTTGCCATATTTGGTTTTTCCCCATGCATAATACCATGATCCATCATGTGCCAATGAAAATGAATGGTCTCTTGAACATGCAATTTGTTGCACATTTTTAATCGGTATTTTTGTCAACTTTGATCGTTTAATATCATCACCAAGACCAAGTTCACCATTATAATTAGAACCACATCCCCAAAGCTGACCATTTTCGAATAAAAATAATGAATGTTTGCCAGCCAAAATATTATTGATTTGGGTTGAATCAGAATTAGGAAATGAAACAAGACATGGGGTGTTTTTGTTTTTTTCATTACCAAGCCCTAATTGACCACAACTATTAAGGCCCCAGGAATAAATTTTTTCTTCATTAGTTATTGATAAACTATGATACTCTCCACAAGCTATGAGCTTTACATTTTCTGGGTTATCAATTTTGATAATACTTTGATATGATGATTCTTCATTACCCGTTATTTGGCCATAACTATTATCACCAACAGCGAAAACATGACCATCTTGTCGTAACATTAATAAATGCAAACATCCACAAGCAATCATCTTAAAACGATCATTATTGTTTGAAATCAATCGTAATGTTCTCTTTGTTTTCCATTTAGATTTAACATCGCTGGCTATGAATACATGTCCATCATCAGTTAGAATGGCAACGAAATTATAGCCAGAATCTACTTGAACAATTTTTACATCATTCAAAACTGATATCCGCTGCGGTTTGGTCATATCATATTCCAACGATAACGATGAGCATATTTGTTCACCATATGCAAATGTTGCTTTTTTGGTCATCAATAAAAATTGTTTATATTTTTTGAAAGTAAAAAAACCAAAAATTGAAACAACTGATTGAAGAAATTTTTGATCAATGTTTTTGAAATCATCTTGAAATAAATAAATATCAATATTATCAATCGCTGATCTTGCCATTGTCGATAATGAAAAACACACGAAAAATTGTAATATAGACAAAATGATGATTGACAAACGAAAATTAGTATAGTATATAGTGAACTCGTTAACTATTCATTTATTCGAATGAATTCAAAACACATTTTTTCACTAAACTCCTCTGCTCGAATTGGGGTTCATCATCAATGACGTTAACAAACCATCACATTTAAATTTCTCTCCCCAATCTAAACATCATAAAAAACAAAAAAATAAAATAAAATAAATGAATTTGAACAATAACCAAAACAAACAAAAGAAAAAAAAATTACAATTCTTGAAAAATTAATAATTATCAAGCAACAAATTTAAATCAACAACAAACTGATCTATAGATGATCAAGTTAGTCAAGAATTTGGTGAAGATATTTTCACACAAGAAAATCACAAACTGGCAATGAACAAAGTCTTAATGGTGATTCAAATGAAATGACTTCACAACAAGCTGGTCTATCCAAAGATCATGACGATCATGGTTTTCAATATCAAATATCTTTATGGAAGAATAATACATCTGAAGATGAAGATCAATACGATTCGGATTCGTATTTGGTTGTATGTTTGACGCCAATTTTTTTAATCTAAAGATTATGTTAATAATCAGATTTTTTTTGTTTTAATTTTTTTCTATCACCACCATTCTCGGTCGAAATAGGAAATGAAAATTTTATCACTTTTCATTCGATAATTGGCGAAAAATTTTCCATCCATTCATAAATCAATAAAAAAAAATTGAAATAAAATTTACATTGAATACATTTCGATTTATTGATAAGAAAAATTGAAAAGAAAAATGAAAACGTAAATTTTTAATTTTTTTTGAGACAATGTGGAATGAATGATTGTTGATGGTGAAACTAGTGAAGAAAGATTAGAAAAATTTGGTTCGTTTTGTTGATGATTGTTGTCGATTTATGTCAAGATGATCAAGTTTATGGTACAATTCCTTGATTTCGTATTTTCTAATTAATGGGTGATAGATGCTTATCGTATGCTTATTCAGATCATTCCATATGAATGTTTTACAATATTCCATCAATCTTTCATCACCATAACAATTGGCCAGATCAACAAGTTCGGTTATGATTTGATGATTAAAACGAATTTCACCCGTATGTAACATACGTAGATATGCATGATATGTTTCATATGAATAATCGTTGATTATTACTTGATCATTTTCACTCCAATTTCCGGAAAACATTCGACAATAATATTCAGATAAAGATTTTAGATAACATTTACAGGCCAATATACATTTATCGCCGATTACGAATTTGACATCATAATTATCAGGATTATTAAATAGCCGAATGATCGATTTATATATTGAATCATGTGATCCGAATACATAGATGGTTGATGTGAGACCAAATGTGATTGGTGAATCCAATACCTGAACTGATGCAGAAGCAAATGAAGAATGTGAATCATCCAATTTTACAGGTGATGACCATATGCCATATTTGGTTCTGCCCCATGCATAGTACGATGATCCATCATGTGCCAATGACAAGAAATTGAATTTTAAACATGCAATTTGTTGCACATTTTTAATCGGTATTTTTGCCAACTTTGATCGTTCAATATCATCACCAAGACCAAGTTCACCATTTTCATTAGAACCACATCCCCAAAGCTGACCATTTTCGAATAAAAATAATGAATGATACATGCCAGCCACAATATCTTTGATTCGTGTTGAATCATCATTTGGAAATGGAACAAGACATGGAGTGTTTCGATTGTTTTCATCATCATAACCTAATTGACCCCAATGATTAAGGCCCCAGGAATAAATTTTGCCTTTATTAGTTGTTGATAAACTATGATACTCTCCACAAGCTATGAGCTTAACATTTTCTGGGTTATCAATTTTGATAATACTTTGATATGATGATTCTTCATTACCAGTTATTTGGCCATAACTATTATCACCAACAGCGAAAACATGACCATCTTGTCGTAACAATAATAAATGATGCCATCCACAAGCAATCATCTTGAAACGATCATTACCGGTATTGATTAATCGGAAAGTATTATTCGTCTTCCAATTAGAATCATTGCTTGCCAGATACACTCGACCATCATCAGTTAGAATGGCAACAAAATCAGCGCCAGAATCTACTTGAACAATTGTCATATCATCAAGACAAGATATCCGTCGTGGACTGATCATATCATGTTCCAACGATAACGATGAGCATATTACTTCACCATATGCAAACGTAGCTTCTTTGGTCATCAATAAAAATTCTTTTTCAATGTCTATGAAAGGAAACAATCTGAAAATCGAAACTACTGATGGGAGAAATTCTTGATCAATGTTTTTGAATTCATCTTTGAATAACTCAAGATCAATATTTTCATTCGGTAATCTTGCCATTATCGATGATGAAAAACACTCGAATCATAGACAAAATAATGACAAACTATATTAGAGAATTAGTGACGGTGGAAAAGAAATGATCAACAAAAAAAATGACAAAACTATTTGATAGATTGACAATTTGTGAAAATTATCTGGGAGTGAGCAAAAATTAATTTCGAAGGTGTGTGCATAACGTCATTCGCTACAGATTGTTTTTCACTTTTTTCTCGAATAAATCAACGGCCAGTTTTAATACCTTCAAACAGTGCTTTTAGCGACATCTGGCTGCAGCGGAAAAAATCAATTATAGTGTTGAAATGAAATCTGTTTGTGCAGCTATGTGCACCATAATCCAAGGCGCTTTAATCATCATTATACACATAAAATGAAGAAGAAATGGAAAAAAAATTATTTATTGATGATCCAAGGAATCAATGATGATGATAAAACACATTAGATTTGAGTTGACATTTATTCGCTTTAATACATTTTTTTTGTCTATTATAAATGTCAGGGAATTGTTATGGTTTTAATAAAATCATAACAATCCCACAAATCGAAGCCGAAATGATCGAGCATCAAAGGATGCGACAAACATCGTTAAACATCCAAAAAAATAAAAATAATATTGTTATGAGAAAATTATAATAAATGTAAAACACAAACAAAAGATACATTTTAGGGAATTGTTTTGTCTATTACGAAATAGACAAAACTATCATAACCGACATCAAAGGATGCGAAGAACATCCGAAAACTTTGAACATTCGAATGATAAAACAAAACAAATTGTAATTCTGAAATTACTATATAAACGAATCTAAAAAGAATAATAAATTACGATAATTATTATTGGTGAATTTGAGTGAGAACGTTTAATCATTGATTTATTTCTGATATAAATTCCACCTCTTAATTTAATCATCTGGATATCTGAATTATCGAATAATTGGATCAGATCGATTCAGATTTGTACTACATTTGTATGCATGGATTATTGATGTGAGGTGTGATGATAATATGATGACCATGAGGTGTGATCATCACCATTGAGAATAAACAAAAGGAAAAATAACAAGAATTTCAACTTGGATTTTATTTAATTTTTTTTTTTTTTTTTTTTGAAATTAAACACCAGACGACAAACAAGAATACAGGAAACAAAAAAAAAGATAAATTTGAATATTTTTAAAAATTAATTTCAGCCATTTTTGATATTAACCCTTCGAGCTTATCTTTAACATTACATAGGCCAAATGTGATTGGTGAATTGCATAACAGAGCTGATGCAGAAGCAAAAGACGAATGTGGATAATCCAATTTTCTAGGTGTTAACCATTCGTAATATTTGGTTTTTCCCCATGCATAATACGATGATCCATCATATGCCAATGAAAAGTTCTGGAATTTTGAACACGCAATTTGTTGTACATTTTCAATTGGTATTTTTGTCAAATTTCGATTATTTTTATCACCAAGACCAAGTTCACCATTGTAATTAGAACCACATCCCCAAAGCTGACCATTTTCGAATAAAAATAATGAATGATTGCTGCCAGCCACAATATCTTTGATTCGTGCTGAACAATTATTTGGAAATGAAACAAGAGATGGATCCCTTTTGTTGTAAAGAGTATTGAACCAGGAATAAATTTCTCCTTTATTAGTTATTGATAAACTATGATTTAATCCACAGACTATGAGCTTGATATTTTTTAGGTTAGCAATCTGGATCATTCTTTCATATGATGATGTTTCATTACCAGTTATTTGACCAAAATCGAAAACATAACCATCTCGTTCTAGCATTAATGAATGATGCTTTCCACAAGCAATCATCTTGAAACGGCAATAATGGGGATTGATTAATTTGAAAGTATTATTAGTTTTCCATTTAGATTTAACATCGCTAGCTATGAATACATGTCCATTATTAGTTAGAATGGCAACAAAATCATAGCCAGAATCTACTTGAACGATTTTCATATCATTTAAAATTGATATCTGTTGTGGTTTGTATATCATGTTTCAACGATAACCATGAGCATATTTTTTCACCATATATACATATGTAGCTTCTTTGGTCATCAATAAAAATTGTTTTTTATGGAAATTTTCTTTGGAAATAAAAAAGCTGCATATCGAAACAACTGATTGGAGAAATTCTTGATCAATGTTTTTGAAATCATCTTGAAATAACTTAATATCAATATATTCAGTCGGTGATCTTGCCATTATCGATGATGAAAAACACAATAGACACAATATTGACAAACTATATGCGAGAAATTAGTGATGGCACAAAAGAAATGATCAACAAAAAATGTCAAATCATTCGATACATTGAAAATTTGTGATAATCACTTAAGACATTATCATCATCATCAAACTTATTGATCAGCAATCAATCAATCAAATAATTTTCAAAAATTGGGTGGAGATGGAATTTGTTATATGCATCATTTCAATGTAAAAACCATAACGACGACAGTAATCTCAAAAAAAAAAAAAAATTCTCGGAATCAAATCATGATTGTCGCAATTGAAATGATAATTAAACTCATTGAAAATCATTATCAATTTGATGGGGAAAAAAATCTTTTAATAGAACAAACAGGATTTTTGCATTAGATCATGGCCAATGTATTTTTTTCCAGGAACTGGGTTATTCCGTTAAAAACAATTGTTGTTGATCGTTGAACCAATTGAGAAATTCAATAGATTTTTATTTAATTTTATTAAAATTTTTGTGTAAATAAAAAAATCAAATCAATAAATCAATCGAATGATTTGTGATTAAATTCTCGGAAAAGAATAAATCATTTTTCAATGAATGATTGTTGATCATAAAACCAAACAAGAAATTTTAAAGAATTTTCATTGTCACGCAAAAGACTGTCGGTGATTTTGGGCAACATTTTTTCAATGCAAAGATGAGCAAGTTTGTCATACAATTCTTTAATTTGATATTTTCTAATTAATGAATGATATTTGTTCATTGTTTGTTCATTCAGATCATTTCGTATGAATGTTTTACAATATTGCAACAATCGTTGATCACGATAACAATTGGCTAGATCGATTAGTTCGTCAATGTTTTGTGGATTGATTCGAATGGTACCATTGTGCAACATACGTAAATATGCATAGTATGTATCATAGCTATACTCATTGATCATTATCTGATTTTTTTCCTTCCAATTATTGGAAAACATTAACAGATAATATTCGGAAACCATTTTCAGATAACATTTCCATGCCTTTATGCTTTTCTTACGAACGATAAATTCTATATCATAATTATCTGTGTTATTGAATACATTACCGATTGAATGAATGGCCAATTTTGAATCATAAAATTTGAATACATTCGAAATTGATGTTTGGCCAAATGTGATGGGTGATAATAGAATCATTTCTGATGCTGCTGCAAATGATTCCGGTTGACCATTCAATTTTCTAGGTGAAAGACAATGGCTATTTTTGGTATTATAACCCCATGAATAATATGATGAACCATCATAAACCCATGTGGGTGTATTAAATTTCGAACAAACTGCTTTTTGTATTTTTTTTTCAATCATTATTTTCATCGGTTTTGGTCGATTCTTCTGATCACCAAGACCAAGTTGGCCATCACCATTATGACCACAAGACCAGAGCTGTCCATTTTCGAATAAAAACAATGAATGTTTGTAGCCAGCCACAATATCTTTGATTCGGTTATCGATTGAATTGTCAAATTTAACAAGAAATGGCATTTTTCTTTTCTTATAATCACCAACACCTAATTGACCACAATCATTTTGGCCCCAGGAATAAACTTTTTCCGTATCTGTCACAGCAAGACTATGATGTTTTCCACAAGCAATGAGTTTGATATTTTTTAAACCAATGTTGACCATAGTTTTATATGATGATTGATATTTACCAGTAAGTTGACCACAGTGATTTCTGCCCATTGCAAAAACAGTACCATCTTGTCGTAACAATAATAAATGTTTGTATCCACAAGCAATCATTTTAAATCGATCATTACCGATATTGATCAATCGACACGTATTGTTCGTTTGCCAATTAGAATCATTACTGGCCAGATACACATGACCATCATCAGTTAAAATGGTGACAAAATCCAATCCAGAATTGACTTGAATAATTTTCATATCATTTAGAATGGAAATCTTTTGTGGTCTGGTCAAATCATGTTTCATTGATAGCCATGAACATATATGTTTGCCATATGCATACGTAGCATCATTGGTCATCAATATAAATTCAATTTTGTTACCTGTTGGTTTGTAAACAATATGGGAGAAAATTGAACGAATAGTTTGAAGAAATTCACGATCAATATATTTCAAATTATCTTGAAATAAATCAATATCAATCACATCATTGGATGATTTAGCCATTATCAATCAATGACATAGACAAATGGACACAAAAAAAACTGATCAGAAACAATTTTTTTGATCAATACAAATCATCATTTAAATATGAAACAAAAACTTACGAGAAATTATTCGAAATCTGGAAAACAATCATTATCGTTTTTGGAATGTTAATGTGGTCATATACATTATCTAATGTAACCAATGTTTTTTGCCGATTGAATATCACCATCATGTTTTGATGACGTCAAGAAAAAAAAAACATTCCTCATCTATGAACATCATTCATTGTTTTGTTGATTTTAAAGTTATTTGATGACAACATTCCATTTGATTCAATGCTGAAATTGAATTAAATCAAAAAAAAAAATTGAATTTCTGGCTAAATGGGATTTAAAAAGATCAAATATATTGATGACGATGACTGACTGATACATTTGCATTTGCATTTCACAAAATTTATTCATTTTTCCAGAAAAGATTGTTCGAAATAAAACCATTGCAAAAATTTTTCCATACAATTTTCATTATCATCTGCTAGTAGATTATCGATAATTTTTGGCATTACATTTTCCATTGTAAGATGGCTAATTTTGTTTTGTAAACCACCGGTACCGATTTCATATCGTTTTATTAATGGCAAATAATCTATTAATGTTTGTTCATTAAGATCAATGCCAATGAATTTTTTACATTGTTTCTGCAATCGTTCATCACAATAACAATTTGCTATATCGAATAATTCATCGATATTTGTATGATCGATACGAATGTAGCCATCGTGTAACCAACGTAGGTAAGCATAGTAAATATCATAACTATAATCTTTGATGATTACTCGGTTATTTTCACCCCAATCACCAGAAAACATTCGACAAAAATATACTGATGCCATTTTCAGATAACATTTCCATGCACGTATACATTGTTCACCAATAATGAATTCAACATCGAAATCATCTGGATTATTGAATAATCGGCTAATTGATTGAATGGCTAATAATGGATCATTATATTCAAATACATAGATTGTTGATGTAAGGCCAAATGTGATTGGTGATGATAGAATCATTGCCGCTGCAGATGCAAATGATGTCGGTTGACCGTCCAATTTTCTCGGTGATAACCAATCGCCATTTATGGTTTTACCCCATGCATAATATGACAATCCATCATGTGCCAATGAAAAATTGTGAAATTTTGAACATGCAATTTTTTGTACATTGTCAATTGGTATTTTTGTCAACTTTGATCGATTCTTTTTATCACCAAGACCAAGTTCACCAACACTATTAGAGCCACATCCCCAAAGCTGACCATTTTCAAGCAAGAATAATGAATAATTTGAGCCGGCCACAATATTTTTGATTCTTGTATCGATCGAATCATCATCATCATCATAGTCCGGAAATTTGACAAGTGCCGCCTTGTTTCGATCTCGATTATCACCTAGACCCAATTGACCACAATCATTACGACCCCAAGAATAAATTTCACCGGAATTAGTCACAGCAATATTATGAAATTGACCGCAAGCAATAAGTTCAACATTCTCAATACCAGTATTGATCATAGTTCTATATGATGATGGAAAATGGCAAGTTATTTGACCAAAATGATTATCACCCATAGCGAAAATGGTTCCATCTTGTCGTAGCAATAATAAATGCTCGCGTCCACAACGAATCATTTTAAAACGATCACAATTGATCACGTTATCAATTTTCCAATTATTCGAATCACTTGCCAGATAAACTTGGCCATCATCGGTCAGAATGGCAACGAAATTTTTTCCCGAATCTATTTGTGCAATTTTCATATCATCAAGGCATGATATCCGTTGTGGTTGATTTGGATCATGTTTGAATGATAAATACGAACAAATTCGTTCACCATAAGCATATGTAGCCAAATTGGTGGCGATAAGAAAATTGTCATTTTCTTCGAACAATGTGACCAATGCAATGATTGATTTTTCAACAAATTTTTTATCAATTGATTGGAAAAATAAATTTTGAAATAATTCAATTTCAATAATGTTATCTGGTGATATTGTCGTCATATTTAGATTGGCGAAAGCAGACACACACACACACACGCACAAATACATAATATTCCAGGATTAGTGAAAAATAAATCTGATATGCTGCAAAAAAAAAAACAGAAACACCCAAGCATTTGATTTACTATTAGATAATCGCCTTGTAAATTATCGGCATTTATTTTAACACTAAAACAATGTAATAACAATCAATTTGGTGGTAAATAAAGAAAAAAGAAAAATTTTTTGAAATCAAACATCCAATTTGGATCTGCTTCTTGCTAGTTAATTATTGATAACGATAACGATAATGTATGCGATGACGGAACAGACGCTTTGGCCACAAATATATTGATTGATTACCAATGGATAAAATTTGAAATTCTAATTATGGTAAAAATAAAAAAAAAATTTAATTATACAATGATATTATTGGATCCCGTGATTAGTAATACATACCGAATCATTACTCAATAAAGGATTGTTGATCAAAGAACCAATCAAGAAATTTTAAAGAATTTTCATTGTTTTGCAGGAGATTGTCGGTGATTTTGGGCAACATTTTTTTGATGCAAAGATGAACAAGTTGGCCGTACAATTCTTTGGTTTGATATTGTTTAATTAATGGATGATATTTGTTTATTGTATTCTCATTTAGATCATCACTTATGAATGTTTGACATTGTTTGATGAATTTTTCATCGCCATGAGAATAAGCCAGAGAAATAAATTCAGTTATGTTTTGATGATTAATACGAATTTCACCCATATGTAACATATGTAGATATTCATAGTATGCATCATAGCTATAATCACTGATCGTTACCTGATTCTTTTCTTTCCAATCACCCGAAAACTTATCATCATAAAATTTGGATACAGATTTCAAATAACATTTGGACACTTTTATGCGTTTTTCCTCGATAATGAATTCAACATCATAATTGTTTGGATTATCGAATAATCGGCGAATTGATTGAACGGTTGATGTATAATTAGATTCAAATAGATTATTGACGGATGTTAGACCAAATGTGGTTTGTGATTCCAATAGCAGAGTTGATGCAGAAGCAAATGATGAATGTTGATCATACAATTTTCTAGGTGATGACCAAGTGCCATTCATGGTTTTACCCCATGCATAATAATTTAATCCATCATGTGCCAATGACAAGTTTTGGTCTTTTGAACATGCGATTTGTTGCACATTTTCAAACGGTAGTTTGGTCAAAGTTGATTGTCCAATATCATAACCAAGACCAAGTTCACCATTTTCGTTGGAACCACATCCCCAAAGTTGACCATTTTCAAATAAAAATAAAGAATGATAGTTGCCAGCTACAATATCTTTGATTCGGGTTGAATCAGCATTATGAAATGGAACAAGACATGGTGCGTTTCGGTTTTTTTCATCACCAAGACCTAATTGACCAAAAACATTATAACCCCAGGAATAAATTTCACTGGAATTAGTCACAACAATACTATGAAAATGACCGCAAGCAATAAGTTTAACATTTTCAATACCAGTATTGATCATACTTTCACATGATGATTTAATACAAGTTATTTGATCACAACCCATAGCGAAAACATGACCATCTTGTCGCAACATTAATAAATGATAACTTCCACAAGCAATCATCTTGAAATGGTCGTTATCGGTGTTGATTAATCGTAATGTTTTATTCGTTTCCCATTTAGTTTCAACATGGCTGGCGAGAAATACTTGTCCTTCATCAGTAAGAATGGCAACAAAATCAGAGCCAGAATCTACTTGAACAATTTTTATATCATTCAAAAGTGATATCCATTGTGGTTTGGTCAATTTATTTTCCAACGATAACCATGAACATATTACCTCACCATATGCATATGTAGCTTTTTTGGTCATCAATAAAAATTGTTTCTCGTCTTCATAAATAAAGCTGAAAATCTGAATAATTGATTGAAGAAATTTTTGATCAATGTATTTGAGATCATCTTTGAATAACTCAATATCAATATTATCAGTTGATGAGTTTGCCATTATCGATGATCGAAAACACTCGAATTATAGAGACACAATATTGACAAAAATACGATAAAGTTGCGATAGAAAGAGAATAGCAAATGACTTAAAAAGCAAAAATAGCCAACCACATTGAATTGAACCAAAAAAAAAAAAAAAAAAAAAAAAAGATTACTAATGTTCTATGAAAAGAAACATTCACAAACGAAAAACATGTCACAAATGAGTTTTTCTCAATTTATATACATGTATAATAATTGTATTTGTGAATAATCCCAAATGATTTTATTTTGAACACAGATATTTTTTAAATAAACGATCGATGTTGCTTTAACAACTAAATAAATATATATGCGCAATAAAAAATATGAAAAGCCATAACACACAACACAAATATGAACGTTTTTTTTTTGAAAATAAAAGTGAAAAGATCAGATTTAGGCAATCAAAAATCTTTTTTTTTTTTTTGTTTGCGATTGATTTATTATTGGTCAATCAAGAATAGAGTAAAAAAAGTAAATTTTCTTTTTTAGTTTTATGGAATGAAAAAAAAACAATGAATTATTTTGAATGAGTAGTTGAATGATTGTACCAATTGAGAAATTCAATAGAATTTTCATTGTTTTGCCGAATATTGTCGGTAACTTTCGGTAACACTTGTTCGATAGCAATTTGGCTTAGTTTATCGTACAATTCCTTCATTTCGTATTTGATAATTAATGGAAGATATGTGGTCATAGTTTGTTCATCCAAATCATTCCATATGAATGTTTTACAATGTTTCATCAATTTTATATCACCATAACAGTTGGCCAGATCAACAAGCTCGGTTATGTTTTGATGATTAATATGAATTTCACCAGTATGTAACATAAGCAAGTAGGCATAATATGTTTCATACGAATAATCATCGATGGTTACTTGGTCATTTTCACTCCAATTACCGGAAAACATTCGACGATAATGTTCCGATGCAGATTTGAGACAGCATTTACTCGCCTTAATACATTTTTTGTCAATTAAAAATTCCACATCATAATTTTCTTGATTATCGAATAATTGAGTGATTAATTTGAATTGATACGATTTGGAATCATGTGATCCGAATACATGGATCGTTGATGTGAGACCAAATGTTATTGGTGATGATAGAATCCTTGTCGACGCAGAAGCAAATGATGTCGGATGATAATCCAATTTTTTAGGTGATGACCAGTCGTCAATTTCGCCCCATGCATAATACGATGATCCATCATATGCCAATGAAAAATTGTGAAATGTTGAACATGCAATTTGTTGTACATTTTCAATCGGTATTTTCGTCAACTTTGATCGATTTTTACCACCAAAACCAAGTTCACCATGATAATTACGACCACATCCACAAAGCTGACCATTTTCGAATAAAAATAAAGAATGATACTGGCCAGCCGCAATATCTTTGATTCGTATTGAATTATCATTTAGAAATGTAACAAGACATGGGGTGTTTCGACTGTTTTCATCACCAAGACCTAATTCACCATGATGATTAGTGCCCCAGGAATAAATTTCTCCATTATTAGTTAATGATAAATTATGAAACAATCCACAAGCTATGAGCTTGACATTTTTTAGGTTATCAATGTGGATCATAATTTCATATGACGATTTTTCATTGCCAGTTATTTGACCAAGTCTATTAGAACCCATAGCGAAAACGTGACCATCTTCTCGTAGCAATAATAAATGCTCACCTCCACAAGCAATCATCTTGAAACGGTCATTATAGTTGGAAATCAATCGTAATGTTTTATTCGTTTTCCATTCAGATGTTTCATTCGCTTTCCATCCAACATTGTTAGCTACGAATACTTGACCTTCATGAGTTAGAATGGCAACAAAATCGAAGCCAGAATCTACTTGAACAATTTTCTTATAATTTAAACGTGATATCCGTTGTGGTTTGTTATAATCATGTCTCAACGATAAACATGAGCATATTTCTTCAACATATGCATATGTAGCGTCTTTGGTCATCAATAAAAATTGTTTTAGTTCACCGAAGTAAAAGCTGAAAATCGAAACAACTGATTGGAGGAATTCTTGATCGATGTATTGGAAATCATTTTGAAATAACTCAATATCGATATTTTCAGTCTGTGATCTTGCCATTGTTGATGATCGAAAACACTCGAATTACACAACATTGACAAATAGAGAGAGAATAGCAAATGACTGAAAATATAGCCAACAACATTGAATTGAGCCAAAAAAAAAAAAAAAAAATAAAAGATTACTAATGTTGGATGAGAAACATTATTAGTGCTATCTTTTGTTATATTATCGAACTTCTGAGTGTATTGTATTGTTTATTCAAGTTTTTCTCAATTTATACATATAATAATTGTATTTGTGAATGATCCCTAATGATTTGATTTTGAACACAGATATTTTTTAAATAAACGATCGTTGTTGCTTTAACAACTAAATAAATATATATGCGCAATAAAAAATATGAAAAGCCATAACACACAACACAAATATGAACGTTTTTTTTTGAAAATAAAAGTGAAAAGATCAGATTTAGGCAATCAAAAATCATTTTTTTTATTTGTTTGCGATTGATTTATTATTGGTCAATCAAGAATAGAGTAAAAAAAGTAAATTTTCTTTTTTAGTTTTATGGAATCAAAAAATAATGAATTATTTTGGAATGAATGGTCGTCGTTGATTGTAAAACCAATTGAGAAATTCAATAGAATTTTCATTGTTTTGCCGAATATTGTCGGTAACTTTCGGTAACACTTGTTCGATAATAAGATAATTGAGTTTATCGTACAATTTTTTCATTTCGTATTTTTCAATTAATGAAAAATACGTGGACATAGTTTGTTCATTTAGATCATTTTGTATGAATGTTTGACAATATTTCATCAACCTTTCATCACCATAACAATTGGCCAGATCAACAAGTTCGGTTATGTTTTGACGATTAATATGAATTTTTCCAGTATGTAACATCCATAGATATGCATAGTATGTTTCATAGGAATAATCGGTAATGATCACTTGGTCATTTTCACTCCAATTTCCGGAAAACATTCGATCATAATATTCCGATGCAGATTTTAGATTACATTTGCATGCCTTAATATGTTTTTTGTCAATTATGAATTTCACATCATAATTATCTTGATTATCAAATAATTGAGTGATTAATTTTAATTGGTACGATATTGAATCATGTGATCCGAATTCATGGATTGTTGATGTGAGACCAAATGTGATTGGTGTGGATAGAATCATTGTCGATGCAGAAGCAAATGATGTCGGATGATAATCCAATTTTTTAGGTGATGACCAGCTGCCATTTTTGCCCCATGCATAGTACGATGATCCATCATATGCCAATGAAAATGAATGGAATTTTGAACATTTAATTTGTTGTACATTTTCAATCGGTATTTTTGTCAACGTCGATCGTTTAAAATAATCACCAAGACCAAGTTCACCATATTTATTAGAACCACATCCCCAAAGCTGACCATTTTCGAATAAAAATAATGAATGTTGGTCGCCAGCCGCAATATCTTTGATTCGTGTTGAATTATCATTTGGAAATGGAACAAGACATGGGGTGTTTCGGTTTTTTCCATCACCAAGACCTAGTTGACCAAAATCATTACATTTCCAGGAATAAATTTCGCCTTTATTAGTTATTGAAAAACTATGAACCGCTCCACAAGCTATGAGCTCGACATTTTTTAGTCTATCAATGTGGATCATACTTTCAAATGATGATTTTTCATTACTAGTTATTTGACCATAACTATTATAACCCATTGCGAAAACATGACCATCTTGTCGTAGCATTAATAAATGCCCCCTTCCACAAGCAATCATCTTGAAACAATCATTATCAGTGGAGATCAATCGTAATGTTTCATTCGTTTCCCATTTAGATTTAACATCGCTGGCTATAAATACTTGTCCATTATCAGTTAGAATGGCAACAAAATTACGTCCATAATCTACTTGAACAATTTTCATATCATCAAGACAAGATATCCGTTGTGGTTTGCTCCTATCATGTTTCAACGATAACCATGAGCATATTTTTTCACCATATACATATGTAGCTTTTTCGGTCATCAATAAAAATTGTTTTTCAAAGTAAATTTCTTTGAAAGTAAAAAAACTGAAAATCGAAACAACTGATTGGAGAAATTCTTGATCGATGTTTTCAAGATCATCTTGAAATAACTCAAAATAGATACTTTCAATCGGTAATCTTGCCATTGTCGATGATCAAAAACACTCGAATTATAGACAGAAAATTGACCAACTATATGCGAGAATTAGTGACGACAGAAAAAAAATGATCAACAATTGCGTGACGTCATCTATTGTATATGTATGTCATGTATAGCGTTCTAGGTGGACGAAGTTAACATACACAAATGCGTATTCACACACAACACAGATTTAAAAATATGAGAAAATTTATTATTGTAAAAATTAAAATACAGGTGTTGGAAAAATAAACAAAATGTTTGTGGTGATGATGGTGGTAAATTAAAACGGCCAGCCAACAAAAATGATTCGAGGTGATGATTTGATGATTGCTTGTGTGGCATGGACTTTTATATGATTTTTCCAACCGTCCAACTGCCAATCAGTTTGACCACGCCACTTGTCACGTAGACCATGTGTTTGGATGATTGTTTTGCTACTCATATGCCAGTCCCAGAAGGTGCATAGTAGCGAAAGTCACCTTACCATTGTACATGATCGAAAGAAGTGGTAAACAAATGGAAAGTTTTTCTCGGGCCCAAAAATAAGTTTGTAACACAGGGATACGTTTTTTCCACTCTGGTTTTTGCCAGTCCAATTCTTCGTTTTCTGGCCAATTCAAAAAGAATAAAATCGATGTCCATTTTAGGACATCAAATGTTTATTTCTTACATAGAAATTCATAATGTTAACCCTAGAAAGGTAACCTACGTAAAATTTATGCGAATATACGACTGTTAAGGAAACCGAACAGCCATTTTGGTCGATTTTTTGGTGGTTTTTATGTTGGAAAACCATTTTGAACTCCTTTTTATCAAAACTTAAGAAAAAGCGAAAAAAAATAAACTAAGCAGGTCATTTGAATTATTTTTGTAGATTTTTAATAAAATCACAATTTATTCAAATGAAAAAATACTTATATACAACCAAAAAATACACAAATATGAACAAAACAGTGAATGACCGTGACACAAACAAATCACTCTCAGTGTCGTAGTAAAACTGACATAACAATTTTGAATTTGAAATCGATTTATTGATCAAAATTGAAAAGAAAAATGATAAAGTAAATTTTTAATTTAATTTTTTTAAAACAATGGAATTATTGTCGAATAAATGATTGTTGGTGGTAAAACCTATCAAATCAAGAAAATTTAAAGAATTTTTACTGTTTTGTTCAAGATTGTGGCGATTTTGGGAAATACTTTTTATATGCTAATATGGCATATAATATGGTATGGTATATGATCCCTTCAATTCGTATTTGTTAATTAATGGGAGATATTTGGGCATAGTTTGTTCATCCAAATCATTCCGTATGAATGTTTCACAATATTCCATCAACCTTTCATCACCATAACAATTGGCCAGATCGACAAGTTCGGTTATGTTTTGACGATTAATATGAATTTTTCCAGTATGTAACATGCGTAGATATGCATAGTATGTTTCATACGAATAATCGTCGATGGTTACTTGATCATTTTCAATCCAATTACCGGAAAACATTCGACGATAATATTCCGATACAGATTTTAGATAAAATTTGCATGCCTTGATATAATTTTCGTCAATTATGAATTTCACATCATAATTATCTTGATTATCGAATAATGGCAGGATTGATTTGTATGATATTGAATCATGTGATCCGAATTCATATATTGTTGATGTGAGGCCAAATGTGAGTGGTGAATCCAATACCTGAACTGATGCAGAAGCAAATGATGAATGCGAATCATCCAATTTTCTAGGTGACGACCAATTCGTGCCATTTTTGGTTTCGCCCCATGCATAATACGATGATCCATCATGTGCCAATGAAAATGAATGGAATGATGAACATGCGATTTGTTGCACATTTTCAATCGGTATTTTTGTCAAAATTGATCGATTATTTTCATCACCAAGACCAAGTTCACCAGCATAATTAGAACCACATCCCCAAACCTCACCATTTTTGAATAAAAATAATGAATAATCTTCGCCAGCCACAATATCTTTGATTCGTGTTGAATTAGCATTAGGAAATGCAACAAGACATGGGGTGATTCGGTTTTCTTCATCACCAAGACCTAATTGACCAAAATCATTAAGGCCCCAGGAAAAAATTTCTCCATTCTTAGTTATTGAAAAACTATGATATCCTCCACAAGCTATGAGCTTGACATTTTTCAGGTTATCAATCTGGATCATACTTTCATATGACGATTTTTCATTACCAGTTATTTGACCAAAACTATTATGACCTATAGCGAAAACATGACCATCATGTCGTAGCATTAATAAATGATGCCATCCACAAGCAATCATCTTGAAACGATCATTACCGGTGTTGATTAATCGGAAAGTATTATTCGTCTTCCAATTAGAATCATTGCTTGCCAGATACACTCGACCATCATCAGTTAGAATGGCAACAAAACCATGGCCAGAATCTACTTGAACAATTATCACATCATTAAAAAGTGATATTCGTTGTGGTTTAGTCATATCATGTTCCAACGAAAACCATGAGCATATTTCATCACCATATGCATATGTAGCATTTTCGGTTATCAATAAAAATTGTTTTTCAAAGTACCATTTGAAAGTAAAAAAGCTAAAAATTGAAACAACTGATTGAAGAAATTTTTGATCGATGTTTTTGAAATCATCTTGAAATAACTTAAAATCGATACTTTCAATCAGTGATCTTGCCATTGTAGATGATGAAAAACAATTTAAAAACTGAAATTTAAGACACAATATATTGATAAAATATATATGCAAGAAATCGGTGACAACAGAAAAAAAATGATTAGCAAAATTGAAAATAACAAATGACTGAAAATAAAGCCAACCACATTGAATTGAACCAAAAACAATGAAAGATTGCTGTGCCATCACTGCAGATGAATAGTAACGGTCATTAGTTACATTCGACGATGAAGTAGTTTGACAATGAATATATTTAGTCGATTGATTTGTATATGAGAACAAGAAACGAAAATAAAGATCATCATCATCATCATTGTTGTTGTTATTGTGTTAATCGGTGTCGAATGTTATACTTTACTAAATTAATAAGCGCAATAAAAAACAGCGAAAAATTATTAAAATTATTATTATATGAAATGCCATAACACACAACACATACGTACGCTTTTTTGGAAAAAAAGTGAAAAGATTAGATTTTGGCAATCAAAAATCATTTTTTTTATTATTTGTTTGCAATTGATTTATTATTGGTTCATCAAGAATAAAGTAAAAAAAATTAAATTTTCTTTTTTAGTTTCATGGAATGAAAAAAAACAATGAATTATTTTGAAATGAATGGTCGTCATAAAATCAATTGAGAAATTCAATAGAATTTTCATTGTTTTTCAGTAATAGTGTCGGTAACTTTCGGTAACACTTGTTCGATAATAAGATAATTGAGTTTATCGTACAATTTTTTCATTTCGTATTTTTCAATTAATGAAAAATACGTGGACATAGTTTGTTCATTTAGATCACTCCGTATGAATGTTTGACAATATTTCATCAACCTTTCATCACCATAACAATTGGCCAGATCAACAAGTTCGGTTATGTTTTGACGATTAATATGAATTTTTCCAGTATGTAACATCCATAGATATGCATAGTATGTTTCATAGGAATAATCGGTAATGATCACTTGGTCATTTTCACTCCAATTTCCGGAAAACATTCGATCATAATATTCCGATGCAGATTTTAGATTACATTTGCATGCCTTAATATGTTTTTTGTCAATTATGAATTTCACATCATAATTATCTTGATTATCAAATAATTGGATGATTGATTTGCATTGGTACGATATTGAATCCTGTGATCCGAATTCATAGATTATTGATGTTATTCCAAATGTTAGTGGGGATGATAGAATCATTGCCGATGAAGAAGCAAATGATGTCGGATGATAATCTAATTTTTTAGGTGATGACCAGCTGTTATTTCTGCCCCATGCATAATACGATGATCCATCATATGCCAATGAAAATGAATGGAATTTTGAACATTTAATTTGTTGTACATTTTCAATCGGTATTTTTGTCAACGTTGATCGTTTAATATAATCACCAAGACCAAGTTGACCATATTTATTAGAACCACATCCCCAAAGCTGACCATTTTCGAATAAAAATAATGAATGATTGCTGCCAGCCACAATATCTTTAATTCGGATATCGATTAAATCATCATTTGGAAATGGAATAAGACATGGGGTGTTTCGGTTTTTTTCATCCCCAAGACCTAATTGACCAAATTCATTAAAGCCCCAGGAATAAATCTCTCCATTATTGGTTATTGATAAACTATGAAGCCCTCCACAAACTATGAGCTCGACATTTTCTAGGTTATCAATGTGGATCATACTTTCATATGGGGATTTTTCATTAATAATTAGACCACAATAACTAATATCACCTATAGCGAAAACATGACCATCTTGTCGTAGCAATAATAAATGCTCCTCTTCACAAGCAATCATCTTGAAACAGTCATTACCGGTGTTGATTAATCGTAATGTTTTATTCGTTTTCCATCTAGAATCATTGCTTGCAAGATACACTCGACCATCATCAGTTAGAATGGCAACAAAACGATGGCCAGAATCTACTTGAACAATTTTTACATCATTTAAAAGTGATATTCGTTGTGGTTTGCTCATATCATGGTCCAACGATAACCATGAGCATATTTCTTCACTATATGCATATGTAGCTTCTTTGGTCATCAATAAAAATTGTTTTTCAGAGTAAATTTCTTCGAAAGTAAAAAAACTGAAAATAGAAACAACTGATTGGAGAAATTTTTGATCAATGTTTTCGAGATCATCTTGAAATAACTCAAAATCGATACTTTCAATCGGTGATCTTGCCATTGTAGATGATAAAAAACACTCGAATTATAGACACAATATTGACATACTATATGCGAGAATTAGTGACGACAGAAAAAAAATGATCAACAATTGCGTGACGGTTTGGACGAAGTTAACATACACAAATGCGTATTCACAAAACACAGATTTAAAAATATGAGAAAATTTAAAAATGAAAATACAGGTGTTGGAAAAATTTAAAAACAAAATGTTTGTGGTGATGATGGTGTTAAATTAAAACGGCCAGCCAGCAAAAATGATTCGAGGTGATGATTTGATGATTGCTTGTGTGACATGGACTTTTATATGATTTTTCCAACCGTCCAACTGCCAATCGGTTTGACCACGCCACTTGTCACGTAGACCATGTGTTCGGGTGATTGTTTTGCTACTCATATTTACCACCGTCCTTGATCGAAAGTGGTGGACGAGTCCATGTTTTTATCGGGCCCTGAAAATAAGTCTGTGACACATGGTTTTTTCCACGCTGGTTTTTGCCAGTCCGATTCTTCGTTTCCTGGCCAATTCAAAAAGAATAAAATCGATGTCCATTTTAGGACATCACATGTTTATCGCATAGATATTTCTTACATAGAAATTCATAATGTTAATATACGACTGTTAAGGAAACCGAACAGCCATTTTGGTCGATTTTTTGGTGGTTTTTATGTTGGAAAACCATTTTGCACCCCTTTTTATCAAAACTTCAGAAAAAGCGAAAAAAAATAAACTAAGCAGGTCATTTGAATTATTTTTGTAGATTTTTAATAAAAACACAATTTATTCAAATGAAAAAATACTTATATACAACCAAAAAATACACAAACATTAACAAAACAGTGAATGACCGTGACACAAACAAATCATTCACAGTGTCGTAGTAAAACTGACACAATTTTGAATTTGAAATCGATTTATTGATCAAAATTGAAAAGAAAAATTAAAAAGTAAATTTTTGATTTAATTTTTTTTGAAACAATGGAATTATTATCGAATGAATGATTGTTGGTGGTAAAAGTCATGAAAGTTTAAAAAAATTTTGATGAAGATTGTTGGCGATTTTTGTCCAGATGACCAATCTTGTCATACAATTCCATGATTTCGTATTTGATAATGAATGTACGATATGTGGGCGTAGTTTGTTCATCCAAATCCTTCCGTATGAATGTTGCACAATATTTCATCAAACTTTCATCACCATAACAATTGGCCAGATCAACAAATTCGGTTATGTTTTGACGATTAATATGAATTTTTCCAGTATGTAACATCCATAGATATGCATAGTATGTTTCATACGAATAATCGGTAATGATCACTTGGTCATTTTCAATCCAATTGCCGGAAAACATTAGACGATAATATTCTGATACAGATTTGAGATAACATTTACTCGCCTTAATATGTTTTTCGTCAATTAAAAATTCCACATCATAACTATCTTGATTATCGAATAATTGGATGATTGATTTGCATTGATACGATATTGAATCAAGTGATCCGAATTCATGGATTATTGATGTGAGGCCAAATGTAAGTGGTGATGATAGAATCATTGTCAACGCAGAAGCAAATGATGAATGCGAATCATCCAATTTTCTAGGTGATGACCATATGTCAGTGATTCTCAACCTTTTTTTTGTTGCGGCACACATTTTACGATTTCAAAATTTGGCGGCACACAAAGAAAAAGCACTGTGTAAAATAGATTATGATAATGATTTTAAATGTGCTAAATAAAATAATATATAATATGTACTACAAAAATAACAGTATGTAGCGTATTTGTTGTTAATTCGTTTATTCCAGTTCAGAATCGAGAAAATGACAAATCCAAACTAACACGACCAGTTCAGAATTCAAAATTCACAATCGAGAAAAAGGCAAATCCGACCTAACACGACCAGTTCACAATCGAGAAAATGACAAGTCAAACTTAAAACGACCAGTTCAGAATTCAAAATCAAAAAAATGGCAAATCCAAACTAACACGACTAGTTCAGAATCGAGAAAATAACAAATCCAACCTAACACAAGCAGTTCAGAATTCAAAATACAGAATCGAGAAAATAACAAATCCAACCTAACACGATCAGTTCAGAATCGAGAAAATAAATCCAACCTAAGACGACCAGTTAAGAATTCAAAATTCAAAATAAAAAAAATAACAAGTCAAACTTAACACGACCAGTTCAGAATTCAAAATCAAAAAAATGGCAAATCCAAACTAACACGACTAGTTCAGAATCGAGAAAATAACAAATCCATCCTAACACGAGCAGTTCAGATGGTTAGTTATTGGAATTAGTTACCAGAATTGGTTGGTTTCTATACCGTTTTTTAGATTCATTAAAAATTATTTTCAATGATGAATTGTGTTTTCCAAGATTCAGAGTTAAATAATGTTTGTTACATTTAATTAATTCGATATGTATCGGATGTTCTGCCATTGAAGATGAACTGGTCGTTTTAGTTTGGACTTGTTATTTTTTCGATTCTGAACTGGTTGTGTTAGGTCGGATTTGCCTTTTTCTCGATTGTGAATTTTGAATTCTG